>NW_022157846.1:0-315935 GCF_003316985.1 Fusarium coffeatum
TTGAAAAAAAAAAAAAGCAAAAGGCGTATGTAGAGTAGATATGATCATGATGATTTCTTTCAGGAAAAGGCGGAAAGGGCAGGAAAAGAGGTTATTAGGTTGGGAATAGACGTGCAATGTGGAAACGATTTAGAATGCCGTAATAGTTCAAAAAAGAAAGACCATCTCAAGTAATAATTTTAGCCTGTCAAACAACCTAAGCTTTTGTCTGTACAGCATGTCTTGAATACAAGTGAGTGAAACAAAATAATAACGCCACGCTATGCCCTGATATGCAAGAAAATCCTTCTCCACCTCCTTCTTCTCCCAATTTCCAACTACACTGTCCGCACTTCTTAATCAACATCGCTGTCTATGAAAATCATATCGAACAACCTGCCAGAAAGAAAAACACCATAGACCCGTCACGCGTTACTGTTTTTCGGGGGCAACGGCAACAGCCTCGGTGGCCTGCTCGTAGTACTTAGCTTTCCTTGAATTCACTTCATTTCTCTTGGGAGAGATGACCAACCCCTGTGATGTGCTGGGCGAGGATGTCCTCCTTTAGATCGGCCGCCTTCTTGTTTCCAAGAGGGGTAGGATTGGAGGCACCCTCACCATCCACATGGCCTTCTTCGCCATCTTCGTAGATTTCGTCTTCGTCATCCTCATCGTAAGCTTCCTGCAGATCGCGTGCCATAGACGCTTTCAGTTTCTCCTCATCGATGCTGCCACCCAATACACTTGATGCTTCGGCGAATTCGTCCATAGATGCACGGGAGATATAGCTGTCAGCAAGACCTTCGCCAATCTCATCCACGTCCTCGTCCATTTCGGCATCTTCTTCATCGTCATACTCCTCTTCGTCGTCACCATATTCGCTGGTGGGTCCTTCAGGACCGTTGTCGTCGTCCTCATCATCACTCTCGCTCGCCGAGAAGTCGGCCATGGCGAGAGGGTCATCTCTCCAGTACGTGAAATCCGTATACTCCTCGCCGCCACCTTTTACCAGCGTGCTTACAGGAGGGAAGTAGTGATCAACGACCTCGTTGATATTCACGTAGCTCATCTTGAGCTTGTTGAGAGTCAAGAGATCCAAAGACACTTCGGAATTGGAGTTGATGGTGAAGATGCGGTTTCTGGGCACGTCAACGGTTCGGTAAGAAATTTGATCCGTCAATCGGTTTCCATAACCAGCGTAGAATGGGGTACGGTCTGGGCCGTAAAGATTTCTGATATCTCTGAGAGTAGCCATCTTGAAAATATGTGGCTTCCGAAGATAAACTTCTCGTCTCAGAGCAGCCATCGTTCGGTCTGGCGAAAGAATAGTTGGGCCTGGAGGCATTCTGTAGCCATCTTGCACAATACCAGCCAGGTAGGCTCTTGTTGTATCAGACTGTCCGACGGATCGACTAGTAAGATACATGATGTTATAACCGTTGGCGGAAATGTCGCTGTAAAGCTTGGCAACACCGGAGTGTGTCCAGTCACGGCCGATCATGTTCAGGACATGGCCAAGAGCATCTGACTTGGTAATAGTGCCATCGATATCGGAAATGACGACGGGTGTCTCATGCCTCCAAAGATACATGTTGGCTTTGCAGGTAGCCCTGTTTACAGTGAAGGCCATCGAGTTCGCGCCAGGCTTCAGCTTCAGATCCTTGAGCTGCTGACTAGTCAGCCGCAAGGTTTTCGCATAGTTTCTGTTAGGATCGCCTGCGTGGCCTGAAGATCCTGGTGGTGTGCGAGGAGGAGTTTGCAAGTCCATCGGACCAGCATCGGACTCGGTACGTCGATGAAGGGGAATGGGCGAAGCGGTCGCATCACTGCTGTCACTTTGATATCCAGGGTCCGAAATAGCATCGGCGGCAGTGGAGCGACGATGCGACTGCAAAGAAGCCTCGATGGTCTTGTTCATGGCAGCCTGTTTCGCCTCCTCGCTGCTGTAAATCCACAGGTTTCCTTGCTCGTCGAATCCGAAGAGCGCGCCGATGTCATAATTTCCATCCAACTCTTCTGAAAGAATCTGTCGAGCCAGAATCTCAGCGCGAAGTATATCCTCTTCATTGCCCTTGAAACCGGTCATATCCAACATCAGATCACCAGTGTCGGTAACCTTGGTGGGGATGCTTGCAGCAGACAGTCCCTTAGACAAAGCTCTGGCACGCTGAAGCGCTTCTCCGGTAGATAGAGGTGGAGGACTAGAAGACCTCTCAGAAGCAACATGTTCCTCGTCGTCGGCAGAGCTATTGCCATCCAGGCCTTGGCTTCGGGCGCTCGGTCGGAGGATGTCCTCGCTGTGTGGTCGGGGTATTTTTGTTGAAGACCAGTCGCCAGACACGGGACGAGCGCTGGGTAGTTCGGGTGAGGTTGAAAGGGGTGTGATCAAGCCTGCTTTAGTATCAGCATAGGTTCTTGCAAGCTTGCCGCTTGCACGTACCATTGTCATTCCCTTTCTCATATAGAACCGAAGGGGGCGGTCGCTGAGGCCTCGCCTCGGAAGCGTCCAGCTCGAATGCTTCGGGCTCTTGCAAACCGGCAACAGACTGCTCGGCATTGAGTGGTGGACTGCTCGCAGGGCTAGAAGCGGGCGAAACAAGAGGTGATGTCTGTAGTGACTGTGGAATCCTGTCTGTGGTCTCGAAAACGAAGAAGGCCTCGCCGCCCTCACCGAGCTTCATGGAATAGCTCTGCTTAACGCCATTGACCTTGAATTCGACCTTTTTGTCCGAAGGTCGCAGGAGCGAAAACTTTCCGAATCGTACGTGGAACGGAGAGCAGACTAAAGAGCCATCTTCGTGCTCGACGACAATGACATCAATAGCACCACTAAGGGTCGCGGGGTTGATTGAATTCCATGCTGTCGACACAGACTCGCTGAGACCTCGCACGTATTGCATCTTGCCTCTCGCGGCAGAGGAGGTCGTATAGTATCTCTTGTCGATATTAATCGCAAGTTGAAGAAGTAGAGGCGGCTGTCGCGGGGAGGTTGGATGACGATCCGTAGGGACTCTGTTTAAGCTGACGAGCTTCCAAGAAGAGAAGGATGCAGTAGCAAAGAGCGAGAGCCCAGGGCCCTAGAGAAGTTTATCTGATATCAGAGAGTGGGAGTAAAACGTAGGGCAAGTGAAAGGTATGTAAGAGAAATTCTAAAATGTCTGTCTGATATTAGAAAAGAAAGCGGAATGGAATGCGGATTGTTGGGGGA
Source organism: Fusarium coffeatum (assembly GCF_003316985.1). NCBI lineage: Eukaryota > Fungi > Ascomycota > Sordariomycetes > Hypocreales > Nectriaceae > Fusarium > Fusarium coffeatum. The sequence continues at coordinate 3,188 of NW_022157846.1, forward strand.
GCAGGACGGTCGAGCCAGTGGATGGAGGTACCGAGTACCTGCTACCTATACTTGCTGGTTGAGCGGGCCCAGGTTCTTTTTTTCTTCTTACCCCAGTCGCCCAGTCTCTTAGATCAGGTGAAGACGTCACTATAGAGTTGGAGAAGTTTTAGTAGGCTGGAAAAAAAAGAAAAAAGATTCTTTCAGACAAGAACAAAGGATGTTTGGTGACAATGTAAACGTGCGAAACAAAAATGCGATGCTGAGGCGACTATGAAGAGTGGTGACACAGCATAGAAACAAAGAATCCCATAAGCTCTAACATCGGGCTACCTAAGAATGACGAAGCCATTGTTACAGAAGACCCTATGGATACAGTACCTGTACCTGTACAGACGTTGAGGGGCGTTCCACCCAACATGCCCTGCCGTAGTACCCGGTACAAAGACACTACCCCAGCTCGCAGGGGTCTAGACATCCGCCAGAATCATGATGGATGCCCCAGCAGAATCTATCACATGAACGGCTCATGCGGCCAAGTTTGCCGAGTTGAGACTTTGAATCATTCGGTTCTTTAGGTAGTTCTTGGTCTATAAACCTGATTGATGGTTAGATGGAAGTTTCTATAGTTGAACGCGTCACTAGAAGGGGTTGGTTCTACTGTAGGACTATGTATTCTTAGGCTGTTAGTTGCTGATAATTGGACAATATTCGATAGGCTGCAGAGTTACCGGGATATTTTTGATGGATTTGTTCAACAATTGATATGCATATGTAGCCAGTACTACTGTCTAGTCTACTATGTATATTCACCTACCCATGCTCATCCTGAGTAAATCCATGCTTGGTACAAAGAATCTGACCGCACATGACTGCCAGTCATTTATATCTCGGCACCTTTGCTCCGTCGAGTCACACTTGGCTGTAGTCATCGTCTGCCAGATAAGCGATCTCGTTGTTGGTTATACGATCTCAATTGGAGAGAACCTCGAAGACTCTTTTGGGTCATTATTTTCTCACTTTTCTATCATATGCTGATACTAACTTACACAACTTGACCGCTCGGGATCAGCCGAGGTTGTTGACAGGACCCATAGACAGGGGAAGGATTATGGTTATTCTATATTTGACCCTCTGGTTAATTAAGGGGAAGGGAATAATCAAAATTTCGTAGTAATCGGACCCTTCTTGATAATAAACATATGCATACAGAATACGGATACTCATAGGTAGTTAGAATAGTGGCTGAAGTTTCATTGTCAACCACCCAGCATTTAAGTTACTTACCCTATTCAGATGCTCAATCATGCAGTAAAGAGCATTGAAACACAACATAACCTTCTAATCATGCTTCTCGCTAGGAGTTCGCATGGGAATAAGACCTGCATACCATCTTGTGTTTTTATCCCTATGTGATGCAGTAGGTCTCGAATGCCAGTAATCACTCCATGAGAATCAGTGGAGATTGGTGACCTGCATAAAGAATGAGCCGCGGCTCAACACATGCTTCAGAACAAAAGCCTCCGATAGCTTCCAAGTATTCAGTACAGTCCTCTTTCCTTTCCCATTTTGATTTCATCTTCGGCCACAATCCTTAATGCTCGTAATTTTCGCACTCGCTTCTCAACTGCAAGTTGTCAGCCAAGAACACTGCATATGATAATCGATATATCTTTGTCTTGGCGATATTGATGTCATTGATTGACCAAGCTCGTCTTCGTAACCTAAAAGCTACTAACGCTCAGCACAGTGGACTACAAGTTTCTTGAATCGAGGCAGCTTAAGAGTAGGATGACACGGATACCTAGTCAAACAAGATCTGAGGAGAGTGTGAAACCAATTGACGTTCAACTTATGTAAAATACTCGGTGCAGACGAATTCACATGCTTGCTTCCGTTAGAGATGCCTAGAGTCGATATCGGTCCGTTGAATTTGAACAGGGGTGACAACCAAATTGGACAAACCCTTCTGCCTTCGGAGAAGGCTCCATGAGGTCTGGAAAGCTCGGGCACTAGACACCAACTGAGGAAAAACCCTGAAAGCTGAATTTGAGGCGATCTCCGGCACTTGCTGTTAAGGCTGTCGAGCTGGTCGTTGGTGTCACCAGCTTGAAGCTGAACTGGGGTATCATGTCCAGATACTCAGTTTCTCAACTTGGGTTTTATCTTTGTCCTCTGAATCTCGCCGCCTTTGAGTGCGGATGTGCAACACTCGATATCGATTCTGATCCAATGAATTATTCATGGCAAGTCTTGTGTGCGTGTTGATATGTCCCAAGCTTGTGGAATTCGCCTATCGGCCATCTCGACGCCTTCACGCGTTTATCTGCGAGATGAGAAACGGCAGAAACCTTATTTGCGCCCAATGAAGTTGCCGTCCAGATGGTACTGTACAGTACGCAAAGAGCCGTTGAAAAAGTCAGCCATATTGCGTCTTCTGTCTTGATGAGTGGACGTTCTGCCGCAAGCATCATTAGTGACGTTTTGCGGTAGCGATTCGCTACGCTAGCGATGAGGCTTGATCGCGAACACATTCCAATTGCTGTTAGGAAAGCTTTTGTAAACATTAACTGCTACCAAACCAGTCATCGTCCTAGACGCGGCATCCATCGTAAAGACATCATCCATAGGTAGACCTGCCTGTGGACCTTAAAACGATCGTAATGAGGAAACAGGCGGCAGCAAACGGTTATCAAATACAGTGCATAGAAAACAGTGATACCCGTCATTTTGTTCATATTAGATGGCCCAAGAGCGTAACATGGCGTGTGAACTGCAAATTGTTAGTCGCTTGGCTGGCCACGCGACAGGTGAAAGCACGGTGTATCATTCATGGCAGCACTGTAATCTCCGCAGAAACAGCAGCCCTGTGGCTGAGAATTTGCACGCTGCAACCAAATCTCCACTGGACCCGAAAGGGACCCCGAGCCGATGACCACGCTGGTCTCTCTTTCCTCTCTCCAATGATCAGACTAGACTCGCTCCGACCCAAACCAAACCAAGCAGCCCATGCCCATGCCCGCCTATTTTTCACCCACTGCTGGCATCGGCATCTGCCTCGAGGATCCATTTCCCACACGACAACCTGGACTTGGACTTGGACGTGAACTTGGATCTGGATTTGGACGATTCTTGGACGCTTGGCTCGGTCTTCAACATCTTCAAGACTGAGATCGCGCTGAGCTGAGAACATGTCATGGGAGTTACCCGTCTTGACTACTCTCATCCTCAGTGTACTTGGCTTCTGGTGGATTTATAGCCCTCGCGCCAGCTACCAGAAGGCCTTGCTCTACGCATTCCTCTGCAGTCTTACCGTCCTTGTCGATACTCGTCGCCTGATCGAATACTTTTCTCCCGCCACGATCGAAGCATTGCTTGATTTCCGCATCCATGTTCTTCTGATCCATCATTTCAAGATGGTCTTGACACTTGGTGCTGTCGTTTGGTGAGTTTGCCCCTCTTGTCAAATTCGACAACCCGACCCCTCTGTTTTGCATCACGCTGACCATTGGCCCCCTTTGCTTCAGGCTACTGCATCGCTCGTGGCAGACATTATGGAAACCCGTTCCCGACCTAATCAACATTCTCGGCGTCGACGTGCCCGAACCTCCTGATGTATCTCTTGCTGGCATCCGATCCGATGCTGCTACCCTGAGCTGGACTCGCCCTACCAGTAATCGGCCGGTGCAAAAATATACTATCCAAGTGAATGGCGTTCATGGTTGGTCTTACTGTCGAGATATACATCGAACTCGAATAGGGTGAAATTCCAGAACTTAACTAATACGGTTGGCATATAGTTGGTGATTCACCTGGAAATGAAGTCGCAATTACTGTGACAGGCTTGAAGCCAGATCATTTTTACAATATCAGGGTTGTTGCTGTCGGCCCGAACAACTTCCAGGCTGGAAGCAAGGTCCTACGCCTTCGAACTTTTGGAAAAGATGGTAGACCTCAGCTGGGTAACTCACGCTTGCCTACCAGTTTTGCAAACAACGACCATCCCCACCCCAAGATTGGCGACGAAGATGACGAATCCGATTCGCAAAAGAAGTCTCCGGTACCAACCGTCGAGGCGGCCCCTGTGCTGGATGGTAACAACGCGTCTACGTCTGATGTGAGCGCCACTGCTCCGAGCCAGCGACGAAATACGGTCAACCGACGACACTCACCGTCCGTTGCTAGCATGGATCAACCTCAGATCAAACTTCCACCTGTGGACGGTCCAGAACTGTCACTCGACGAACTGAACCGACGATTCGAGTCCACCAGGAAAGAAGTTGACGAAATCCTTGCCCAGTATGCCAAAGAAGAAGCCGAACTCCAACAGCAGGAAGAAGAGCTTAAACAGGAGAAGGAAGCCAAGAGACAGGCTTTGAAGGAGAAAGAGGAGCAGACTGCGCAGCTGAAGGCGAGTGTTAGGACCACTATGGAGCAGATGCGTGCTGCGGAGAAAGAGCGAACGAAGAAGGAGCAGCAGCTAAAGGACAAGGAAAATAAGAAGTCCAAAGTCCGTGATACTGCTTCTAAGCTCGAGAATGACATTGAGAGGATGAAGAAGGAGCGAGATGGCTTCGAGGCTCAGAAGAAGGAGCTGAAAGAAAAGAGAGACAATGACGGCCAGGAACTTGATGATTTCAACGCGAAGCTACAGGAGAAATGTGCCGAACTTGAAGCTGAGCTCCGGGAGAAGGGAAAACAACTCCAGGACCTCAAGGCTACCCGCGAAGAGCTTCCTGGTGCGGACGATGAGCAGTGGAAGGAGAACGATGTTGTCGTGCGGAAGGAGTGGGACGCCAGGAGAAAGGAGTTGCACAGCCAGCTGGTAGCGGAAACCAAGAAACTCCATAACCTGGATTCGCAGATTCGGTATCTTAGGGAGGAGCACCACAATATGGGACTGTACTACAGCAACCAACCAGACCCTACTGCCGCAGAGTTTGAGCCTGCAACAGCTCAGGACCCCAGAGACAGCGGGAACTTCGACTCTCTTTCCCATCTCAACCTGTCACCGCCGCCCAACCAGTTTGGACCACCTGACGACTCTTTCTCTGGTTTCAGCCGTGCTGGATTTAGTCAAATATTGTTTATGGACCACAACGCGGCCGACAACGCTGATGATCACCAGTCAGAGGCCGACTTCAGGGCTAACGCGGGACCTCTTAGTCCTACTGCCCATTCTCTTCTTCCTTCAGGCATCTTTGACGAAACTTTTGAGGATGCTGAAGAGCATCTTCCAAACCAGTACTTGCCAGAATCTGTCACAGCTGCAGAGGAGGATAACCCGCAATCGCCATTATCGTCAGATGGACGCTCTCTCAACATGTTCTCCAGTCCTCATGGCTCGTCTCACAACTTGCCTTTCCCTCAGTACAACGACATGGACTCGCAATCCCTGAACATCAACTCATCCCCACAGCAAGCGCCCCTTCAATCGAGTCACCGACTATCTAGCTTGTTGTCTAATTTCCAACGCAGGGGAGCAAAACCGGCGGATGTTGAAGGACCTGCGATTGGCAGCCTTAAGGCGGGTCAGAGCCAATCGTTCCCACGAAGCACTGATGATCATGACATGCCAGGCAGCAAGCGTAGGATAAGTTTCTCATGGATGAATAGGCACTCGGGAGAACCCAGCCGGTCGAGCATGGGTCCTACTTCCAGGCCATTTTCTGCTCGGAGACTGAACCCGTTTGCCAGCAGTGCTGGCGCTCTTACAGGAGACAACGATTCTCCCGACTCTCGGCCTGCGTCAATTGCTTCCACGGACCTTCCTCGACCCTCGACTGACAGTGGCTCAATCTGGAACATGCCGGGTGATTTCTCTATGCTAGCCAAGAACCGAGTCTGGTCGCCGAACGAAGGGCGCTGGTCTTCCAGAAACCCATCTCGCCGTCCTTCACTTGGTGCCGCCCCGACCGTGCTTGAGACGACTCTTGCAACAGCCAATGATGAGATCCTCGACGATCGTGACTTGCTCGACCCTCAGACATCACCTAGTCAGATTGGTGTCATCGGATCACGTCCGCCTAGTCACCGAGCATCAATGAATCGAAATCTCAACCCAGCGGCACCCACGTTTAGGACACCATCTTTCTTTGGTCGCAGAGATAGAGACGCTAGCCCCGACAAAGGATCGAAGGGTAAAGAAAAGCGTGGTAAATCCAAAGAGGGCCGTACTAAGGGCATAGAAGCTTTGACACCCACCGTCGAAGTGCCACCAAACCTTGATGACTCGCCATCAAGTCCACGAATGTCTCGCGACGCTTATTCTGTTCACACGCAGAACTCGATATCGGAATCTCATGAGTCTTTGGATTTGGGCATGACAGCCTCGAATTCGACGACGGACAACAACGCTGCGAGCCACAAAGATGCCGATAGCAGTGTGGTCAAGAAGCTGTTTAGGAAGGGAAGCTCCAGCAAGTTTAGCACACTGTCTTCCAGGCTGAGTAAGGACTCTGTCTTGTTTAAAAAGGGGCCCGGCAGCAGCACATTTTCCGAGAAGAACATGTCATCAGAGCATCGACCTAGTATTGGCGATGCCGACGAGCTTGACGAGGACATATCTCAGCTTGGCCGCAGCTACGACAGTATGGCTAGCAGCCCTTCGTTGGGTCAAGGCAGCTTCAAGTCCAAGGACGCCCCTAAGGAGGGTCGCATGGGAACGTGGCGCTTCTCGATGAAGAAGAAGACGAAAGAGCCTGCCGCGAAAGAGAAGGAAAGTTTGGAAAATGACAGGCCTGTAGATGAGTAGAGGGGTATATAATAGCATGAGATGCTGCGTAAAGCAGTGCAGCGTTCTAGAATATTATGTAGCGAAGCGAAGCGAAGCGGCATGTTGGCATTGTAGTGGATAGCAAGATTTTATCATGATTATTCACATCGTTGATAATCACACCTCAACCGTTGTACTTTTTTGAATATAAACATTCTCGCCGAGTTGTATAGTTATCTTTAAAGGAAAGGGCATGCGTGCATGCTTCAATGTTGATGGAGGCTCAGCTCAGGGGAAGTTCAGCCACGTAGTAGTAGCCCAGCCCAGCTTATCCGGGATGGCCCGCTTTTAGCCATCATGGCACTTGACACGTGCAAGGAGCTTCCTCATGCTCATGTTCATTGCGAACAACAACGTCCACCATTGATTGAATCATCTTGGGGGTATTCCGGATAATCAATGGATGAACTGCCGTCATAATGAATGGCAACTATACAGAACCTTCAGCCCTAGACGCTGGTGAGTAGGTGGTGAAGCTGGAGCTTACCTTTATCCCTTTGTTGCTAACCCCCCATCCCTCTATAGTCGACTACAATGCGATAGATCACCTCAACCTCCTGTTTTCGCATCCATCGGCGATATCATCTATAAGCGAGGTCTCAAAATCGCTCCAGAATCACCAAAATGCTCTTTCGAACGATATAGCCACGCTCGAAACCACCCAGGCCTATGGCTCCGACTCAAGCCTCGAGCGCATGCAATCAGCGCAAGCCGAGCTTGCCCAGCTGTTTCGAAAGATCGAAACGGTGCGCTCACGTGCGATCGAGACGGAACAGAATATCACATCGATGACGGCCGATATCAAGAGACTCGATGGGACGAAGCGCAACCTAACGCTAAGCATGACAGCGCTCAAGCGGCTACAGATGCTGACAACGGCTTATGAGCAGCTCCGAGGCTTGGCCAAAACGCGCCAGTACAGAGAGTGCGCAGGTCTCTTGCAGGCTGTTTTACAGCTCATGAAACACTTCAACAGCTATCGTAGTATCGAACAGATCGCGACGCTGAGCAGGGGTGTGGCTGAGCTGCAGCGCGAGCTTCTGGAGCAGGTCTGCGAGGACTTTGAGATGGCATTCGCCAAGGGAGAAGTCGGCTTGCGAAGGGGTATGCTTGTTGAAGCCTGCCTTGTCATGGACGCTCTTGGAGATTCCGCCAAGGCTCGTCTCATGAACTGGTACGTCAATACTGAGCTGCGAGAGTACCGACAGGTCTTCCGAGGCAACGATGAAGCCGGTAGCTTGGACAACATCGGACGGCGATATGCTTGGTTCAAACGAATGATGAAGACACATGATGACGAGCACTCGATGATCTTCCCACCGCATTGGAGGGCCAATGAGACACTGGCAGCGGCGTTCTGCGACGGTACTCGCGATGACTTCAAGGGTATTCTGGAGCGCAGCATGCGACGTACGGACGGCAACAGGATTGATGTCAATCTACTATTGAGTTGTCTGCAGGAGACATTGGACTTTGAGCAGAGTCTTGAAAAGCGTTTCGCAACTACCTCAAGAGCCAGTATCGACACACTCAGCTCCGTCGAAGATCGGGCACACAGCTTCCATGGCATGATTTCAGTTGCATTCGAGCCCTACCTGAGCTTATGGGTTGAATCGCAAGATAAGCAACTGGCAACGATGATACCCAAGTATCGCAGCCAACCACTTATACCACCTGATGATGAGTTCTCACCACAGGCTGTCATTGCCTCAGCGATTGAGCTATTTCACTTTTACAAACTCACGCTGTCGCAATGCGCAAAATTATCTACCAGCGAACGTCTTCTCGATCTAGCTAAAATACTGGCCAAGTATCTGGATGAATACGCCCAGCAAGTCCTGCTGCATATATTGCAGTCTGGTGGCCCTCAAGGTCCTCCACTCCAGGACGTGGTGCTGGTGTTGAACACAGCCGACTTTTGGCACATAAACACAAATCAGCTGGAGGAGAGCATCAAGAAGAGAATCGACGGTGAGCTCGTGTCCAAAGTTGATCTTTCATCACAGTCAGATGCCTTCCTTGGTGTAGCGAGTGCATCTGTTCTGGCTCTCGTTCGCGCTGTCGAGCTCGACTGTGAAGGTGTCTGGCGTGAGATGAAGAATACTAATTGGAGCACCATGGAGAGTGTTGGCGATCAGAGCTCATACGTAGGCGAGCTTGTAAAGCATGCTGATGGGAAAGCTGCTGAGATTTTGGGTATCATCTCGAAGCAACAGTACGCCAGGGCCTTTTGTGACAATTTGGTGGAGCATCTGGCGACAGGGTATATTAATAGCATTATCCAATGCCGACCGATATCCGAAGTCGGTGCCGAGCAGGTAAGTTTGATCCATTCGCTCGAGTCAGGTTCATGTCTAATAGTGGGTTTGTAGATGTTGCTCGACAAGTATGTTCTCACCAAGGCCTTTGAGAAGTTGATCATGCACCATGCATCATTCTCAGGACACGAGGCTCCTCCATCGAGCTTTGTGCGAAGAGTTCAGCATTGCATGAACCGACTTGATCCATTGCTCAAGACACTTCAAGTGCGACCCTCGCCGCCAGAGGGCTTGGTGCAGGCGTATCTGATCCATATCGGAGATCGCTCAGATACCAACTTCAAGAAGATATTGGATCTGAAGGGAGTTCGAAAAGCGGACCACGGCCATCTGATAGAGCTCTTTGGTATTCACCGGGATAGCACAACTAATGACAAGCTGGTTGCTAGCTCGCCATTACTAACACCTCTCATGACAACCATGAGCTTGGGTAACACCGCTGCCCTGTCAACCATGAATCCGACAGTGGCATCAGCAGTCAGTCCTAGGTTTGAGGCCGGATCTCTGGGCGAAAAGCTCCTCAGCGCAGCAAGAGATATCCAGGGCAGTACGAGCACCGTGGCACAGACAGGATTAGAAAAGGCAACAATCAATGAGAACTTGCGGAACTTTGGCAAGTTCTTCAAGAGAGATATTGGATCATTGGGAGCTAGATTTGGAAAACGAGATGGTAGTGTTGGCGCAGAGGAAGGACGATAGAGCGTTTGATACAGTTAGATCGACTAATAACGTCATGGATCCCTTGTTTATTCATCTTTTTTTAACTCAAGCCATGTTCCTGGTTGTCATGAGGAATCAATTAAGGATATCATTTAACCATCATGTACCCATCTTGGTACACTGCCTTAGCCGCGGTATAATTCGGCTTAGTAACGTCAGTTGATGCTACTGATTGATAAGGGAAACTGAGCAGAAAAAATAACCTGGTCAGCTGTCAAAGTCATCCAGCAGCTTCTAATCCTTCTGCTAAGGCAAATGTCATCTCCACACCAAAGACTCTCTCCGTTGGCTTATAAATCCACTATCTCGACCCCCGATCCAATCAGAATATCTCCTCGAATTTGATTCCATATCCCGAATCTGCATTGACTCGACTTGCCTCACCTCGCATTGCATGAATAGTCCAGACCCCACATATCAAACCACGTTCACATTCTCTCAGGGTCGCCCGCAGTCGCCGAAGTCGCTTTCAGCTAGTTAACTTGACCAGTTTTTTCTTTACCGCCCCTCCCCTCTGCTGTACAATTTGACATCCATCGCATTGCTAGTCTTGAGTGGCGCTTTCCTGTTCCTGTTCCTGTCTGAATAAAGAACTCGCGACAACCCACCTTTTTTCTTCTTTCCCCCATCCCACCTCCAACACCGCCAAACTGTTCTCCTCAACCTTCAAACGCGTTACTCTTCGTTCAAGCGCTGGCCTATCGATTGCGGCAGCGGCTACTACATTTCATAAAACAACTAGAAAACCAGCCGTCGAGTTTGGTGTTAGAAAAATGCACAGCAAGGTTGTCAGTATGTTTTACCCCTCCATCGACAGGGTGAACCCCTCATACTCCGAAAAATCACAGATAAGGCTGACATTGAGTTTGTACAGTTATCGGCTCAGGGCCTGCTGCCCACACGGCTGCTGTCTACTTGGCACGAGCCGAGTTGAAGCGTAAGTTGACGATTTGTGCTCAGATATAGCACTGCAATACTAACACAAGATAGCCGTTCTCTATGAGGGTTTCATGGCCAACGGTATCGCCGCTGGCGGTCAATTGACCACCACCACCGAGGTTGAGAACTTCCCCGGTTTCCCCAAGGGTATCATGGGAGGCGAGTTGATGGTAAGCTTATCTCAGACTCTGGCTGGAAAACCAAACTGACATGACCCCAGGACAACATGCGAGCCCAGTCCGAGCGTTTCGGCACAGAAATCGTCACCGACACTGTCGCTACCCTCGATCTCTCTTCCCGCCCCTTCAAGTACACCACCGAGTTCTCCCCCGAGGAGACACACACCGCCGAGACCGTTATCCTCGCCACCGGTGCCTCCGCCCGCCGTCTGAACCTCCCCGGTGAGGAGAAGTACTGGCAGAACGGTGTCTCCGCCTGCGCTGTCTGCGACGGAGCCGTCCCCATCTTCCGCAACAAGCCTCTCTTCGTCATTGGTGGTGGTGACTCCGCCGCCGAGGAGGCCACTTTCCTCACCAAGTACGCCAGCCACGTTACCGTCCTCGTCCGTCGCGACATCCTCCGTGCCAGCCGAACCATGGCCAACCGACTCCTCAACCACCCCAAGTGCACCGTCCTGTTCAACAGCGGTGCCACCGAGATTCGAGGTGGTGAGGATGGTCTCATGAGCCACCTCGTTGTCAAGAACAACAAGACTGGCGAGGAGAAGGTTCACGAGGCCAACGGTCTGTTCTACGCTATCGGTCACGACCCCGCCACTACCCTTGTCAAGGGTCAAGTTGACATGGACGAGGATGGCTACATCAAGACCACCCCTGGTACCACATACACCAACGTCGAGGGTGTCTTCGCTGCTGGTGACGTCCAGGACAAGCGATACCGACAGGCTATCACCAGTGCCGGTACTGGATGTATGGCTGCTCTCGAGGCCGAGAAGTTCCTTGCCGACCACGAGGACGACGAGCGAGCCGACGACCGACCCAACCCCAACTAAGAAAGAAAAATAGAGACATAAAAGCTTCAATATAGACTTGCGCCGTTTTAGACAGGATATAGAAATCTAGTTAAAAGTCACGAGCAGTCAATAGACTCAATCTAATGAATTTTACGTTAAAACAAGTTTTCACAATATCAGAGTGCACGTGTGATATTTCCAATTGAGGACCTTTATTTACTATTTCATTACTTTTGGCCGACTATGTTCTTTAACTAAACAAGATGCGCCAAACAACTTTTTATCTGCCAAACCTAGGACAACAGCATCATAATGCTATCCTGGCTGGTTCATGGTATCATGATATGTTATTTTCTTAGTTTCGCTCGAGAACAGCAGGAGGGGTAATCTCGTTGCCCTTGAGGTTCTCAAGACCCTCACCACCCTGTACAATGTTAGCATCATGTTCTCTGTGTATATAATCTGAGTGCCTTGACTTACGTAGCTGATAAGAGGTGACACCTCAACACCGACATCGGCCTTGTCGCCAACAACGACGGCACCGGCGGCCTCCACCCAGCGCTTGCCCTGGGTCATGATATCGGCCTTGCTGGTATCGGGGTCATCCTCACCAGTGCCAGGAGCGTTCTTGAGAGGAGAGAACTCGTCCTCACGCTTAACCTCGAGAGAGGCAAACTTCTCCAGTGACAGGAAGGGGAAAACGTCGAAGACGAACTGCTCGAGCTTGATGCCGTTAGGCTTCTCGGGCTTGACAGTCTCGCCGCTCTGGAGATCGGCGGAGGGGATCTTCTTGCGGGCGATGTGGTGAGGAAGCTTGTGAGCCCACTGGGGGATAGAGTCGAGGAAGCGGAAAGAGTAGTAGTGGTTGACAATGTTGGCAGCACGGAATCGGAGGAGGTCAGGCTGCTTGGGGTCGGTCTCCTCAGCGGTAGCCTGGTCAATCTCAGAGTACTCAACAACATCGGGCTTTCCGTTCTTGGAGAGAATGAGACCGACAGACTCGGTAGCGTTACGCTTACGCACGACCTTGGTGGCAATGTCGACATCGAGAGAAGCAGAGAAACCGATGAAGACAGGGTCAGCGACCTTGACAAGGCAGTTGTCAACGCAGTAAGCATGGATGTGCTGAACGCCACGCTTTCGCATGTCGTCAACAACACCAGAAACAACGAGAGCGTTGTAGAGACCACCGTTTCCGTCAGGGGCAACGGCAACCTTGCCCTTGGTCTCAAGGAGGATCTTGCCATCGTTGGAGATGCAAGGCAGAACACCCTGCTCGAAGATCTTGACGTTCTCCTGGCTCAAGCCGAAGTAGTTGTTCTCCTGGAAGAACTTCTCGGTAGGACCACGAGTAGGACCGCTGGTCATGACGTACCAGGGAACAACGGCGTTTGAGCCCTTCTTAGCAGCAAGCTCCTGAATCTTGGCGATTCGCTCACCCTGAAGCTGGAAGAGAGACTTGTGAGAGGGCAGACCAATGTCGTAGCAGCCCTTGGGAGCAGAGCTACCCAGACGGGTACCCTGGCCACCAGCCATGAGGACAACAGCGACCTGACCCTTGGAGATGAGGTCAAGACCAGAGTCGTACCACTTGGCAATATCATCGGCGCTGGAGTCGAGGATACTGGCGGTGGCAGATTCGGGAAGAGGCTCGAGGCGGTCGGGCTCATCGCTGGTCTTGGGAGGGTTCAAGGCGCGGTTTGTGATGTCGTTGATGTGGGAAGGGTCGAAGCCAGAGAGCTGCTGGTAGAGGGTTCCTCGCTCGGCGGAAGACAGAGAGTCGTAAAAAGTGAAGACTTGCTCCTGGCCGGCCTTGGAGTACTTCTCCTTGAGCTCGTTGAGAGCCTCAGGAGTAGGCTCAGCAGGGGCGTCAGAGCCCTTGCCAAGGTGAAGCGCCTGCTTGATGGCCTCCATTGTGATGTGTGTGTGTAAGTGGTTTGGGGGGGGAGTTGCGGTGAGAACGATTGAAAGCTTATAGACGGGTGTCTAGAAGCTAAGATGAGAGAAAATATGGAAGAGATTGAAGTGGTATGAAGAGAGAAGAGGAAGAGAAAAAGAGGAAGAAACAATGGGGGGTGGGAGAGTTGGGAGCTAAATACGAATGGAAGACAGTCGATCTCGGAAAGAGCCTTACAGCAAGGTAATCCGCGACTTTCCTTTTCGTTCTTGACGTCGTACTTTCCCTAGCAACGCACCTGCCTACCCAACACGTTTACTTCCTACCTAGCTTACCTACTTCTTACTACGGTCTTACCTTACCTCTACCTACCTTAGGTGTAACGCCTTTACTTCACCGTACCTTGCTTGCACTTGCTTAAAGCTCCCACCCCAATGCTGATGCCCCTCAGCTGCCCCGCCTACTCTAGGTCGAATTGAGCTTGGCGGCCAATGGGAAGAGGACCATGAACGGCAGAGGGGCCATCGATCCTGCCTCATGCTTGGTGCTGATGGAGAGGCTTTGCTGGACGCCATGGCGCCCATGCTGTTACGCTGCCACCTCCTATTCGATCATTCATGAGGTGTTCGTTTCATACATAAGAGTGTACGTAAGCTCAGATATAACGGTCAGGTATAGTAGACCTCAGAGTCAGGTATCAGAGTGAACTCTTGGAAAAGAGTCGTTACAATGGCTCGTATTTGTCGTCAACAAAACTGTATCCATGATTTTCACAGCAACCATGAGATCCATACAATTTCTTCAGGGACCAGCAGGGTTCGGGTTCGTCAACTTGTCTCACTACCCCACCATGACATTGAGGTGAGGCCAAAGGCAGGGCTGCTGTGTGGCTGTGGCGGCTGACGGGAAATGTCGATGTCATTGGATGAATCTAAGATGCTGAAAATAGCATCCTATGCCAGGGGGACGGATGCTAGTATTCATACTGGTAGTTGAAGGTCCAGACATGAATATATATTTTTTTTATAAAAAAATAAATAAAAAGTATTTACAGAAAACGGATACAGAAACTTTCCACAGGAAAATGCATCGTGCATACATCTTCTCAACAATATACTGATACAGAACTCAATAAGCAGGGATTTCTATTAGCAGCTCAGGTCCCGGACCCAAGACTCCTAGCTTTTGGCTTTAGATCGGGCGACCTGTGGCGAATGACCCAGAACATTATTCACGCCACAGTCATTAAGACGAGTCTGAGCTATCAAATTACATCAATAAGACGATGAGTTGGTTGATTTCCGCGGACCAAGAAGAAATAAAACAAATCGCAACGACAGTTCCTGAATTGTCCCAAGAACATTCATTTACTAATCTTCAATCAAGTTGTCATACATTCCCAGCTCCTTTCACTTACACCATCAGCCGAGACACAATGACGAAAAGCAAAGTCGTTCAGAATACTCTTGTACAAGAACCTATTGCCGATGAAGAGATACATGATGACCGGAATATCTCAAGCTCACCTCTTCAGCCAGCAACCTTCAAGGGACGTCTCCAAATGAGTGACTTCATGTTCAAGTCAACTGATCCTACAGTTAAGGGAGAAACCTCCCCTATACGAAGATCACCAAGGTTCAAGCCCTCAACATCTTCTGCCTCAGTAGCACCGACACAAGTCACTGTAACAAAGAAGACCAAGCGAAGAAATACGGAGGATAAAGAGAATGAAGTTACGCCAAAGAAGAAACGAGCGCGTCCTAGTTCTGGATACGCGCCACCTTCAACATACGCCCATTTGTCAGGTCTACCCGACGCCATCACCGACAACCTTCTTGTTTTGTTTATCGGCCTAAATCCAGGAATACAGACAGCCAGGACTGGACATGCTTACGCTCATCCATCAAATCTATTTTGGAAACTTCTCTATTCAAGTGGTCTCACTCCGCGTCTCTGCAGCCCGACCGAGGATCGTCAGCTCCCCGAGATGTACTCAATGGGCTTCACAAACATTGTCGCCCGACCAAGCCGCAACGGATCTGAGCTCAGCAAGCAAGAAATGGACGAAGGTGTTGAGATTCTTCACGAAAAGTGTCGCAAGTACCGCCCCGAGACTGTATGTGTCGTGGGGAAAAGTATCTGGGAAAGCATTTGGCGCGTGAGGCACGGCAAACCTGTTGGCAAAGCCTTCAAGTATGGCTGGCAGGATGAGTCGGAGAATATGGGCGTCATCGAAGGCGAATGGGAGGGATCTAAAGTGTTTGTGTCTAGTAGTACAAGTGGTCTAGCTGCCACGTTATCACCGGCTGAGAAAGAACGGATATGGGCAGAAATTGGATCATGGGCCAAGAAACGGAGAGTAGAAAGGGAGCTTGAGGCAAAAGGCAACAAAGCATAGATCTAGAAATACGTATATTTGCTAATAGAAAAACAAGCGTTCGTTTTTCAGCTGGACAATACTTGACAATAATAGTGATTGGTTTTCATAGATGTCCGACATGTCTAGCTACAACTTTTGCCGTACCAGGCCCTTCTTAGTATTCAGTATAAAGATGTTCTTCCCAACTCCATTACGCCAGAAGCCAAAGCGTCTATAGAGCCTAGCCTTTTACTTGCATCGCTTCTCAACAACATTAGGACCGTTCTCCTCATACTCCTTACGCGAGATCCACATCTGGTGGAATGTACCCAAACTGGCAAGGATGCTACCACCAATCCAGGCGCCGAATCGTCGTTCGCTGGTAAGACCTGCGGCGTGGATCTTGATCTTGAGACCTGGGTACATGGCCATGAGCTCGTTATTCAAGCGGTCATTGAACCCATTGATCAAGCTGGTGCTGCCGGTTACAACAACGTTGGCAAGCAGGTTGCCCCTAAGATCGACATCGACAGCGTTCAGGGCGGCACGGATGAGCTCGGGGATGGTTTGCGTTTTGTTAAGACGGTCAGCCTCGGGGATAGGGTATCCGGCATTCTCATCCCACATGCCCTCCGTGACCCGGAATCGCTGTTCGCGCCACATTTGGTTGTAACCATCAGGCATCTCGAATACTCGGCCTGGTTGTGTCTTGACGTACTCCTCGTTGCCAGGTGAGCTATAGCGACCAGGACCACGCCAGACCTCCACTACCGACTCCTTAAATTCCGTCAACACACGCTCCTCTTCGTAGGCACGGAAAGAGTCGGTGATAGAGTAAGGGAAGTTTCGTAGGCGGACCGAAGGAGGCGATAAGGCATCAACTGGCGTCTTGTTTTCGATCATGAATGTGGGTGTCAATTCGACCTTGGGCTCTGATGACTCGAAAAGAGATCGAATCTGAGAAGAGAGCCAGATGCCACCGGCGGGAGACTTCTGGATAGAGCGCTTCAGCACCATGCCGTCGTGGATAGCGGTAACTGAGGTGTTGGCACCGCCGACATCGATAACGAGTGAAGTGGCCTTGCCGGCCGCAAAGGCTGCCAACACTGGGGTGCGACTTAGCCAGAAGGCAGGGCAGCCCCAGTTCTCCATAATGATTTCGATGGCCTTCTCACGAGCCTTGGGGCTGTTCCAAGGTGCCTCGGTAACCAGGAGAGGGTTCTCACCCAGGGGCTTCTCCATTGACTCGGCTTCGGCATCGTCCATATTGATATCACCCTCTCCATCTTGACCTTCTGGCCTAGGGTCGTCGTTGAGGCCGTTCTTTGTGGGAGGTGTTTGTCGTTCGGGCTGGAGTCGCTTCACAAGCATGTTCTCCCAGATCTTAGCGGCGACATCCCAATCTTCCACGACGCTGTCCTTGTTCATGTAGTTGCGGACCTCGAAGTTCTCACGAGGGATGAGGCACTCATCGCCGAAGAGGTCGCGGGAGTTGTCGCCTGTTACGTGCCCGTAAAATGAAGGCAAGATACTCTTGGGTACATCTTCACCAGCGAAGCCCGCCCGGGTAGAGCAGTATCCAGGGTCGAGAACGAGTGCGGAAACCTCATCTATGTTACCATCAAGTTAGTGGAGATCCTTATGGCGGGCTGACGCGACATGGGGGAGCTAAGAGCAGCGCGTACCTCCGCCGTAGATTTCGGTAGGCTGTACCGATGAGGAAAGCGGTTGGGCCATGATGAGAGCTATGAAAAGAAATGATGCTGTTCGGAGATGGTGGAGGTCAATTAGATGATCCGGCGCAAAGTGTCGCGAGTTTTGGTGGAGTTGCGCAGACCAAACCTATGATAGATGGAGTTCGCGTTGGAACAAATTTCAGCCTTGAGATAGAGTGAGAGTGGTTGGTCGGTGAGGTAGCGCCACATTCTTGCGAAGCTGAAGTGTGGCTGTTGAGAAAACCCCCACCGGACCGCGGGTCAACTTCGGTGGGGCAGACTTGCTATAAAATTTCGCAGATCGACTCTCAAATAACTCTCTTTTTTCTTCATACATGGAGCGCGAGTTCCATGTTACCATCATGATTGTAAGTACACACTTTTTGCTTCGCTATATACCCTCCCTTCCTTTGCCTATATGATGAGCTCGCATATCTCGCTTCAGAACCGCTGCGATTGACACAGTTCGCTGTGGCTGATTTAAACTGCCAATTCTCTGACCCTAGCGCATTGCATCTCTTTACTATATCTTCACTTAGTAGTTGTTGAAGCATTGCTAACTCAATTGATAGAAGATATGATGTCTATACGATATTTCCGTCAGGCCGGCCGGCCTTTAATACAGTCGGTTTCTTTGGCTTCCACAAGTGCCCGTCACTTGCAGGCGTTTAGCTGTGGCAAGTCCTTGACGGGGACAGTATGGGGCTCACAAAGTGTGGAAAGCAGGAGGACCCTAGCTTCTGCCGCTGCTGGGTATGAAGATAATATGGAGGGACTGTCACCTTTCAAGAAACAGCGCCGAACTGAGCTTTGGGCGGAGCAGGAGGAAGAGGATCCCCTCTTCACAGAGACACATCCTCGCCTCGTGCACCGAACAGAGCCTATGTCAGTGCCAGACTTTTACGAGGCTTTCGATAAAGCTCTTGATGATTCCAAGGTTGTCACTGTTCACGGCCGAGTCCGATCTAAGCGAGTTGTAGGAAAGCACCTCATCTTCCTCGATATTGTGAATGAGTTTACACGCCTACAAGTCTTACTCAACCGGTCAAAGTGCATGGTGGAACATGATATGAGAAGATTGAAGTTTGCAATGTTCAGAAATTTAATTCAAGTGGGCGACCACATATGTAGGATCCCTAATGCTTATCCTGTTGTATCCCAGATGCTTACAGCCTGGCAGCAATCACTGGTATTCCAACTCGTAACAAGAATGGTCAACTCAACCTTGAGGCCCACCATCTACCTGAGCTCTTGTCCCCCACCATGGAGCAGATTCCTGAGAAGCTCACCGATCCTAAGACGAGAATGCAAGAGCGTCATGTTGACATGTTGGTGAATCGTGAGGCTGTTGACGTCCTGCGTCTACGTGCCGAGATCACCAAGCACATGCGTGACTACTTCCACTCCAAACGATTCCTCGAGTTCCAAACCCCGATCCTGGCTGAGAATGCCGGAGGTGCCGTCGCTCGTCCTTTTGTTACTAGAGCCACCGAGTTCAAGAACAAAGATTTGGCATTGCGCATTGCCCCCGAGCTATGGCTTAAGCGTCTCGTCATTGGAGGTGTTGATAGGGTCTTTGAGATTGGTCCTTCATTCCGCAATGAGGGTGTTGATGCCACGCACAACCCCGAGTTTACTATGTGCGAGTTCTACAGTGCCTACATCAACTTGGAGGACTTGATCAAGGAGACTGAGGAGCTTTTGTGCAGCCTTGCCCAGCACTCCCAGGATCTCATTTCTACCCAGCTCACATCACTTCCTCCAATCGACATGTCTCGATTCGTCCGTCCCTTCAAGCGAGTCGAATTCGTTCCTGCACTACAGGAAGCTCTTGGACTGCGTCTGCCCAAGCTCTCGTCGCCAACTGCTTTGCCAGAGTTGCTTGCCATCTTGAAGCTTGCTGGCATCGAGGTTCCTGGTGGGGCATTCTTCTCACTATCCAAGTTGCTTGATCGCTTGGCTGCTGTTTACTTGGAACCTATGTCCTTCACAGAGCCTATTCTTATCACAAACCACCCTGCGTGCATGTCACCATTGGCAAAGAGCTTCCTGTGTCCTGAGACCCTTCAGCTAGTGTCAGCTCGAGCAGAGCTCTTCATCGGCGGTCGTGAATTGGCCAACATGTATGAAGAGGAGAACGATCCCGAAGCGCAAAGACGCAAGCTATACGAACACCGATATCTCGTCAACAAGGATGATGGTAGCGTGGCCATTGAGCCTCCGGAGACACCAGAAGGCGAAGATGCTATTATAGAAGCACAGGAAGAGCCTTTTGAAGATGAAGATGGTGATGCTGCTCCTTTGGACCAGAGCTTTGTCAAGGCTTTGGACTATGGCCTACCTCCCACCGGTGGCTGGGGATGCGGTATCGAGCGTATGGTCATGTTATTCTCTGGTGCCAACCGCATCAGTGACTGTCTCAGCTTCGGCACGATAAGGAACGTGGTGGGACTTTCTGCGGCAGAGGAGAACAAGAAGATCGGCTCTGAGGAAGACAAGCAGGCGAGCGAAGATGGAAAGAAGACAGACTCTGATGAGGGATTGTAATTTTTTTCATAATTGTACGAATAGTAGACCCGATTGTCGGGACGATGTATGACAATAGAATTGTATAATATTGTAGCAGTACCTACGTCTCAGAAAGCATGTTAGGGAACAAGACACTTTACTACATATTGCTCACTTGGCCAAATAGTGGCTGTGGTACACAACGAAATCGGAGAATCACCAACGGGTAAATCTCAACTGGTATCTCAAATTATGTACAAAGAAGATGTAACACTATCTAAATCGAGCCAAAACAAGTCTACTTAAATTGCACCCTCTATCCTACAGAGAAGCAGAAAGCTGGAACAAGCTGCTGCCCTTCTTGGGAGAAGACATATCCTTAACCCAAGACTTGACAGTCTCATCACTCAGCGACGAGCCAAAGTCAAAGTTATCAGACAGCTGCTTAATAGCAACGCTTGAAGTTCGCTCACAGAAAACAACAGCAACCTTGATGTACTTGTCAGTGGGACGCTTGAAGTAGTCAGAGCTTCCAGCGCCGTTGTTCATGTGGAAAGTGCTCTTGCACTTGTCATCGCCTGAAGCGAGGACTTCGTAGATATCGACCTCACCGCAGCCAGTCTTCCAGCAGCTGCACTCGCTGTATTGGCCGGTACGGGGGATGCGGCCGTTAAGGGCCCAGAGAGCGGGCATGTCGCCGTTGAAACCCTTGTCGCCGTCCATGGGCATCATGAACTGGAAGAGGAAGATCTTGTTGGAACCGGAGAAGCCCTCTGTTTATGGTCAGTAAATTTTCTGTGAAGACTGGGCAAGGGAGACGTACTGTATGCGACATCTTTGGCGCGAGCGTAACCACAGCTCTTGTCGCACTTCTCGGCACTCCAGATGGAGAACTCCTTGTTTGAAGGGATGTAGACATCCTTCAGAACCTTGGAAGAAGAAGAGCCACCGGTTCCTTTGGCGTTGAGGTAAGAAAGAGAGTTGCCCCAGGTGCTGTCACTCAGTCAGTATGAATCCAATTAGAGAGCCATTGTCGGTTAGGAGTATCGACTTACTTGTCAAAGACACCGGATCCTTCACCACCATAGTTGCCCAAGAACATGACATTATCAGCAACTCGTCGCTGAGAGTTGTAGTAAGCAGTACGCTTCCAGTGTCCACCGGAAGAACCAGAGTAGGAGTTTGTCTTAGCACTTCCTTCCTTCTTGGAGCTCACAGCGGAGTGCGAGCTGGCCTTGAGAGGCTTCTTCTCGGTCTTTTCAGGCTTCTTTGCCTTGTCGGAAGGGGCACCAACGACAGCAGGAGCAGCTTGAGTAGCAGATGGTCCGAACCAGTTGTTCTTCCAGGACACGACCTTTCCGTCAATAGTAGCAGTAACCCACTCTTCACGCTTCTTGCGCTGCTCGTGGAGATGACGATGGCCGTGGAGGTGAGGAGAGGGGACAGTCTCGGTGTCACGCTTCTTCTTGCTGGAGTCGAGGTTGTAGACGGCAAACTCCTTGAGCTTGAAGGGGCCTCGAATATGAACAGAAAGCTGGTGGTCTCCCATTAGATTCTGCGGTAGATATCAATGAGTGACGGTTGACTTACATCCTCGCTCAGAGGTCCGAGAGCGCCATCATAAGAGACAGACTCTCTCTGGCAAGATCCATCAGAACCCATCTTGCTCACAGCCTGGTAGCTACCCTTTCCAGAGAATCCCTGGTAGAGGATCTCCTCGATAGCACCACAGAACCAGTTACCGCCCTCGTTGACGGCATTGCCGGTACATTGTTGAGTGAGAGTGGCCGAGGCAAGGCCACTGTAAGCCAGCAGGGAAACGTTTTGAAGCTTCATGGTGTTATCAGGACTCAAGATATGTCAACTTGAGTTACTTGTAGATATTGTGAGACCTGTTTCCGAGTATCTTCGTTTCGTGGTAGTGCAGTATCTCGTGTAAGGAGCTAATGCTTCGGTATGAACTGTGTTTCAAAGAATGGATCTCAAAGACAATGACAGCACGGTTGGTTTTAAAGAGCGACTTAACAAAATGAGTGAATAGCGGTTATGAACCAAAGTGTAGTAATGAATGAATGAATGTTTCAGCACCAACCTCAAGCAGGAACGAGGATGACCAGAAACCTCAGTCCATCATGAGGGCAATGGCGATATTAAAGGGAAACCCCCATAGTCTGGGCAAAGCACAGTCACATCCTTTCGACTTCCCAAAAGAGAATCAAGGCCAACAATGCCTAGCTTGATCCCAAGTCTGGGCGGTAGATCTCAATTCTGTTCCTGGCACGACGGACAGGAATCAGAATGGCTTATTGGACGTGATCAGCAGCTTGTAGCCAAGATCGATAGTGGTGCGGTGCAAGCATATTGTTTCAGGGCATTAAAGACCGGACTCTTGGCCAATCGAAGAGATGAAATGACTTGTTTCCAATAGTTAATATTGACGACGGCGTGACCTTTCTGTATTGGGCATGAGGCCATCACCGAGAGCCACGCCTAGGCGCGTAGGCGAATGGCGCAGCGGTCTTGGCTTCAAAGCGTTGTCGTTTGGGCTTGAGGCCAAGAAACTTGATTAAACGCCGAGAAGCGCTATTTGAAATTGGACATGAGAGTAGAAAGTAGCTCAGACTGCCCAGTCCTACTATAGTTTCCATTCATCTCAAGTCTTTCATCTTGATGACTTGGCGACAGCGAATCTCTGTGACAAGTTGTTGATGAATCAACCAGGAATCAACACATATTCTTTGTCATTCAAATACCGAAACATGGCGGGCTTTGCTGGACGAATTGAATAACACCTGAGTAAGAAACGCATGACTTTCTGAGGAAGAGAGGCTGGGGAAACATCCCTGAGACACCAAGAAAGCCGCGTCAAAGGCCAACGCTTGTCTTGTCTTGGCTTTTCTTGGCGAGTCCCCTATTTCGACTCCTTAGAGCCGACATAGTCTTTAGGGTGCCAGAAGAAGTGACCGCTAAAAGACTAAGGGACGAAATAGTTTAGTTATTTTATGCCAGCTTAGACCCTCTCTTAGGCTACTTTATTTTGGCAACCTAAGCCTCAGAGGACAATTCTTCTGTTGCCCTAAGGGTCGGATGACGATAATGTCTTTGTTATTTTAAATGACAATAAGGTCGTTTCTGGAATGTCCACGTGTTGCCCGATTCGATACACTATAATCAAAAAGAGAGAACTTCCAGAAGCTGCATTCATGCGAAAGGCGGGAAGTGATTAATTGAATGCCGCTCATAATTCGAGGGTCACAAGGCGAAAGTTGTAAGTGAAATTAAAACAGCAAAAAGAATTGACCAAGAAGGTTAGTATGTCAGGAGGGGGAGGGCGGCGATCGAATGTCGTGATTGTTTGTTGAACAATTCCAGGGATTGAATGTGATAATTTTTTATAAGTAAGGTTTGGATTGGACTGTATATGCATTTTGTTGCCGTTGTTGATACCGCTTCGTAAGTTGTCGACGTCGTTTCACAGTGACATCTGTGTTAACCTGGTATATAACCAACCCTATGCCGGGCTTGAAGAAAGTATAGTTGGGTGGTGAAGCTCTGAGAGTCTCTGCCTGATTCGTGAACTGATGTGTTCTGCGGTTTGTATTCTCATATTCAACACATAATTGGTCTCTGGTATTATGCTTCGTGCTTTTGGTATATACGTCCATCTTTTATCATGACGATCCCATCTAATCGTCGAAACCGCCCCATTCTCCGTCATCACCACTGTCATCGTTCGCTTGCAATTTTCTCTTCTTGCTTCCTTCAATAGCGCCGCGACGGTTGTTCTCCTTGCGTCTCTCATAACCACTCTTGGATGTAATCTTGGCCTTGGTGCCACTTCGTCGGGCTTCAACACCCCTCTCCTTGAGCTTTTTGCGGTCTGCCTTGCCAACGTTTGGCAGGGCGTCGAGCAGCCACTTTTGAATACCAGCCTCGTCTCCTGTCTTTCCAGCCTGCTTCTCGCTGGCAGCGATCACGTTGGCAACCATCTTGACGAAAGGAATGTCTTCCTTGGTGTAGAAAGTGACTGCAACGCCACCTTCACGACCAGCGCGACCTGTTCGTCCAGCACGGTGGACGTAGCCAGCGCTGGATCCGGGCACATCGTAGTTGACAACACCGTTGACACCGGCAAAGTCCACACCTCGAGCAAGAACATCTGTTGTGATCAAGACCCAGATGTCACCAGCGCGGAACTTGCGCATGATGGCTGAACGAGCAGAATCAGTAAGGCCACTGTGGAGAGCAGCGATTCTTGCTGCACCACCAGCCTCGAGAGGAATATCATACTGCAACTCTTCATGCAAAGCAGTCGCTCTGTCAATAGTCTGAGTGAACACCAGGAAAGGAGGTCGTAGTGGAGGACCCGAATCGACGGCGCCTGTAGGATGTAGAAGTTGTCGCAGGGCGAGCAGTTTACCCTGCTCGGATGCAGTGTAGATGAGCTTGTGAGCAATGTTTGGCACAGCTGTATCCTTGAGACCAACAACTAACCGGACAAAGGGCTTCGGTGTGATAGCCAATGACTCTGCTCTTGAAGTCAACTTCTCTGTGACCATGACCTCGATGTTTGAACCCATGGTAGCGGACCAGAATGATACTCGAAGGTTGTTGTTTGTGCATGCTGTCCAATCAGCCATTGTAGCATCTCGGAAAAGGGGATCAAGCAGAACATCTGCCTCATCCAATATCAGATCTCGAACAGTAGGCAAAACTTTTTGTGTGCCTGGTGGTCCAGATGTGAGGAACTTGAGTAGGAGGAAGGGTGTAGTGACCAGGATATCGGCCTTGGTGATCTGCTTGGGCTTGTCGTCGGAAGGTTTCTTGTCATCATCCTCGGAGTCAGACTCTTTATCCTCGTCTTCTGAACTGTCTTCTGCCATGTCCACTTGCTCAGCTGATAGTTGTGTTTGCTTCTTCATCGAGACAACCCTGAGGCCAGTGCCTTTAGCCAACTTTTGTCCCTCGCTAACAATCTGGTGCACCAGTTCTCGGGTTGGCGCAACAACGATGGCCTCGAGTTCGTGAATATCGCCAGTCTTTTCTTCAGAACGCCTGCGCAGGATGTTGTTGATGGCGGGAATCAAGAAACTGATCGTCTTTCCACTTCCTGTAGGGGCGATGGCCAGAAAGTCGACACCTCCATCCAGTCCATCCTCATCCTTCAAGGCAGCTTGGGGGTGAACCAAAAGAGGCAAACTACCCATTTGAACTTCAGTAGGGACACGGTATCCTTGGAAGACCAGGTTATCGGCAACCTTGTCCGAAAGGCCATAGGCTTGTCGAAGCTCGCCGAAAGAATCCAAGGGCTGTGGGAAGAGTTGTTTCTTGCTATCCTTCTTAACCTCGACGGCCGTCTTCTTCTTTTTCTTGCTCTTCTTAACCTTGGACTGATCCTCGGGCTTTGAAAGTAGAGTAATCTTAAGTCGATGCGATCGCAAAAGCTGGCGACACTCGTCCTCGCTCAATGTCTGGGATGATCGTGTAGGTTTGGGCGCCTGGACAGGTTCCTCCGTCTCGACAGCTTCTTTAGCGACAGGCTCAGGCTTGGGCGCAAAGAAGTCAACTTCGGGCAGCTCTGATTGAACTTCGGGCTCGGGTTCATTCTTTGTTCGCTTTCGCTTCTGGCCGCGGACTTGATCGTGGTACAGCTGGGGGTTCGTGGTGGTGCCAGCAGAGGGAAGCTTCTGCTGAGCGTTGCTGGCATTTTGGGAACCCTTTCGGGTCTTTTTGGTTCCACGCGATAGAACCTTGAGGATATCCATGGTGAATAGGAGTGCGCTATTACGCGTGGTTGAAGCAGCGAGCGTGGATTGTGCGGTGCGATCAGAAGGAAAAACTGCTAACAATTGAGAATTGGATTAAGAAATTTTAGTGGAGCTATTTGATGTTTACTTGACGGAAAGCACATGCGGATAGTGGGGGGTGGGGGACAAGTGTGGCTGGTGAGGAAGCAGCAGCCACAGTTGGAAAAGCACAGCCATAGGTGATGATCAGGGCAGCTACTTTAGTTAAGTTAGTGGACGTTATGGCGCTATGGCGCTATGGCTTTACCGTTGCAAGACAGATCCAAGATTAGATGCGCTATGTCTTAAAATCCCCGATCGTTGAATCTGTGCACGTTCTTGACCTTCTCGATGATACCAGGAACTGTACATGGAAAGTCCCTTGTCAAATAAAATACCTTTTCATCCAATAGCTGAGGTCAAGATGATTGGTTCCCTGTCGATCACCGTCATAATCATGTCCAACTTTTGCTGCACAAGGTTGACGTCACACCAGCAGCAGATACAGCCAGCAATCAGGATTTGGGAGCTCCGAAAACATGGAAATACATGAAACTGCAGCAGGAATTAGTACTGTACTTTACTATCTCTTATGACTTGCATTCCCCATTTCTTTCTTTTCTGACCTGCATTAATTATCTTCAGACAACTATCTACAGATCGAATCATCTTCACTTATACAAACCGCCATCATGCCGACTATGCTTGGTCTCACCAACGACCGTTCCTCCAACGGTCTCAATGCCAACGAGAGCAAATTCGGAGGCCCCTCAAGCCAAAGGGGCATGGAACTCACCCCAGCTCAACAAAACGGCAGCATCGTTTCCGGTATCCAAGGATCCGACTTCTTCAACGGCGGCGGCAAGCAGCAGGAGCACGACCCTGATGATGAATCAGACGAGGAGAACCTCAAGACTATCAAGGGCCGAAACCTCTCTGCTGTAAAGGAAATGGAGACTCTTCTCTGGCGCGCCCTTTGCGACAAGCCCAAGACTGCCCTCAAGTACATCGCCAAGGACGCCGTCATGTCCAACCGCTTCCTCTTCGGCGACCCAACTCCTCGCACCGCCGACTCTGACCCTTCTCTTGAGGAGGAGGTCAAGCACTGTGAGGAGTGGCTCGCCTACAAGATGCACGACCCCCAGCCTGTCGAGATTGGTCTCATGGCTGCTGCCATCGGATACAAGGTCACGCTGTTCCGTCAGCTCGACCAAGGAGACGGCAACTTTGGCATGCAGACTGTCCAGGCTACCTGCTCTAGCTCTTGGAGACAGCTTGCCAGCGGAGACTGGGAGCTCACCAGTATGTTTGCCGGTTAATTTGGTGGAATGACGACTTGGACGATGGCATGAAATTGGATTGGCGTTAATGATGTACCTACCTATGGAGTAATGGCTTGGTGATTCGTTGGAACAGGGTCAACTGATATATATATTATATGTAAATGAGATCGATATTTTACCTAACCTGACTTTTTTGATCATCAGCCATCGTTGTCATTCCTTTGTAATTATATTGTTGTTGAAAAACAGGAACTTGTCCTAGAATTGGAACTGGCATAGTTCAAAGACACATTCTTCACTCGTTCTAGACATGTTTCTTGTTGTCAAGGGCACATCCATCTCTGGATAGCACCTGAATCTGTTGCATTCATACCCAAAAGCCAAAACTCCATACTTGCAATCGTGATCATGACCCCGACCTTTCCCCTTTCCAAAGCTATATACGCCAAATCCCTCGCAAACTCCTATATGTATTATATGTGTGTGTACATGTGTGTGTATATATATACCTTCTTAACAATCGTCATCGGTAAGCGGCTCAATACTTATCTCATAATCCAAC
Organism: Fusarium coffeatum; assembly: GCF_003316985.1. Classification (NCBI taxonomy): domain Eukaryota; kingdom Fungi; phylum Ascomycota; class Sordariomycetes; order Hypocreales; family Nectriaceae; genus Fusarium; species Fusarium coffeatum. Next base: position 31,002 of record NW_022157846.1, read on the forward strand.
CTCTTCCCCATACCCCTTGCTTTCTTGATATCATTCTCAATATGTCGCATAAACTCTTCTCGAATGTTTCCGAAAACCTCCTCATTATATAAATAAACCTGCCGCAAATGCGTGATGGTCCCGGAATATTGCCGGATACACAATCCCGCGATCTTCTCCTTGTCCTCCATAGGCAGAGCTTCGACAAACTCTTGAAGGGACATGGAAAAGAAGCTATAAGGCGAGAATGTGAATCGGTCTGCGTGACCGGTGCAGTGCCGCACTGCAAAGGCGAACTTTATAGGTGTGTCGGTATTGGTGGCATGGCTGCGAAGATGGTTGTCAAGAACATACTTGGCGTGCTCGCAGTCGAAGTAGGGTTGTTTCTTTGATGGTATGTCTAAAAGAGCCTGATATGGGTTCTCGCACTTTTCCTTTAGAAAACGCGGACCTCCAATATCGTCTAGGCCCCTTTGTGGTGTCATGTCATCACCCAGGGCCCAAGAAGCCGATATGCCGTCGATATCATCTGTAAGATCTACAGGGATTTGTCCTGGGGCGGCGAAAAGCTCGTGACTGGGGCTGGCGAAATGTGTTGGTGCATCGAGTTTGGATTCGTATTCGGCCTCTCCCAGAGATGACATGTGTGCTTGGAGTGCCCTGCTGCTCTCTCCAGACTCTGAGTAACCATGAAGTGGAGCTGCATTTGCCGGTCTCTCGCTGATCTCGTCAAGAACAGAACTGCGTCTCTCTGTCATGGATTCATGTGGTAAAGCTTCCTTGGCCTGATTTCTGGCACTCTCGAGACCCTCCTCCCTTGCAGCTCCGCCGACAAAGACTCCACTATCGACTGTAGACGAACGCAGGTTGGCGTCAGTTGAAGGGTCTAGCTCCTCATTTTCATCTTCATGAATTATGTCTTTTCTCCTCTTTGATCTGTTCTCACGGTTGTTGAATTCATGAAAGATTCTGTCGGAGACGTCAGAGAAGGCGCTATCTGCGGTGTCGTCGTCAGACGGAGGCACAAAAGCGTCAAAGAAACGGGGATTCTTTGCTCGATTTTGGTCCTCTTCAAGTTCAGCTTCAGCTGGACGTTTAGAGGTTGCCCTGTTGGGGAGTTGAGTCACTGTTTGGTGGTTGTTATGGCTGAAGTAACCCTGAGGTGGTGGAGGAAGAGAAGGTAATCTCTCGGGAAAGTTATCCAAGGTAGGAGAATCCTCTGGATACGGCTCTCTAGGGTGATGGAATCAGCAAATGACTCGACTGGTAACAAATATTGTGGCGACTTACCTCTTAGGAGCATGATCGGACGTCTCGTCGGGCTCGTCAACAGCAGGGCAGCAGTCATCTGACAAGTCCTCGATTGTAATGGGGTCCTCGACAGAGTTTCCGTTTTTTGCTATTAATTGCTTTTGGTTCTTGCGTCTGATGACCCTTCTACGATTGCCATTGATGAACCGAAAAAAGTACTTGATCAAAAGGGATGTGAGGCTATTGATGACTGTTAGCGAATGAAGCAAGGAGACAGAGGGGATAGGATACATACATTACTTTATGCTTATGCAGGGTATAGCCTTTCTTATTAGCACGAATGGGTTTCTCGGGTCAGAAGCGATGTCCTTCTCCGTTGATAAACAACCTGGCCAATTTTCTCAAATTTTCTTGACATTCCTTGGATGACCATTCCGAGAGCCTCTTTTCGCTGATTCCCGTATCCGCAAGAAAATTATTGTAGCATTTGTAGCGGGCGTGTTTAAAAGCGTTCACCAGGGGTTTATCGGTATTTGTTTTCCCATATCCAAGTTCTTCCTGAAGCTCCTCTTTGGTTGGAATTTTGGAGGGGTCATCTTCTGGGCTTGCCATGGATGAGATCATTTTTGAGACTGATGATTTCTTTGCTTTGACTGTCCTTGGTGAAGCTCCAGCTCCAGCTCCAGTTCCAGCTCCAGTTGGTTTTGCTGAGGTCGACTTTGCTGGTTTCCTTGAAGTGTTGGTTGTCTTGGAGACCAAAGCTGCCCTTTGTTTTGACTTTGACATAGTGTCTAAAATCATGGTGGAGGTTTGATAGGTATGGTGTTTAACTAGATGATTGCTTCATATGACGCGCTGCATGCGGCGACACTGGGTCTTTCAAGTCTTTTAAATAGAAATACTTGTACACCTCAAACTCAGGCTGGAAGGGCTTTGCCTCTGTTTTTGCTTTTTTGTGACCGCTTAAGCGTTAACAAGGTTAGGTCGTAAGTGGAGGCGGCTGGTGGTGGTGTCTGGCGATTCTACTAGAGGCTGTTGGGGGTATCCCTTAAGTAGTAGTAGTAGTAGTAGTAGTAGTTTGTCGAACTATGAAACTGACGCGATTCTCCAACTCAAGTCGCGTCTTCTTCGTGATTTAGAAAAAGAAAAGAAGCAGGAAAAAGAAAAAGACGAAACAACCTAGAAAGATTAGGTAGCATTGACGATTAACAAGACAAATACTAAATTAATTAGTAGTTGGGTCCCGTTCGTTTATATAGTATAATCATTTAAATGATCAACGAGACAGACCCGGGAAAAAAGGGAAAAAACCAATGGATCGCTAAACTCTGGTCTCTGTGGAGTATACAGAGTAGACCGCCCCTTTTTTTCATTTAATTAATAGAAAGTAAACAAAGCAGAATATGATAATCTGTGATGGCCTGTTTTGTCGATTTTGCTTTTTTCTTCCTTTAATCTCGTCATCGACAAACTGCAGGACATCACGAGTTCACAAACCAATGTTGGATCCCATAATCAAGGTTTAGGTGTGGTAGGTGATAGATCATCGGTGACGAACAAGGGTAACAGTGCAAATTGCTTTTGCATGTAGGGGTTGAACACTCGACACTCGACACTCGACACTGGAACGGTGAGATCTAATCCTTGCTACCTACCGAAAGTGCCCGCAGAGGTAAGGAATTTCAGGGGTTCAAGTCTTCTGCAACAGAATCTAGATGTCTCTTGTCTCGTTACACGTCGGGTTGCAGAAAACTGGGCAGCAATGGGGTTTCTTTATCTTTATCTTTTACCCTTGTTTCTACCCATCTTCTGGTACTGTATCCATAATGTACTGTACGGACGGTAGCTTTCCCCGCAGTCTTGGAACGCGTTTCCTTAATAAAATACTGATATAGTAGCTGGACGGGCACTAATAGTCCACGAATTAACAAGCAAAGATGTATCTGATCTACTATCTATACACTGTTCTAAGATACAAATATTATTAATCTATTTCCCAAGGTATGTTATAAGATACCTTATTTACTGTTCCCTTTACCAGCAATCTTACTACGTATCCTACGCACGTTTGTGGAGATAAAATAGTGCGTGCATGAAGGATTCTAACTACTTCCCGTGTCTTGGTTAGCTCCCGGGACTATGAAGATCGGACACTGTACGGGTAGTTCCATACCGCTGATCTCATGTATCTTAGTAGCTGAAAATACCTGGACAAGATAAAGATACTGTATAGTTCGTGATATAGCCATGTAAACCATTAAATCCATCAGTTAAATACCCTCTATCTCATTCTAAGAAAATGAAAAACAATACATCAAAAAACCGAAAAGAGAAGAAAAAGAAAACAATAAGAGGATCCTCTACCGCACGCTTCAAGCATCAATAATAGGGCCATCCGAAAACTTGGCAAAGTAATTGACCCCTCGCCCCTGCACCACCGACGCCGAAGCAGCACGGCGACGCTGGCTCGTGATGACGTCCAGACACCGTTCTTTGAACATTGCAAACTCCTTCTCACCATCCTGACCCCTTCTGAACTGGTGTTCTTTATAGTCGACACTGCGCCCGAAGCGGAGGTGAAGTGTTGCAGAGTCAATCAGCCTCAGCTCGTCAAACACATTGGCGAGTGATAGTTGGAAGATTGTGTTTGACAACCTAAAGACAGTCCAGACCCCGGCGTGTTCAATGTCGGTCTCATAGATCATTTCGCAGCCTTGGAGGGCTTCTCGCTCTCGTTCGTTGAAATAAAACATGCTGGGGCCACGTTCTCCTTCACTGAGATCTGTTCTCCTAAAGTCGTTTGCAACGTGAGAATTACCCGTCGCTTGGGGAGCAGTCGTTTCTGCCCCTGAATTAGACCGTTCAATCATCTCTCGCTCTCTGCTTGAACCGGCCTGAGCTTGCATTGATGGTATTTCAGGTTGTTTCCCCTGTGCTGTAACAGAAAGGCCAGCTGTGACACGAGATGAATCCTCGACTCCTCCCGCTGCCGCCTCAGTGTCCGCCCGGGCTTGTCGAAATGCAGCAGCCTTCAGAAGCTCTGCAGGAGACTGCTCACTGGTGGATCCTCCCGAAGCCGCGGAGCTTCTGAGATCAGACGATGAAGTTTGCGGCACTTGACCTTGAGCTTGGCCGTTGCTCTGTTGGTCCTGTTGAGCCTCGTTATTGGCCTCGGACGTAGTGTTAGTTCGAGACGAAGCAAGGGGTGAGCTATTGTCAAGAGTTCTCAGATCTTCCTCTGTCGCACAACCCTCCCGGACGACCTGCTTCCTCTGTCGCTTAAGGGTCCGAGGGGCTGTGGGAGCAGTCTCGCTCCCTACTTGTTTACGTGAAGGATTTGAAGAGCCTCCCCTCTTTTTGTTTTGACCAGGATTGGTATCAGAGCTTACTCCGGCCGGTCGTTTGCGGTTCGAGGGTCTCTATTGCGCAAGTTAAACTTCTGAGTTGAAAGACTTCGGTATAGTACTGACAGCAGCCGATGTAGCTCTAGGTGGACCAGGGGGCACTGCCCACGTATCGTTGCTGGGTACGGTTTGGTGGTTGTCTGTAGTATTGAGCGGTTGGCCGTCAATAGCGTCCGGGCTAAAAAGAGATGAGGTGAATAGCTCGGAAGTGGCAGAATCTTGTAGGTTGTTCTCGTCTGGTGGATATCTGCTGAACCGTATCGATATGCCCACGAAAGGGTCGTTGTCTCTGATAGAAATGTCAGAAGGGTTGTTGAAGATGGTAGTGAACTTACGTCGATTTTCCTGGTATGTTTGTGTTTGTGTTTGAGTTTGATGTCATATCCTCGAGGTCTATGGGATTATCGACGGTATTACCCCTATCACCAAATTGGCTGGGCTCGTTCGGAGAATCGTTGACACTTGCGGATTCTTCAGCCTTTATGGGCTGCTGCAAAGCGTCTCGGATAGTTTGAGATAGTTGAATGTTGGGTGAGGTCGACGATTTGGCTCGTTTCTTCTCGCAGGCTGTACGCCAAAAGACTTGGGTCATGAGACGACGTATCCTATTTGAGTGTTAGTTGTGTTTTCCATCAAAACCACTGCGGGACAAACTTGGACGAGTCTCTCTTATAGTTCAGATCTGATCTCCAATCCGGCCAAAACTCAGCCCCCCTAGCCTGGAGAAAGTTCTTGGTCACCTCCAAGAGACCTCTCTGATGGACACGGTTCTTCCACTTGGTTAACTTGAACGCAGGCAGACTGTCGACACTCGACACGAACGTCTTAACTTGTTCGGCGACGGCCTTCTTGAAGGCAAGATCTCGTTCTCCGCCTGGATTGCCGTAGCCGAGTTGTTTGCGTAGAGTGGTCAGTTTGGGGATGGAGGATGTTTTTGTTCTAAAGACTCTTTCGCACTGATCTGGCCCGTGAGCGGGTTTGGTGGTTGATGCCATGGTTTGTGTTTGAGGCAGAGGATAATATATATATATATACTGGTTTTGACGAGAGCATGTATGGGTAATCATATCTATATGTCTATCTGTACGTCCGATGTGTGTGAGTTGCCTTTTGGGTCGGGGACGAGTTTCAAGATCGGTCGATCGAGGCTGTCATGACCTTTACCAGGCGGACCTTAGATCTCTTGGGCGGGATCCGCCTACTGAGCAAGTTGAGGGTCGTATCAACCAGAACAACCAGGACAACGCTGACACTAGAGCTTAGTATCCTAGTCTTCCGATCTCCCCGTTGTCCTGGTTGACTAAACTGCTGCGGATAGAAGCCGGTGGTCTAGAAGGTTGCTGATGGAACGGGGACCATCCGGTACGGGAGCTGCGACAAAGGCTTGCATACTTTCATCCCCAGTACTTCTTGAACACGCTATCTCGATACTAATGAGGTACCGTCGTGAATTCGATCTCCAAGTCGCGTATCTTAGAGTTCCCAACCATCGTACAGGACTGTCCATCACGCTACTCGCAGTAAAGAGCAACTTCTCAGCACCTCAACCAATTTCTTTGCAATCCAATCAACCTTTTACCTATAGAAATAATTCATTTCTACCGTTGAAACATCTATCAGAATTCTTTTAGTAGCCAGTTGAGTACATACGTGTAAACGCCCAAGATCAACTAGGATGTAACCAACTGCATATACAAAAACCAGACGGAGCAGGGGTCCCTGCATTCGACATCTAAAGTGGAAAAAAGGCTCGGATCATAGTCTAATTATTTCTCTACCAGGCTTGCCTGTTCTCTCTTTACTCAGTGTGTGACAATCCCGCTCCTTACTGCGGGCTGGCCGACCAGCCTTGAACCATGGCTTGTCTCTACAACAGCAACCACCTTAACGTCATTACGGCAATACTTTCAGCAGTGGATTACAGTTATGGATGTGTTGATGTTTCATCAAAGAGCAAGAATTAGTAACTCGCCTAAGGATGAGCGGCGTTGCGTTAGGGGAGATCCCATGGACTAGACACCCACGACCCTGGTCCTCGACATCAACTCAATTATACGACGATCTCATCCAGATCTGATAACTTACGTCCAGAAACTTCTCTCAACCTCACCGTGAGCCTCACGGTTTGCCAAGGTACGCAACAAGGCGACGGCATCTCAACACCTTCTGCGGCCTGAAGGTGTCGTTCACCGTCTTTTTCGCCCCCTCTCCCACTCTCTCCCTCCCATTTCCCTTAAGCATTTTTGCTTTTATTTACCGTTACGTGTCAAAGCACAGACAATTCTGACCGTTTTCATACCACACTGTCATCCCTATGTAATCTCTAGACGCGAAAAATTCACGGCCAAGATTGTTTCTTCACAGCAACAAAATTACGCCCCGCTCTCCTGTTTTGTAGTCCTGCTGTGCCGTAATCTTTCATAAAGGGGCAGATAACATCAGTTCAGCTTGCAACGCTGAAATGCTATTGCTACGTCAGTCAGAATGAGTTTACAAAGGATGAACGTCTCTGATAGTCGAGTTCCACTTTTCGGATCACATAGTACCTAGTTCCATGTCATTCCGCCTCTTACTCTGAAAATACAAGCAGATTACCTACACAAAGCCGGTGCTAATAAATCACTTCAGAGATAAACCATCTGAGATAACTACCAGCACAGCATGGTATTCATTGGTATTAGGTCTTAGAAGGAGCCGAAACCTTGCTGGTTGAAGCACAGTCCGTGGTCATAGCTTGTTCCCATCCGCTGTAAAGTCAAAGTCACGTCTGCTGCTGCCATCTCATCGGCATCCCCGTATCATTTCCCGAATAGACCAGCAGTCTCCATCGTCTTGACTTCCCCGGTGACCTTGACCATGTAGTTCAACATACCATAGTACTCCATCGAATCTCAACTGATCCACCGGCTATCTGTCAGACGGTTTCCGCTCGTGAGAGAACCTTGTAGGACAAACTTAGAGCTAACTCCAAGATACTACCCACGATACTCGTTTACCGGTTGTTAGGAACCGAGTCCGTTCCGGAATTAATATTGTTTCGGGACCTGTCATGACTCCACTGGTATAGGGCAGAAGCACAGCAAGGGACAGGGTTACTGCAGGTACCTTGCAGAGGTCGGTATTTGTTGACAGGCTCATGTCTCACTCACAAATGAAGGCTGTTAGTCATCTGCATAAGTTATACAGACTCACAGATATATGCAAGTACCGAGATCACGAGTACGGAAGACCATTACACGAATCGTCTCATCGCTCACAGACATTCGCTCATCTATCTCACTCCAACTTCCATAGGTAGCTACTAGAATATATATGTGGCTTACAATTCCGCTTTAAAGCTGTCCTATAAACTCCCCAGGATTAATCATCCAGCACGAGAAAAGAAGTTCCAGCGTGTGTACCTTTCCTCTCACACCCAATGCAATAGTAGTTGGTTATGATCAGATCTAACATGAAACAAAGCAACCATCGCAAGCTAGATCTTTATTGCGCGCTGGGTCAGGTAGAGATACTCTAAGAATAAAGCGTGGCAAGGAAAGGGAGCCTATTATTAAATACATTTCACGGAAAATGCTCATTCTGGGACACTGCACACACTGATTAGAATGGCAGAACAATAAGTCTTATAGATATTCTTTTTTTATGAGTTAATGTCTTATGGTTTGATCTTTTGCACATTACATTTTTTGCAAAGCTTGAATATGGCAAAACCCACCTCTAAAGCAACCGTCATGGTCTTCAGTAATCATCAATATACTCTCCCTCCTCCTCCCTTCCCTCCCCATACAACACCTCACAAACGCCTGCCAGCGGTATATCCATCACCGCATCCGTTCCTTCACTCCAAATCTCTCTCCATCTCAACCTCCCATCTGCCTGAACCTTTCTCTCTCGATTCCTACTCCCCTTCAATCGTCCCTTAGCATCAATTTCTGCCAATTTTCCCGCCCCATCAACGACAGTCTCCACGCTTGATAATGGCACTGTAAGCATCTCTGTGTTATACGCCGCGAGCGCGACGTAGATGTACACAACCGTCATGACGATAAATGCCGGTATGGCAAGCGCCCACCATCGATTAGGGTAGTAGTATATACCCAGCGCATGGAGGAACGGGGAGGGCAGGTAGCCCCAGAGGAGGTAGATGAGAAAAACTAGGCTGCTGAAGAGATACAGTACGAAGCCGTAGTACTCGTACGTCGGCACCTTTGGCGCAGCACGAGGCACAGGTGCGATGGCATCATCATCAGATGCATCTGGTGTCGTTGGCCTTGAAGGTCGTAGAAGAGAAGTAAGTGATGGCGAAGGGGGTAAAGGCGTAGGTGGTCGCCCGTAAAATGGAGGTGCGAAGAGGTTTTGTGATAGTTGGCGAGGGGGAGAATCTTCTTCTCCTGATGAACTTTCCAAGTGGGCGTCTGAGAGGATCTCATCCTCTTCATCTGAGCTTAAAGACATACTGGCCGGGTTCGTTGTTGTTTTGTGATATCAAAAGGAGGTGTTCAATTTGAATGTCAAAAGTTGATGTGACGTTACTCGATTGAGATGAATTGACCACTGAGGGTGCGTGAGTTAAGGCCAGGTACCCGCTGCATGATCGCTAAGGATTTATTCTAGCGGCTCGTTTAGCACCTTCAGGCTACCCGAAAGCTTAACTGTACTGCCTAAGAAGAGTTTACATTAAAATGCATCATCCAATATTTAGAAAATGAGCATTCTAGGATTCTTCAATAACGACCATTTTCACTCATTAATCTATAGATACTGTTGCAGACCACAACTACAGATTTAGTCAAGCCGATGCACCGTTACTATCCAAGAATTCATCATCATTAATCCGCATCTTTAATCTCTATGTATACACTTTGTACAAGAAACCTTCTCTTAATTATCTCGAATTACCCATCAATCGGGCATCTATACTCCCTCTCAACCCCAACCACTTCCCCGTTCTGCTGCTTCTCTTGCAACTCATCTAGACAGCTCTGGTGGTAAATGTGCCGACATGCCAGCACCACCAATGGTCCCATGGGCTGGTCCTTATTATTGCTCACGCTACTGGTAGCGTTCGCTTCGATGAGCATGCTCGAGGGTCTCGTGTCGACTCCTTTACCCTTAGCCTTGAGGTCTGTTTCGCCAGCGTCACCCTTGGCACGTTCCGCTGCATTGGCCTGTCTTTCCTTCCTTCTCTTTTCCTCAATGGCTTGTTTATCTTCCCATGCTTCAAACACCGATGTTCCAGCCACCCCAGGACCCCAAACCCTTCGACTACATGCTTCGCAAGTTGATCCTCTTGGTCTCCAACCACGTTGACGGAGCTCAACTGATTGGTTGACGTTGACAAACAGGCTGCGTTCCAGGAGACGATTCGATAACTTCAGGATTGACTCTTCGTACGCATACGCCGAGAAGATTGATGCAAGTACACCTCGTAGATCGGCCAAGTTCGGCGATGAAGCAGCTGCTTGTGTCAGAAATGCTCGCAAGATACGCAAGAATGACAGGTTGGAACTGGCGTTTGATAGCAATTTTGATCCTGAGTGCGAGGTTGTCTGACTAGACGTTGTGGTGAGCAGAGCCGTGAATGTGTGCTGGACTAGTGACCGCAGAAGAGCTACGAGCTTCTCCTCGTCGAACTCGTCGTCACTGGTGTTTTGCTGAGCAGCAGTACTTAGTGCAGGTGACAGATTCTTGGTGATCTGCACGCATGCGTCGATCAAGCTCAGCCAAAGAGCTTCATCGGGAGAGAGTGTCTCGACTGCTGACTTGGGCGCCTTTTGGACCATCTTTGACTTCTTGGATGAAGACTTGGTCTGGCCTTGACATAACCAAATACCAACGTGGACGTACTTCTGAAGACCTTCAAAGAGGTCCTCTGCGGCATAGCCAAGACTTGGTCCCGAATGTCGTTCCTCAGCGCCAGTCAAGAGTCCATGCATGGCCGATTCTAGGGTCTTAAGATGCTTTACAAGGCGTTCCATGGCGTCCTTGACTTGGCCTTCCCGAGCCATCAACACCACAGCTGCGTCAATAACGCCAGTCTCTTCCATAGTAGGTAGTAGCTTGTCCAATCTCAAGTCGGTCGACTGTACAATACCAACATAATCTGAGACATGAGATGGCTCAAACTGACACATGAGCTGCACATATTGCTCAATCAAATCACGAGCAGTAGCCAACTTGGTCTCTGTTGCAGGCTCTTCTGGCTCCAAAAGAGTCTTAAGATACGTGTGCTGCAATTCTGGTGCATCCTCTGCCGAGTCGACAATGTGCTGGTGAAGGTCCAAGTCTTGTTCGGCAAGTGTTTTTGCTGTGAGTGAGGGCTCAAGCTCGAGTAGATCTCGCGCATGCTCCCTGACGACCTTGAGTACCTCTTGGGTCTGGCGTCCAGTAAGTTCTGTCTGAGGTCGCAGACATTCGCGAAGACAGTCGAACACCAACTCCTGATCTTCTGGGTCCTCAAAGTAGGTCTCTATAAGGTTGCCATATTGCTTGTCTGTCTTGTATATGCGCTTCAGAATGCGATAGAAACCCGCCTTCTTGAACAATGGCATCAAGTCAGGCATGTCTGAAGGATGGTAGACAGAAAGGAGATACTCAGCACTAAGCTGCGCATCCTCCGCCAAGTCCTGACCTGGATAGTTGCAGAGTCCAGTCAAAACACGCGACAGTGTTGTGCCTGAGAAGAGCAGATATTGTGGGAATTTGGGAAGGTTTCGTGCGATGAACATGTCAAGATAGATTGTATCTTCCGGCGCAAAGTCGTTGGGATTCATAACATCCAACAAGATAGACAGCACATACTGTCGGTTGATGGTTTGCCCAAAGATCTGCTCCTCGGGCAAGTCACCCTTGGAACTGCCATTCATATGATGATCATTTGAGTCATTCAAGAACGAGTCCTCGAAAGCCTCGTTTAATGCGCTCAGGAAGCTAGGAGCATCCAGCTTCAGGATCATACGAAGATATGGGAATGACGGTTGCGAATCGGAGTTAGGAATGGTACAGAACTCATTCCCACTGCCTTTGGGCCACGTTATTGTTCTTCCTGAGAAGAAGAACCAGTAAATTTCAGACTTCGCCCTGGTGGCCATCTCTTCGGTCATCGTCTGCTCGTTCGGATACACTCTTCCGGTCAGCGTGTAAGAGAGGTAGGGAAAGATCTTGAAGGCGTTGATGCTGAAGAAATCATCTGCTGGGTTGTTCGCTGTGAAGTCACCATCAACCATGAGAGGGATGAGCAGCGAAAGGAGATCGATCATAGGCGTGATATAGTCGCCAATGCCTTGGTTCCAGACGTAAATAAGTGCATCGTACAAACTGTGTTGTTTGCACAGCAGAGTAGTCTGGTCTAGATCCAAGGTTGCCGTCTCCATGTGACAGATCATCTCCTCAAGTCTACTCTCCCAGCCACGGCTAACGTAATGCTGAACCAGATCTTTGACAATAGTTGGTGGTACCATCGTGATCGTCTTCTCCAGGATGCAGGGCTCGAGGCACTCAAGGAAAATGCCAGCGATATCAGCGTCTTCATACCATTCATACATCTCGTCAAAGAGAAAATCTTGGTTGTCGACGGCTTGGCAAGCTGTGAAACATGTATCCGCTAATTGTTTCATATGATCATCGTCGTAACTCTCGGGGTCCTTCTGGCGCTGGCCAAAGGCGTACTTCAACGAAGCACTTATGATCTCCATAATCTTGTCACGAACCATAGTGTGTCGTAGAGAAGAATCTTCAGGCAGTCCAACAGTGAGTTTGTCAGCATCGCCAGTATAATATGAGGTAGCAAGCTGGATGGCACCGAGGTAGTCGCCATTCTCCATCATAGCAATAAGCCTGTCTGCCCAGTTCGACAGTGCGCCGATCGACACTTCATTAAAGCCAAGGATAAATATCCTTCCCTTATATGCTTTGAAACTCATGTAGAAGGCATCAGCTACGACTCCATGCATAGATGGATCGTTCTCATCATGTTGCTCCACGAGCGTATGAAGCTGCTCAGAGAACAAGTCTGCGTGGTAAATGTACTTCTGTACCAGATCAAATCCTTCAGTCATGCGCATGCTTCTATCTTCAAGGACAATCATCCGTTGGGATATAGTAAGGACGGCCAGAACGGAACGACTGAGCCATTGAACGGCAACAATAGCCTCTTCGCACTTCCATCGATTTCGTGCTTTGAACTTGTAAGATGGAGGCTGGTCCTTGTCTTCACGAGGATATTCGTCCACGTCTAGCACGGTTAAGATGTTCGACCAACAGTAAGCAAGCTTCACCTTTGAGATATCACTTCCAGTATGAGGGTCTGGTACTTTTAGCTTTACAGCTGGGAACCATGCCAAACACCCTGTCATGGCACTGTGAGGGGGAACATCTTTAGGGCGCGCCGACTTATGCTGAGTTTGCGCCACGGGGGTAGTCGAAACGATAACGAGGAGATACGGCGTGAGCATAGCTGTCAAGCCAAGGGTATCTGTTGAACACTCAACATTACCCAGGGGCAGAGGTGCAAACGCAAGAACGGTACTGGGCTTGACCGTTTTCCCTGCTGGTAATGGCGCATCCGGATATCGACCAAGAATTCGATGAGTCCTCACAGTCCTTCCAAGTGCACCTGTTCCTCTGGTTGCCAGATGCGAGAAAGCCATCCCCCGGTTATCTGCTGAAACAAGTGCTGTATGACGAGTTCCCAAGAAACCGAGGTGGACGATAGCAACATCAGGCACGTGTCCATCTACCGTACGATTCTGTAGCTGCGCTGGTTCTAAATGCGGTATTGTTAAAAATGGTCTTGAGGCACGACTCGTGTCCCAGGTAAAGATGTTGCCGCTCGCATGACCTCCTGCAATTGTAGTATGGTCTGCAGATATCGCAATAGCGGTGATTGGTCCAGATTCAACGGCTATATCAAGTCAGTTTATACCCTCCAGGAAACAGCTTGCAGCCTACCTTTTGTTCCTGGTCCAATAATCATTTTCAGGTTTTGGTTATAATCAAAAACCAATATTATACCTTTGGATGTTCCGAGTACTATGTTCGCGGATACGGCGAGACATGTAGGCGACCCAAAGTTTCGTTTTCCTGCTTCAGAGAATGCGTGACCATTGAGTTTCCGTAGCTTTGTCCAACGAACAACTTCCCATGGTGGAGTTGGTGTTTCGAGGTCGTTCTGGTCGAGGAGGAATTGGGAGCTTAGAGAGACATTACGGCTGTGACTGGAAAGAAAGGGAACTGCCGGGGATGACGAGCGAGGCGTATGGATATTTGAAGAGGAGGAAATTCGCGATTGGAATCGTCGATCGAATGGTCGGAAGGATGGTGAAGGACTGCTCAGGCCAGGACGAGAGGCTACAGATGGGAGAATGCTGCTTCCAGGAGAGGAAACAAATGATCCCTGCGATAGGTTAGAGTATGCTTCGAGATCCAGCAATTGGTATTCGTACTTGAACAGATGGCGTGTCGTCAGGTCCCGACAACACCGAATCTATCGGACTCCCAACTCGCTTTGGTAGACCATGCAATGAGCTTCCACCCAAAGAGCTCACATCCGAGCTATCTTGATGTTGCTGTTGCATAATCTCGCGATATCTATTCCCAACGGACCCGTTTCCTATAGGGACAGATGTGAGATGACGGTCAGGTCCGTCACTGTCCTCGAGCGAACCATGATCAACACCATCAGCACCAGCCTCCTCGGGCGCATCATTTATCGAGTCGTCGCCATTGTCCAAGCCCACGTCTCCCGGGAGCGACAAGTCTTCTGGATCGGCCATTGCTCCATCACTACATGCGCAAACACTACCGCGTCGAGGTCATGGCACACTGCGCGGTATAAACGGGCTGGTGGGTTGGCGATAAGGCAACAGTGCGTTTAGCCGTTTCTGGAGCTTGGTATAAGATGAACCAGGTCGGAGGGGCAACCAAGACACGGCTGGAGAGGTATGTACGCTTTGGAATGCTGATATTCTTAAAAGCGTTCACAGGGTATCAGCTTGTCACGGCTCGATAGTTGTTGAAAAGGAAGTAATTTAAGAGGTATCGCGCAAGCTGAAAGCTATAGCGAGCTACGTAGGTCAATTAGTCCGTTACGCAGCCCCATCGTGGAAGGTTGGCAGCGGCGCAGTCCAGCACACCTGCCCAGCGTCTCCGTACGGGGCGGCCCGGGGATTCTCCGGGCGGTCTGCGCTGTGACGTCTTTCCCCGATGGAAGGTCGCATTTGCGACAAGAAGTTCCACTGTGAATCAACAAAGCTTCTTGAATACTACACTCCTCATATAAACTGAAACACCATAAACAGAACAACTCACCAACGAGAAGTCCTCGAAATGTCTTCAATTGGACCGCAACTACCACCACATCTATCAAAACGCAAACGCACGCCAGACGATGAAGAGTCCAGCAACAGTAAACATCGGCGCAGCGAATCTCCAGCAAAGAACACAGATGAAATCGACCTCGAAGACTCAGACGATGATTACGGTCCCAGCGCGCCTCTACCTCCAAAAGCGCCCATCGGCCCAGCTCTACCAACTTCCAACAAAGACGAGATAGATCTCGAGTCAGACTCAGACTCTGATACAGGCCCAGCACCACCAAGACCTACAGTCGGTCCAGCACCACCGCCAGCC
The DNA here is from genome assembly GCF_003316985.1 of Fusarium coffeatum. NCBI lineage: Eukaryota > Fungi > Ascomycota > Sordariomycetes > Hypocreales > Nectriaceae > Fusarium > Fusarium coffeatum. The sequence goes on from NW_022157846.1 coordinate 46,265, forward strand.
GACATCGCACAACGCCCTGCTGAGTCTCCCGATTCAGATTCAGACTCCGAGGATGACTACGGTCCTGCGCTGCCAGGCTCATCCAAAGCGAACAAACCCACCATAGGACCCCAGCTCCCAGTTGCTGAACCAGCACAGCAGCGCGACTCATGGATGCTGGCGCCCCCTGAAGCATCAGGCTATTCAGAGCGCGACCCTACCAAAATGCGCAATCGAAAATTCGCCTCCAAACCAGCATCATCATCTGGGCCCTCAGCTGTCTCGACAATATGGACTGAAACCCCTGAGGAGAAGCTAAAGCGACTACAAGACTCCGTGCTAGGACGCGCCGACAAAGCTGCAGAGACAGAGCCTAAGGGTGGAAAGTCGCGGGAGGAAGAGGAACGGAATCGCAAGATTTCTGCCAATATTGAATCTCAAAGAGGCAAGAGTCTATATGCGGAGCACCAGGGACGAAGAGAAAAGTCCGGACAAAAAGTTGAGGAGGAAGACGACCCCAGCAAGAGAGGATTCGATAGAGAGAAGGATATGGCACTGGGTGGCAAGATCGGTACAGCGCAGAGGAGGGAGTTGATGAACAAGGCCGCCGATTTTGGCGGAAGATTCTCAAAGGGATCTTTTCTATAGACATCAACTGGTTTTCATACCAGCATGTACATTATATAACATGAATGTTTACATATCGTGTTTACTCATAATGAGGAGCGTATGATGGAACAAATGTTATTTGTGCCACCTGACTATACTATAAAGACCCAAAACCAAGCTAACTCCGCCGCTCCGTTCCCATCCAGCTGAAAGCCATGTTTTCTAGCCCAATGCAAATACAAATATCTGTCCCACAATAGACAGTCCCCAAGAGTACCAGTAAATCCTCGATGTGAGCAGCCCACGCTGCCCTCGCCTTCACCAGGCATGACCCACGATCGCAACCTCAAACACCATCATCAGGGGTATATATAGCTCGTCGAGCGTTATACAGCCTCACTCTCTCCCAGTTATACAGCTACTGTCGCTCCATGTGTATATCATGCGGTATAAATCAAATGCCGTGTCGTCAAAAATCAATTCCTTTATAATGTGAAGATTCGAGACGGTTGTGCCCAGCATATCATTGTTGGTAAGGAATGAGAGAAAACCATCGCTAAAAAGATTCGTGTCGTTACGTAAGAATAAAAATTGTGATACACATCACTATGAGGCGGCCGGTGTTCGGTTTGCCGCTTCAAGTTGTGAAGGTGTTACATTGTCAGGAGTATTTTGGTTGTCCTGTGCTTGTCGCCTTCGACCAAATCGTAAAGCACCTCGCATAGATGAGAGAACACCGCCATTTGATGTTTGAGTAACCTCCGGTGTCTGCTGGGTCTGCTGGGTCTGCTGGGTCTGCTCAGTCTGTTGGGCAGGGTCCTGAGCAGCTGGAGCGTCGCCTGTCCTGCGTCGACGACTGGCAGGAGCTGGGGTTTCGTTCCTGTCGTTGCGAGAACCTCTGATCCATGCAGAGCGAAGAGCAGCAGGCATACCAAAGACTGGGTTGTTTCTGGGGTCGAAACTGGATCCGTTGTTCGCACCAGCCTCGTTGTTGGCATCAGGGGCAGGACGAGGCTTGGGAACATAGTAATCGGCCTTGCAGAGCGGGCAGCAAGCTCGTCGACTGGTCAACCAGGGGTCAACACAGACGGCGTGGAAAGCATGTCCACAAGTCAATCCGCGAACATCGTCGTCGTCCTCAAGTGTATCAATGCAGATAGCACATGTATCACCGGGGCCTTCGAGACACTCGGGGGGCAGAGCGCCGTCGATATGGTCGTCCTCATCATCGGTATCCTCACTAGAGACTCGCTGAAGCCGGGCGTTGTTTGTAGGCTGATCATTTGGAGTTTGTCCATCGGTTGTAGTCTTGGGAGCCTCCTTTGACTTTTCGGCCTCAGCAGCCGCGGCCGCAATGGAAATCTCGGGTGCTGATGTTTCGGTAGCGTTGCTCGCAGTGGTGGTCTCTCCCTGTCCATTCGATTTGGGTACGTTGGTGGCCGGTTGTTCGTCAGTTGAGTCGCGAACCTTTGCAGAAAAGTCTGGCACGATTCCATCCGCCTCACGAATACTGTTAGGTCGAGTGGGAGGTGCAGAAACGCCGCCAGTAGTAGGAAGACCCTCCTTTGCACGATCGGAAACCCAGGTCTTGTACTTCATCATCGGGAACTTGTCGTTGACCTCGTCCATAGTCATTAATTTCTTCTCGCGACGTCTGCGATGAGGTCGAGGCATGTTTTCGAGGGGCATAGGCTCGCCATCCTCGTTCATTCGCATTTGTCGGTTTCGGGCGTTGTATCGGAAGCAGTATTTAACACCAACGATGATCCTGAGATTGGGTGTTAGAGCCATTTAAAGACATGATCCAACCATCGCCATGCAACGAGATTGAATATATGATCGTGAACAATTTCTCACCATAAGTTTGTGAAGACGACACCAAAACCTAAAGCGACAAAGAAAAGAAGAGGCGAGTTTGACCCGCCTCCATTGTCTTTTCTGTCATTGCCGTTATCTGTTGTGGTCTCGGCGGCGGCCTGAGAAGTCGTCGACGAAGGGTCTTCAGCGGCGGCAGCGCGAATCACGACGTGAGAAACCTCAGTCAGTATCTGGCTAACGGCGACCATCTTTAAAGTGTGGCAACGGCCAGATTAAATGTTGAGCAGTTGGAAGTTGGCTCGAATTGAATCGCGGGTTACCGTGCGGGTACCATGGGCCGTTCAAGAAGAAACTCTTGCGGTTGAAGGGCGGCGGCGGCGGAAGAAAGGCAATTAGCAAAAATCGCCAATCCTGATCAATCGCCCTTGAAGTTTAAAAAAAGGGCGCCCTTGTCCGATTTCTCCTTCTTTTTCACGGAAGAAGAAAAAGTAATACTCGATTATGAGCGAGTATGTAGTTGATGAGGTGAGAATAGAATAGCCGGCGGAGGACGGAGAGGTGGAGTGGCAGGACAAGGCAAGAAGCAAGGCAAGCAAGGCAAGAGAAGAGACAGAACAGATCCAACGGCAGGTGCGAAAGTGGCCGCGTAAAGGATAAAAAGAGCAGGAAGGAGCCCAGAGGAATGGGGGAACGGGGCGAGCGAAACCGGGCCGGGGGCTAGCGATACAGCGTGATTGGCTGAGTCGATACGCTGTGTGGAGTTGACGCCGTAGGGAACACTGTGAGGTGGTACCTTTGCGACGGCAACGATTGGGACAGAAGGACACAATAGGCTGGAGAAATCCTGGAGAGGGCCTAGGATGAGCTGGAGCTAGTGGATAAAGTGACCTGAAAGAGGTAGGTCACCCCCAATTGGAGTATCGCGTTAGACTTGACAGGGGACCAGGTGTGATATGTCTGTGGCTGGAGGTGATCAAAGCCTACAGTAGATGGTGTGGTGAGATGGTGAACGGTGCTGTGAGGTTGGGTGGGTGGTTGGCTCGGAAAGGCGTCCCGTTTTGGAGATTGCGAGACCTTTCTGATAGATATCGCGATAGTTGATAGTGGTGGTGAGTCTTGAGGATGTCGAGTCCCGGATTAGGAGAAGAATGAGATGATGTGCTCGTGATTCAGAGTCTGAGATTAGGTAGACAAAGGTGCTATGATGTTTGCGACAACCACGAATGAATGAGCAAACGAACTGGTGGTCTGTCCTTTGCAGATGGAGACCTGCGGTGTTTATAATTGATAGGAACTCTTTAATATCGTGACAGGTCAAATGGTTTTGAGTCTAACGGGCCCATCCGTTTAATATTGCCCTGATACTGTTGCAACTGCGCGATAGAGAAATGCTTTTTCTGTTCCGTATTCTCGGGCGTATTTGCCCATTACGCTAGCGCCTGACATCTTATCCATCGCTGACAGTCGTGGCGCAGTCCGCGGGGTGAAAGAGAGACCTGACCTGGACCTGGACCAAGCGCGGTGGAGTTTTGAATTCACAGAAGCTGTGAAAAGCACGGTTCTCTGACCAGACCAAGGGTTTTCTCTTTGAGATCTATTGCTGGTTTTGAGACAGGGCATAGCAGGGCATAGCAGGGCTGGGCAGGGCTGGGCAGGTTTGAGAGATGGGACGAACGGGAATGCTAAGGTTAGGATTAGATTCAGGGCCCAAGAGTTTGGTACTATTAGAGGCTGTGACTTGCTATCATTTCACATTTATGGTTTCATATCTGTTAGTTTATTTAACCGTCAGCAGTAGGAATAAGCCAGGATCCATTCAGCTATTCAAGCGTTGAAGTTGACTGCCTTAACTTTACAACAGTTGCCATAGCTCTAACGCATCTCCCCAACTGACGGCTTGAACCACTGATCTTCAAAGTTCAGTCACGATAAAAGAACGTGTTGTTTATTTATTTACTTTTTACATTCTCGCAACTGTGCCTTGCTTTTGAAGGCCCAATACTTTGACCGGGTCAATTGACAAGCATCTGAGCGCTTCCCACCGAAACGTCTCCACTTGTCGCCGACTCAATTCGTCTCAGACCGTCCCGCAACTCAACTCCTAGTTTCTGTTTTCTTTGAAGCGCTCCACTACGATCGTCATCGACAAAAGGAAGTAATTAATGCGAAAAGGAAAACAATTCCTTCTCTGACCGTATAACTTTATCCTGGATTTGGAGGCCTTTCATTAAAAAGGGGTCTTACTGCGGCTGACAGCTGAGACCCTGTCCTGCATTCCGCTTAGTAACGCCCAAAAGTCTAGACAAGCGGCACAGCTCAGTCCACGATCTTGATGAGCCTGACCTGTAGGAGGACGCGTTCCGAAAAGCTTGGCTTTTTGGATAGTGGCTGCGAAGGTTTACTGGTACTTTAGTTCAGCGTATTGAGTTGTGCCTCTGTACGCCTCAGTTTCACGGTGAACCCGAAAAACAGGATAAACAATTAGTTCTTGAGCGAGTGATACTGGAAGAATGATTAGAATATTAGGAGTTGAAGATGTTCCTGCAGTTGCGCAGTGATACGTGGTATAGCTGTGTCATTGTATTACTGAGGTCTTGATTGATGAGTGGTTATATCTCTCGTACTCTCAAACCTCTAAAACAGGCTTTAATGACATCTGTCTCAGAACAGCCAACGACAAAGTTGAATAATCAAAACAATGCCGCGTTCGTGATGGATTAGTCTTTGAGCTAGGTCTTGGCTGGCCTTCATTGAAGCAGCCTCAAGCGATGCTGAAACACATTCGAGAGAGATATATCCTGGCAGCGAATGCGATGAATCTTTAGTGGAGTGAAGGAGAAGTACTCTACAGTGCTCCTCTTTAAACTCTCACACTGCCCCTTAGCGTCGATGTCTGGCGCATCTTTGGGGGCAGGGATGCCTGTAGTGTAGTGGATAACGCAGCTGCACCCCGTCCTCTCTGGCGGGTCTTGGCTTACTCGCTATCGTCTTGGCTGTGGCGATTGGATTGGCTTTAGTTTCCTAAATGCCTCTCACTCAGTCTGCATTAACCAGAAACTGACAACAAAGGTCAGCGGGGTTTGAGCCTCAAACCAGACCGGAATCTGCGGGAGGTTCGGCTGCAACGGGATTTCACCTGTCACTGTTTACTTATATAAATAACGAGTTGGGATTGTTTATTGTTTCTATTGAGTTTACCGCATTACGTATTCGTCTCTTCCGCACATCCCGGTACGCACTTTAATTGTTGAATATCAATGGGGCTATGACGCAGTTATTGAAACCTCACCTTAAAAAAGAGCCTGACTCTTTGACTCTGACTGAGAGAGATACAAATAAACCAGTCAGACGACCATGGGCTCAACCAAAAGATCCACGTCAGATCTTCAGTTATTGCTAAATCCCGGCAATTCCCATGATTGTCTTTTCCTCAATTGTTTCTCGACTGCCGAGGGATGTCACAACATCAACTTGCAATGGGCTATGTAAAGATATCCCATGTAATTCTTGACTCTTGACTGTTAATTACAAATACCCATCAAAATCTATGATGTCGATATATCTATCTATGCCGAGGCTATGGTCTCTTGGCTCTCTCATATCCCCAGATAATATGATGATTTGCCTCATGGTCGGCATCATAGACATGATAGTCTCAATAATGATTGAACATGACGCTATTGACCGTTTTTTTTCTTCTTATGATAGACTGAGCACGGATGGACCCTGACTCTTGTAGTTTCAAGCACCTTAGTCAGACTTGACGATCACAGCCTTGACTTTCGGTAGCTGTCGACACTACTTCACAGCCTCAGTTTTCGTCAACGAATAACCAGAAGCCCCAGGCATCAAGTAGACTTTAGACTAGAGAGCGGCTGACTGTTCCCGCTGCGTCGTCACCAGATCTTCCGTCGCCTTCCTGTCCTGTCCTTTCTCAGCTTGGCTTTTGTCTTGGCTTTTTGGTGGTGTCTGCTAGCTACTGTGAACTATCGAATGGCTTCATGGACCTGACCTGACTTAAAAGATCCCGGGTGCCACCCCCGCTTCCTGTAGTAGAAATGGCCTGGTCGAGATGCATATACTGATCCCCTCCCATCTCCCCTCTCCTCTTTGGACTCCATATCATGGGGTATCCTGGTGGAGGTGGTGGTGTTAGATCTGGTTCCGAGGTTGACCACCTGTCACTGCATTTGCTTTAACCGCTTTCCAGTGTCTTGGTAGCAATATGCCTTCAACATAGACAACATAATATCTCAAGAAATCACTGTAAAAGTCATTAATGCGAATCGTAAATAGGTATTCAATTATCAATCGTACTTATTCAGCCAACCAGAGTCCTCCCTCGGTTCTCCACGTCGGTCTTCCGAAATAGGTAGGTTAAACTTTCTTAGTCTGCCCCACGCCAAAAATGTTGCCTTTCTGCAGAAGAGAGACCCAACAGTCACCGACTAGATCATCACTGTAGGCTCAACCACAACTGGAGTCTTCCCTAACAAAAAACAACACGCAGAAATACCTCAAATATGCCTCCTACAAAGCTCCCCGACTCGGGAAATCCCCTGTAAGTTAAAGTGGCGGTGCTTCAACTCGCTCTCTTCTACCCCGGTGCTTTCGAGGTGGAGAGAGTATAGAGCAACCCATTCGAGTCAGCTCCGACCAGTGAAAGAGTGTGTGTGGGCTAATCTTTGGCTGGTTGTTTTTACAGTGTGTTTTTCGACATTACTATCGGAGGTTAGTCTATCCTGTTTCCCCCCTCCGAGGACGGAGCATACCATCGCTTCAGAAGTGAGGCTATTCCCAGTGATCGACGGCAGCACAACGATGCTGCTGTCGATATCACTACTCACTACCATCACATACACACTTGATATTGTTCCTCAATAACACATACAGGTGAGCCCCTCGGCCGCATCACCTTTGAACTCTTCAAGGATGTTGTACCCAGAACAGCAGAAAACTTCCGCCAGTTCTGCACTGGCGAGAGCAAGAACCCCGTCGGCCGTCCTCAAGGCTACAAGGGCTCCAAGTTCCACCGCATAGTAAGTCTCCCTTTCTGATCTCCGACCTGCAAACTAACCACATTCAGATTCCAAACTTCATGTGTCAAGGTGGTGACTTCCTGAACGGCGACGGCACTGGTTCTACGTGTATCTGGGGCTTCAAGTCCTTTGAGGATGAGAACTTTACGTTGAAGCATGACCAACCCGGTCTTCTCTCCATGGCTGTACGTTATTTGTTCTTTTGTTGGTGATATTATGCTAATGAGTGTCAGAACGCTGGACCAAACACCAACGGATCCCAGTTCTTCATCACCACAGTTCCTACACCCTTCCTCGACAACAAGCACGTTGTCTTTGGTAAGGTCTTCGAGGGTATGGACGTGGTCAAGAAGATGGAAGCTACAAAGACTGGCTACCGCGGCAAGGATGTGCCGAATATGGACGTGGTCATCTCCCAGTGCGGTGAGATGTAAGTACTTGCATCTTACTTGGTGTAACCCGTTCCTGGGATTCTCGATGGGTCGGTAGCAGATATGAGACCATTGGAACACGATCGAGGAAATGGAGAGGCCGAGATCTGGAACAGGATAGATACCCGTCGTAAACACAAATCTCCATGTGCCCCTTACTCTGTCGGCGCTTTTCATCCCTTGTGTCACGTCACACTGAACTCGTGAGTTAGATTAAGTGCAGCGTGAACCATGGCAATGAACCAACATACAATGTTACAGGGTCTCCTACGTTCTCCTTGTATGTGTATGTGTCGAGCCAACTGCCGAGATGACCACATCACAAGTTCATCAAACACAATCATAAAGACACAGCAAACACGTTTCACTTCACAAAGGCACACACAAATCGCGACGAACTGTTTTGAAATTTTATCAGGATCGAATTTTGTCCTCCCTAGATCCCTTTCCCCCGAAATGAAATGCTCCCGTACCAAAAAAACCAGTAAAAGCAAATGCACCATGCTACGTAAATTCATGTCCACATATCCGAGCCGTAAACGAAAGACCACGCCACCAATCCCGACTCCCCCCTTTCCAAAAGGAAGGGAAGTGGGTGGTGCGCGCGTAAATTTCAAGTGGTATCATACCCTTTATATCCAACGCCGTTGAATGCGACCGGCGCCCCTTTTTTCATGATGTGTTGATCCTTTGCCTGCATCGGTGAAGATGAGGAAAACACAAACCCGTCTATATATACTGTGAAAGAAAGACGTAAGGAAACGACGCCCCTTGACGGGGATATAGGAGTCAAGGGGTTGTGAAGGTTGGGCAACCTAAAAGTTGCCAAAGACCCAGTTCCGGCGGCTGCGGAGGAATGGCGTTGGGATAGGAGGGCCATCACCCTGAGGCTGAGTTGGAGCACCTTCGTTGGCAGGAGGTTGTTCACGGAACTCGCCACCGGGGAACGTGGGTTGAGCAGGAGGAGCATTGGCTTCTCCAGTAGAGGAAGGTGTGTTTATATGGGTGACAATGGTCTTAATCACCGTGGAGGGCTGCGGCTGTTGCGGCTGGTCACCTCCAGTGGGCTGTTCCTTGGGTCGCGTAGTGTAGAGTGTCTCATAGACAGTCGAAGCAGTAGGCGGAGTAGGCACAGCATCAGAGTGGCCCCTGGTCTTGGTGACAAGGGCAGTAGTCGTGAGGGTCTTGGTGCTGACCTCTCCATCCACAGGCTCAGGAGACACAGCGGGGAGAGACTCAGTAGGAACCGTAACATATACAGTGGAGATGATGGGAGAAGGCTTGACAGTCGCAGTGACAGTCACGGTAGCAACATTGTCGCCGTTACCAGATCCTCCGTCCGAAGGTGCGGGAGCGGTGGGCTGAGCAGGCTGAGAGGGGGATGAAGGAGCCGTGGGAGGGGGAGCATCACCACCCTTGCCGCCGTCAACGTCGACTTGAAAGTTGGACCTCATCTGCTCCTCAATACCGACAGAGTAAATGTTCTGATTTTCGACGTACTCAAGGATGGTCTGATCCTTGGCGGCGAAGGACTCAGAGCCAGTGATCTTGATGTCAATGACACTCGAGTAGCTTTCGTTGCGCGCGATAGCATCCATAGTGAAGCCGTTGGGGACCTTGTCTCCACGCATGAAGGAACCAGCCCAGGGGAACTTTCCATTCTTGGTGGCTTCCATGTCGATCTTGTCGGCGTTCAGATCGGGCCAGTCCCAGTACCAGTAGATGGTGTAGATGTCACCCGCCTTGAGGTCGGTAGGGAGCTTGAGATCAGACTGGCAGGCAAGCTCCTTCTCGTGGAGTGCTCCCTGGTCCTTGAACTCGGCGGAACGTCCGGTGCTGAGCTGACCACCGTTGGGCTGGTAGCACTGACCATCGTCATAGTTGCGAGTAGCGATGAGCTTACCACGCTTGTCACCACCGGTGCCCTCCTTGTTCCAGCGAAGGTGAACATCGAAGAGCTTCTCCTCGTCCTTGGGCTGAGTGGTGCCGTAGAAGTAGATAGTGCCGCGGTTCTTGGGCTTGTTAGGCTGGTTCTCGGGGAGAGTGGTGTGGCCATTCTCAAGGTGCACAATAGCAATGTAGTCACCAGCAGCGGCTTCAAGCATGGGAAATTGAGGGTCCTTTTCGAGCTTGAACTTGTTCAGAATCTCCTCACCAGAGTAAGCGGGCTGGCCTGCCTGAGGGAGAATATTCTGAGGGATCGTGTCGGAAAAGGGGGGGTTGGTAGAATCGCGAGGCACGAAACCACGAGGGTATCCCATTTTACCGATCATGGTGCCATTTCGAGCGAGTTTGGAAGCCCACTCGGCCCAGGAGTGAGCCGAAGCTGGCGAGATGAGGGTGCTCCCCGCGAGAGCGAGGCCAGAGGCGTGAAAGAACTTCATGTTTGCGAATGTTCTCGTTGTGTAGATTCTTTAGTGATGTTTTTGTAATTGCGGATTGCAAAGTAATCGAAGCTGATTTGTATCGAAATGATTTTCAAATAATGATTTTTGAAAAAAGGAGTGTTGTTAGAAAGTGAACTCTGGAAGAGAGAATGAATGCGTCGCAATATATGCGCAAAGGGGTGGAAAGAGTGAAGCCTGTCACTTTCGATTCTTGCTAGTGCTGTATTGTTTATTGTGAATGAGAGAAAAAAACACAATTGTTGTGCGGGTGAACAGGCAACAGGCAGCGATTCTCCTTTGAGCGTTGAGGTTGACAGCTGGCGAACACTGGCAAGCTGTGTTAGCGGTGCAGGTTATTAGGGGAACAAGTAGTGCCTGAACACTTACCACTAAAGATAATGTAAGAGTTGCGATAAAGAAACTGAAACTCTTGCAATCAATAGTGATTGGTTATGTTTGACTTAAACGATGTTTGTCGTTGATGGAGTGTTCGGTTGTGATGTGGTGAAGTAAAGATCCTCCGGCCGGCGCAGGTAAAGCGTTGATAATTTAGTCAGTCCCGCTGATGTTCAAGTGAAGGATGGCGACACAAGGAAATAATGAAACAAGGAGTTTGTTCAATGTTAAAAAATAGAAGAAAGAAGAAGAGAAGAGAACAGATAAAGGTGACAAAGGAAAGAAAGAGAGAAGGTTGTATACCGTTGACTCTACTTCAGCATCTTTGGTGTTCGTGAGTCACGAACAACTAAACGGGTGATGCGTGTGATGAGAGCGCAAAGGCTTATCGAACAAAGACTCAGAATCTCTGACAAGCCGAGAGAGCACGACAGCGAACGGATGGTAATAGTTCAGAGCGGAGTGGATGGGAGGACGAGTGGTAATTGAATGGATTGCACGAGAGGCAAGCAATCAAGAACACAAGTGGGACAAGTAATGCACGGCAAATCAAGCAAAGAATGACAAGCAGACACCCGTAAAACGAAACGTGAGATCTTTTAGGTCGAAACATGAGATCTGGGACGCAAGGTATAGTTATCTGTTGCATCCCCTGGTGAACTAGGAACCTATCGTTGAGCAGCATGGTTATGGTCTAGGAAACTGGCCTCGTACAATGGAGTCGAGACGGAGACGGGAAGGAAAAGACGCAACGCAACATTCAACATGCAAGGCACGATCATGGCAAGGGGCAGGGGACAAGGACATGGGAGGACAAGGCGCGGCTAATGGCATGTCGAGGATATGTGTAGCTTGGCATAGTCTGAGCTAGTTCATCCCATCGTATCGAGCTATATCGCGGATAAAAGATCGCGGCAGCTCATACATGCCATGAAAAGCAACGCTGGCGCGGTTAAGTTCCAATAGTGGAAATAGAAACGAAAGCTTGGGGAGGCTATGTTTTGTCGCAGTATCGTCTGGGGAAGCGCTCAAGGGGGTACAAGAGCAGCTCCGAAACAAGTCGATAGGACAATTCTTAGAACATGAATCTGTTTGTACAAGGATCTGATACTTCAGACTCTTGGCCAAGATAAAATGTTTCCCACAATAGAGTATTTCTTCCATGTTTCGGAACTAGGATCTTGATAGCCGCCTGACTGGTCAAAGAGCATCAAGCGAATATTTCCGCCAAAGCGTCTCAAAGAAGACTCACAGCTCTTCAGCGGTTGGCTGACCAGAGCAACGGGACGGGTCTAGACATGGATATTGATGGGAAAATAGATTCTAGCAGGGGTTTAATCCAGGTCTAGAACTATTGAACAATGCCTGTAACGGATTAATATGAGCCACTGCCAGAACAAAAAATAGTATGAAACAGGCCGATATAAAACCAGATAATTGGATGTCGTTGCTCGGTTGGCGCCCACAAGATTCGGGCGTCTAAAGAAATTGGCTGGCGACCGTTGCAAGCGCGCTTTAGTGGGGTCAGAGGTCAATTGGCTGTGGCTTAATGATCGATTACAGGGATCAGACAGGGGCATCTGGTTCGCTGTGGTTGAGCCTTGTCTTTTGTGGTGAGAAGAATAAGAAAGAAGCCTGATTCTATGTCTTAGAACAATAGAATTGTTGGTCGCCTGAGGCCTACCGTCGTGGCCTTGTGGCCTTGTCATGGCCTCATCCAATTATAGTTGTATATCTGCGCTTAATCAGAGAGGAAGGCGTCAGTGAGTGGCTTCCTTCCCTACCTACTGTCAGGGCGGCTTCCTTCCCAGTCTTGACTTGTATCTTTAGACGCGCCTTCCATTTATCACGATCTATCTATTTGAAACCGTGATACCCTCTTTTCTCTTACTTCTCTCATTTTTCTTCATCTCTTCTCTTAAACTTGTCGGTCAAGAATTGTCGTCGTCATCGTCCCACAAGGTCAACTCAACGGTCGCATCCTCGTAAATTTTATCGCTGCATTGACGAGCATGTTTGATCAAGCGCCCAAGAACAACTCCACCGGAATAAAATATCTTGGAAGAATCTCATAAGATCATGAACTTGTGATCTGATTATCTCTCATCAAATGACTCTTTTTTTCATATTATGGAGTGTTTTCCCTTGCCTTTGTTAGTTGTTCTTTGACTCACTCACTCTTGGTCACACTCTTCTTGTGTTGTCCTTGGTTGTACAGAACCACACGTGTGGCAGCAAACTAAAAGGAAATCAATCTTGACCGCTTCATTTAATTCTGGATTGTATCACTAACCGATATTCATTCTTTTGGACTCATAATATCTGACGGTGGTTGAAGTTGTCCCTAAATAGGGCGTTTTCAATACATCTTCAGTATCCATAGCATTCTTCACCACTATACAGACTAATATCTTCAACTCCTGCAATCAATATCGAATTATTATACTCAACCCTCGCAAACCTCCTTCATATTCGAAAACTCCATAAATATATCTTATGAATATTCAATACCTTTGCACCCCCTCAAACTTACTAATACTCTATCCCTCAATACACCCCTCCCTTGAGTTGTTCTTCTCTTGACACGCCCTCTTGTTTCCTTCAAACTTTCGTCTCATCTCAACACTGAAAATGTTACGTCAAAGCCCCCTGCTTATCAATTCCAGTTGACGAAATGCTTCGTCTTTAACGGTCATCATCATCATCATTACTTTATTTGATCCTCTCAGTTGATATCTCACGTGCCTACGGGTGTGGCTGTTTCGTTTCGTCTTCTTCAATGGCTTCTCTCAATGTCTCACTTCCCCAATTTCTTCCCCTTCCATGTCTCTCATCATTACTCCTTTCAGCTACTCCAAGTTTAGCTTCCGCAATATATTGCTTTTTCTTCTCGAATCTGCACCGACTATCTGAGTTGGGGTTATAATTATGTTCCCTGTGATTCAAGGGAATAATCCATCGTAAAAGCCGTTACAATAACTCACACCCTTCAGTCTCCAACTCAATCGAAGTGGATCGTGATGTAGATGCACTAAATCCCATCTCGACCTCTAAACCTTCTGACTGTCGATCCTCCTGGTGCCTGTTTACGATGGGAATGTCATCACTGTTCCTTACCTTAGTGCCCGTCTGTGATGTAGTGATCGACCAACCTGTCAAAGTCAAACTCAAAAACTTCTTTAGCCTATTAATGATATGATTGATATCACATCTGAGACGTCATGATGGGAACTTCATTGAAACGAGTAATCACTTCCAAATGCGGATGTATCAAGTGAACGCCATACATCATGGTCAAGGCGAAAGATGGGACTCAAGGATAGGCTAATTATTCTCTTTTGTAAATCTTCGATAAACTATTAAACAATATGCATGTCGTATCTGATACGAGGTTGGTATTACTGCCATGATCAAAAACAATTCCCATAGTTGCTCCAAAACGCCTTCCAAATTCCCGTACATGATTATTGTGACATTAACTGCGTAAATGCATCATTCCATCTCATAAATGGTCTCGCTCTTTTCGTGTTCCTTCTCACCATCCTCCTGCTGCTGCCATTGTGACTGGGATGTGGCTGTCAATGGCATCTCCTCTTCTTCGCTTGATCGGCCTGGGGCTGCCGTCGCGGTCAGCTCCCGCCATGTGTGCCCATTGTGATTGTGTCCAGATCGCTGTTTGATCGTTGCTTGACTCAACCTTGTGGTGAGATCCCCAGTCTGATCCGCTGCCGGTGCCTGTGGACCACCCGTCCAACGCCGGCATGTCCCAGCCTTGAAGGCCAGTGTCGCACTCTGAGTTATCGTAGACAAGAGAGCTTGAGAGATCAAGTCCAGATGTAGTTGATGGGCTTTGGAAGGGGTTCACAGTGGACATGACAGGCTTGAGATCTGCCAGTGTCGTTTGCGCATCGTAGTAAGCCGCCTGGCTGTGTCCGTGTCCGTGCCCAGTGACAGTATGGCTCTCGCCCGCTGTGCTGCAGGTCGAAGGCATGAAGCCAACACCTGTGCTTGGAGGCATTCCGTGGTCAAAGCTGCCCGGGTACGACCCTTGTAGACCTGCGGTTGGTGGAGGTGTAGCGAGACCACCAGAAAAGGACTCGAATAGTGTAAGTCCATTGTTCGTTGCAGGCACAGTTGGCACTTGGGCCAGGCTCACGGTGGGATCCCATGAAGAGCTAAAGGTCTCGTTCATTGCCGCTGTCATGTGTTGGTTGATTGAAGGTGTTGGCGACATGATAGAATCTCGCGACATGGAAGCTGAAGGGTAGACGAGGGCCTTTTGCTGGTGGTAGCGGGACATGGGGTCGTTGACGGTCAACCATCTCCAAGAGGTACCAGCAGGCTTGAAAACGGGGTTGTACTTGTACCATTGGTTGGTTGTGTTGAATCGCCAAAACACAATACCCTGTCGAACCCATCGGTTCGAGTCGGGCGCACATGACCAAAGCTCCTGGTACATGGCCACCTTGCAGATGAGATCGCTGCCGGTGAGATCGCGACGAGCCCAAGAAGCCGCATCACCATCGTCCTCAGAGCGCTTGCGCTTGCTACCAGCACGGTCGAGATCATGCTTCTTGTTATCGCTCTTGGTGCGCTTCTCCTTCTTGCGCTGGTGCTCAACATCAGGGTATTGAACAGCCATGCTCAGGATGCTAGCCCACTCAACAGCAGGGAATGGAACGTGAATGTCCTGGCGAGGACGAGAGTGGCAGTCACAGTCGGGCTTGGAATCGCTGCAGCCACGACGGTGAATACCGGTCTCATTGGTGTAAACAGTAGACTTCTTGTCATCGCCCTGGAGCTCAGACGGTCGTGTAAGTCGGGTTACACACTTCCAGCGGTGGTTCTGGAGGTTGGGGTTTGTGATTGCCACCTCAACAAAGCCAGTGAGCTCAGACCCAGAAGGGAAGCGAGCATGCTCATGCAACTCAAGAGTTGCGCACATCTCAAGGAGCAAACACTCCTCATCGCGAGTGGGGAGATCGAGAGTCTCGTAGATCTTAGGCGCGTCCTTCTGCCATCGGCGGGTAACCGTCTTGACACAGGCAGAAGTGGTTCGATCCAAAGATCGGGTGTACTCGTGAAGTAGTACATCCTTTCCAAGTACACTTGGGCTGTCATCACAGTTGGTGTACTTGTTAAGGTGAGGGAAAGACTCAGTGTCAAGAGGAGCGTCTTGAGCATCGTAGGCAACCTCATCTCTGAACTTGACCTCAGAAGAGGAAACATAAATCTCAGCGGTCTTGGGTCGAACTGAGATCAGAGACTGAAGAGCCAAAAGTTGTGAAAAGTATTCATAGTTGGGCTTAACATCGGGCACTCGACCCTCAGCAAGAGCAGTCAGGACAGGGTTAGACTTGAAGGATTCTTGCTCCTCCTCGTCATAGTAGTCCTCTGAGTTTGTGGAGCCAGGCTCCTTCTTCTCCTCAGCAGGGAAAAGGAAGTGGACTGAGAATGTCAGTGAGATTTCGAGTTGTCAGATATATCTTGACTTACAGCATCGCAAGTCCTCGAAGAACTTCTTGACTACTTGCATATGACTTGAGACCTGCTTGCGTCCCATTTGCTCAATACTATCGTTGCTGTTGTCGATTCGGAAAATTTCTTTGCTGCCGAGAATGGCAACACAGATTGTGAAGATGTATTCGCTGATAAGCATGTTGCGACCATGTAGCTTTCCTCCCATGGAGAACTTGCGACGGCCCATGTGAGGCATGAGAAGAACAGCTGAGTCGCATTAGTATAAGTCTAGTCATTGGTTTTTGATGTACTTACCGTCAACGAAGGCATCCTCAAGTTCAGACCTTCTCCAAACACCACCCTTATCCTTCTGGGTGTCTTTGTGTGCTTGTCGGTTGCGGTATTGGCGGAAAGCAGGCCAGAAGTAGAGAGGGTTGACTCCATTTCGTGGTCTTCTTTGGAAGCGAGGCTGGTTTCTGGGTGTAGGTACGCGGTAGAGGCACTCGAATGATTGTGAGGGGATCATGGGAGCTGGAAGGCTGGCTGGCACTGAAGGCGAGATACCAACTGGGCTTGAGTAGCATGGAACCATGCTGTTGAAGCTGTGTGACTGAGCATTGCTGGCCTCTCGCAGAGGCAGACGGCTGTTGTTGTGGTATGTTTGTCGAGCATCTCGAAGATAGTCTGGTGAAGGTGTATAGCGTTGTGAAGACAGCACTGGTCTTGGGTGGTAAAGTGATGAAGACATGGCGACGGCTTTGGTGTTTTGCAAAAGGAATGCCAGTAAAAGAGCTCAGGAGGATAGACTTGACCGAGCTGAAATGCTGTCTGTGACTCTACGAATGCAGACAATGAGTAGACAAGAGATGATGAGAATGTTGAAAGGAATTCAAGACGTGGAATGGTGGGATAGATGTATGCATCTGAAGAAAGGAGTGTTTAGGCACTGGAACGAAGAATCTCAAGGAGAAATCTAATAAACATCTATAAATCCAAGACTGGGGAGTATATCATAGATAGTCTGCGGATCCCAGGGCTGGAGGCGCCCCTCGTCAATTCTACCTACTACTCAAACGATCAAGATCAAACCATCCATGATCTATCCACCAAAGAGGGTACGTACGGTAATGGGATGGCATGGGGGTGGGAAGGGCGCCGCCTCGTCCCCATCCATCTCCAACACCCAAGACTAACACCAGAGCTCCAGCCAGCGGGGAACAGACTGACCTTGCCCGGAGGGATGTCTATGTCGGTAGTAGTGGCGGCCAATTGTGAGTGCTTGCAGAAGCCACCAGCACATGGCAGCTTTGAGCTCTGATCGAGGGCGTTAGGGTGCAAGGGAGTGTCAGGGCGGGGCCGCGACGACTATCGCCAATCATCAGGGGACTTGCGGAGGGAGGGGCGTGTATCGAGGGATCTCAGAGACATCTTCAGAACGAACGGCGCAAGGTACGGAAAGGTATGTATTCAAGATTAGAATCAGACATTAAGAGGATCCGCAGATTCCCCTGCCAGGGCAATGCATTCTTTGATGAACCTCTAGCCCAGATCGAAGCCACTCCGAATAAGCGTTGCGGGTAATGCATACCATCCGTTTTGCAGTGACCATGACCCTTGCCAAGGGAGAACGGCGTAGTAGAGCTGTCAAGACTGAGGCCAACTGTGCAGAATCAGGCACAGGCACAGGAACGCTCAGCCTTGTTGAAACCCTCAATCCATAGTAAATAGTATCTCTATAGTTTTCTCCTTCATACTCAAACGTCCATCTCCTCGTTTTCATTGCCAATATTGACCCGAGTCCTTCCCTTGCCAGTCAATTGCTGAAGGGCCATCTTGTTGACTTGTCCTCCAACCTTCTTCTGCATCTTCTCAATCTCCTCCTCGGCATCAACTGCCTCTGCCTCAGCAAAGTCCAAGACAAGCTTGCGACCGAGCAAGTGGGTGTCCCTCAACGAGTTTAGTGCGTTCTCGGCTTCCCGGGGGGTGACAAAGTCTGCGAATGCAAAACCCCGAGGCGTATAATCAGCCTTCTTGGGAAGGCGTACCGATCTAAGCTGGCCATAGGTAGAAAAGAGGGACCTGATATCCTTCTTAGTAACCTGGAAAGGCAAGTTCTTAATGATGATCTTGGTACGCTGCCCTGCAGCCTTTCTAGCCTTGTCCTCACGACGTCTCTCCTCGGCTGCGTCATGACCCTTGTGTGAGGCCTTGACAGCGAGTGTATGATCGTCAAGAACATGACCGTCCATGACCTTGAGTGCAGCCTGGGCTTGGCTCTTGGTCCGGAACTCCACAAAACCGAAGCCCATGCTAAGTGTCTGCCCTGGTTTCTTTGGGTCCATCTTAGTCTTGACCCTGGCCGATACGAATCCGTCGAGGGCCTTGAAAGTTTCTGCAAGCCGAGACGTAGAAGTGGAAAAGTTTAAATTTCGCACAAACAGTGATGTTGTTTCCAACTCTTCCTCCGGCTTATCACCGCGTGACAGCAAGTCGTTCACACTAAGGTTTTGGACCGTCTGAGCCGATCGATCTTTTAGCGACACGGCTTGCTCCAGTTGGTCGCCGCCTCTGAAGATGTCACTTGGCGCCTTTTCCAAAAAGAGAACACTATCACCAATCCGGCGATACGCCAGGTTCCCAAAAGCAGCTTTGGCGTGGTTTGGTTGAGAGAACTGGACAATAGCAATTGTCCCGCTTGGGGGCATCAAAACTCTAAGCACAGGCCCAGACTCTTCAAAAAGCTTACGGAGTTCGTCGATCGTGGTCCCATAGGGAAAGTTCTTGACCAAGATAGCAGTATCGCCCCGCTTCTTTGATTTGAAAGCCTCCAGGTCCACCCCATTAGCCGTGAAATAGGCTTTGGTCTCTTGAATGACGCTCGTCTCCGCGATAGCTTGCTTGACACCAGCATCAGCTGAGGTAGGGTCAAGGAGTTCTGATTTTGAAACACCAAGACGGTTGGCAACTGATGCGTTGACGGCATCCTGGCTCATATACAGCGCATTCCAGTTAAAGGTACTTGTGGATGCGTTTTGTTTCTTGCGGATCATGTTTTGTTTCTTGAGAGGGAGTTTGGAGAGGGCAAACTCATCCAAAGCTGTGTCTCGCTTCGCACTCGCAGGAATGATGTGAAGAATACGCCCCTGAAACGTCGCCCCGTCCATGGCTTGGAATGCTTCAACCGCTCCCGAAGGCTCAGTAAACAAGATCAGGGCGAACCCCTTGCTGGTACCTGACTTGCTGGCCGGCAGATGAACCTAATATCCAACAGTTGTTAGTCGATGTATAGACTAGTAAAATCCTCAAGAAATGCAGTGAAATTGGCAACAATTCAGCTAATCGAAGCATCTACTAAAATATTCGTCTCAAGGTTCTCATCATATACCGTAGTATAAGCTGTCCCTATCTGAGGTTCATCACGTTGCGGGGTTTTGGATAGACAAGAAATAAAAATGCGTTTGAAACGTACCTCTTCAACTGTTCCGAACTGCTCAAAGACCTCCCGAAGGTCATCTTCGGTGGCGCTGTAGGGCAAATTTCGGACAAAAAGTCGCGACGTTCGGCGGATCGCCTCAAGTGAGTCGTCCTTTGCCGGCTCACCCCCCGTTGCCTCGGCCGCGGACTCATCCATCTCCACGTCATCCGCAGCAGGCGGGTCGTCTGGAGTGATTTCCATTGCATCGCCTCCCCGTGCATGATCAGTCTCAGTTATCGAAGACCCTTGCACAGGCGTTCGTTCCAGATCATCGGGATCAACGAGGTCGAGCAGTCGGTTTGTACGTGAGCGAAGCCAATCGTCATCTTCCGCAACGACCTCCTTCTGTTGCTCCACAGCAGGTGTTGTCGCATCTGCAGACTCCACCGGTTCGTCACCTGCAGGAACTTTATCCTGCATGTCAGAAACCTCCTTTGCTTCTTTCAGCTGCGAAGGCAAAGTCTCAGAGATAAGCGGCTTCGCTGGAGGTTCGATTCTGCGCTGCTTCTCCTTCCGAGCAGGGATTTGCTCGTACTCATCGTCGCTCTCTTCTTCAGGAACGGCGGTAGCAGCGACAGCAGCGACTCCATCACCGAGACCACCACGGACACCATCGTCCATGGCTCCCTCCCTACCTTCCTTCATTACGTGAAGGAATTCGCGTAGCTTGGGGTCGGCAGCAGCAGCAGCTTGGGGCTCATCTCGCTTGCGCTTCCTCAAGGTAGAGTCAGAGTCTTTCTCAGCCGATTGTTCCTTGCCCTTGATCGTGGTGGATGACTGTGATGCAGGTTTGGAATGCGCGGCGCTCTGGTGTCTGTTGAGGGCGGGGTCTGAGATCTAACATTCCATCAGTATTCGAAGTCAAGACATTGTTGAGGAGTCACTCACAGGTCTAGCTGTCTCTACGGCGATTTTGGACATACGAATGTAAGACCTGTTGAAGTATTTGACTGCCTTGGAGGCATCTTCGGGTGTCTTGTAGCCCACATAACCAATGCGTCGCTGGGGAATCAGCTTGACATCGGTAATCTCGCGACCCTGGGCGGAGAAGTGTTTCCGAAAGTCAGCCTCTGAGATGCTGGGAGGCAAGCCCTTGATGAAAATTCTTGAGGAAGCCATTGCGAGGTTGGTAGTTGTTTTGTTTGTTGATTATCTCCCGATTATTTGGCGAGTAGTTCACCGGGGGAGTTTGACGCGTGAAGTCATTTTTCAAGAACGTGAGCTCTTTAAGAAGGGAGAAGAAAGAAAAAAAAAAGTTCTCTACCACACTCTTATTGTCCGAGGTTGGGACCCGAAGTAGGCCCGTGCATCCGGAATTTCTAACAGTTCCAACCCCACTATTCGGCTTCTAGGATGCTTCAGATGCTTCTAAGCAGACGTTTTTCTTCACCGCCCACAGTTAAGAGATGGGAGAAATTCCAGAGATCAAGTCAAACGCCACAATAACATTGAACGTTGATGAAAGCAGTTGATTATGGTTTATGAGGGTCTATATGTATCTCGTCATGCCATTTCTGTTGTTTTTCCATCACAATGTGCTCTTCAATGCTGTGATATAGGTAATGGTAGCTGGCAGAATTCTGCCACTTTGAAGTTTTCCTCTACAGCTACGCTTCAATATGGTGAATACATATGATGGATATCAGCGATCACAGACATATATACGTTTGTGATGATCAATAAATACATACATCAAGCATCAACATCCTCGTTGCCACCTTGGTCGCACACAGTCAAGAATGCTGGCGGTGGGAATGACTTTGCCTCCAAGACTCACCTCCCACTCAAGACCTGCATACTGAATACCAAAGGGGTTCTGTTGGAATCAAGTGGCTGGTAGCTCTCGTGATGTTTCTCTGGAGTTTGCATCTCCGGTTGATCTCTCGTCTGCTATCTTGTTCTTCTTCAACACTTGTCCTTTGAATGCACAAAGCCGCTCGGAGCTTGCACTCGTTATTCGACAATACTGAATATCTTCAATCTATCCTCGTATCAGTCTTTTCCTCGTGCCATAGAACCCAGTTTTGAGCATAGGACATCCTACAACAACGGGAATGGAGATGGATTCCTGGTGGTTAATATGCGTACAAGTCCAAAGGAGCGGCGTTATGCATTTGCTAGATGCCGCTCACAGCTCCCATAGCAAGAAATGGAATCCAAGACAACCAGAATCTACATGTCTTATCGCTGCATATTCTGTTCCTTCTAACCTGGAGCTTCATTTTCTCTCTTTTTCCCTATCCTCAAAGAGATGCTTCATACCAGAATTATCGTTTGCAGCAATCATTAACTGAAAGCAACATCAAGAGATCTTCAAAACACCGGCTTTTCGTCCTGGTCTCCCAGCAACTCAAGAATTAACTTTCTATCATCAAGCGGTGAGTCGAAATCTAGAAAGATTCTGAAAGTTTAATGCCCATATAACTCTGAATTTGGCACTCCGACATTCCTGGCCACTCACCTTCTCTACCACTATCGCTGCAACAATGTCCAATTCTTCAGTAACATAGACATGAAATAAAGATGAAAAAATTCTAGAAAATTGTATCGAGTCTACTGAGTTATTCAGTGCTTTCTTTTTTGATGATTGATCTTCTAGAGGGGTGCTGAAAAATGCATTCTTGATGTGCATTCTGGCACATGTAAGATGCACACTCCACACCATGAAGCCTTGGAATGACTGTTGAGGGAATGCGGATGCAAGCCAT
The DNA here is from genome assembly GCF_003316985.1 of Fusarium coffeatum. Taxonomy (NCBI): domain Eukaryota; kingdom Fungi; phylum Ascomycota; class Sordariomycetes; order Hypocreales; family Nectriaceae; genus Fusarium; species Fusarium coffeatum. The sequence goes on from NW_022157846.1 coordinate 68,567, forward strand.
ATTCTCTGGAGAATTCTTGCCAAACCTTTTGGAGGGCCATCTGACTTTCTGTATGCTCAAGCGGTCAGGATAGATAAGTATAAGAAGTCCACTCACTCCGCTACTCGACTTCATTTGGTTCATACGTTATTCAGGACTGAAGACATATACGACCTGGATTTACGTCCACATTTGCTTGACCAGATCACGACTACTCTTGTGCCGGCTAAGAATACCCAGTATGACTTGGAGCTGGATCACCAACTGGGTAGACAACGACACCCGGATATCTCTCTCCCGGAACTCATCGATAACTTCATCCAACTATAGTTTCTCGCAAAACAAACCCGGACACTCAGCACAGATTCAGTACGCCTAAGATTTCCCGTGGAAATTTTTATTGTAAGAGCTTGGGAGTCGGTCTGATATGGTACATGGCTGTCGTGAGTCATTGGACGATACTTCGTACATGATTCATGAGCAAGAGATATATCACACTGCCATATGGGTCCGGAGACACAACACCAAACGAGAAAAGACTTTCCAATCGATACGCACATCATCGGATCTGGTTAGCAGTCCCCATATGGTTGCTCAAGCAATGAGCATGAGTGTTCAGCTGAATGCGCGTGAAGTCCTTCACTGGCAGACAATCGACTGCATCATGATGCAAAACCTGTGTAAGAATAAACTTTGAAGGCTTCTCACAGGCTTGACAAGTTTGTTTCATCGCCATCATGAACAAATGATATCGATAGGTGGTAAGTGGTAAGTGAACGTAGTAGTTTCACGATGTCGTTATTACATCTGAACTGAAGCTATACCAAATGCGATATTCTTATGGACTCATGACGCCGCCAAAAACTTTATTCAAGCCTCTGTTACTACCTTTACTGCTATTTTCTGACATAACGCGGACGCATTCGTCCGTGTCCTGTGTTAGTCTCTTGCGTTTTGGGATCCTTCTTACTGTTTTCGGCGAAGACTGCTGGATCTCTCTCTGATAGGTTTCTGACATGTCAACTCGCATTTATCATGATCCTTCTCTCCTTGTATCATTCATCTTTATACTTTGCTGCAACACTTTAGCTTTTGAGTTCACTTGCGAGATCGTTGATCTTCATGGGGTGGGTATAGATGCCAAGATCTCATCGTTCTTTCCTGAAGTCCATGGGGTGTATTCAAGTAGCACTTCTTTCCCGTTCACTCTTTGGCGGTAATTTATAGTTTCTCTCTTATTCGCCTGTTGAGTTTTCGTGCCTTAGTGTTGCAACGCTCGAGTTATAGTTGGCCTAGACGCAGCTTGAGTCTGGATGCAACACTTCAGCCTGTATCTTGATATACCCATGACATTGAACTTGGGTAGTAGCTATAAGAAAGATCATAATGGAGTCTAGCCACAACACGTACGGTTTAACCCGTAGCATTCTATAGAATATGTTCCAGCAGAGGTTCGTGCGTGTTTCTTTCTTTCCTACACATCCAAGCATTTGCATAATTACACAATATGACGGCTTTTGTGATTCACAATTGAAATAGAAAGCCAAAAACTCTTAAAGAGCTGCAAGCTCCAAATAGCCTCTATCATTCATATTCAAGCTACCCATACTAGCACTTATCTTCAATTATCACGCCGTCCACCGGCAACTATTACAGAGTTCGATGGTATAGGGTAGCTTGAGCATCGACAGTGGAGCCGCTAGTGCAGGTACGTACCGTTGCTCGGATGGCACCTGCCGCTCCCCCAGGCGTTGTCACAGCGAACACACACCCCCAGTCAAGCCCAGGGCAGCTCCTACCTGACGAGGCTACAGCTTGGTGACCAAAGGAAGAAACAGACCAATCAGTGCTTGCAACAAATACGCGACCTGCACTTAGCACTTCCATTACTCCACAAGGCTTTAGCATTTGCGCGTTTCATCAACAGCAAAGCTACAAACAAACCACCCGTTATCTTAATACCTACTTTTTGCTTTACTTTTAACTTCACTGCACTAATCGCTTGACAACACTGGCGCCTCTTACTTGCCGCTTATCGCGTACGTACGCCCCCAGATCCTGCTAGCAGATCGTCCCGTGGCCCCCGATAATTCACTATAAGGGGGGCGCGCATTAAGGGACAAGGCGCCTTCGACCGCCAGCCTCACGACGTCAAGATAAACTAACACAAGTTTGCCAGTCGCATTTGTTTCCCAAACCGAACACTTTCATCAATCTTAATCAAAATGGCCGACGCTCAGGCTCCTCCTAAGGCAGAGTCTCCCGTTCCCCGGGAGAAGCTTGAGGGTAAGCAACACCCCCTCGAACTCGAATATCGAAACAACGTCATGCTGATATCCAGCCAGCCCAGATCAAGTCCGCCGACATGGTGAGATAACCCGACATGCATACCGAATACACCGGACACGATCGCTAACGATGGAACAACCAAGACCGAGGACATGCAGCAGGAGAGTATCGAAGTTGGTATGGAAATCAAGGACAGCGCTGCGCCGGCGCAAAGGGAGCAAGGCTGACATGATAACAGCACAGGAGGCCATGGCTAAGTACACCATTGAGAAGGTTCGCCGTCAAGCGCTACATCTTTATTGCCATTCGAGCTAACACCTCATGACAGGACATCGCACAGTACATCAAGCGAACCGTTCGTACACACCAAGCTCTGTCGCATCATGCACTTGTACTTACACCATCCAGTTCGACGATCGAAAGGGACCTACCTGGCATTGTATTGTTGGTCGTAACTTCGGTAGTTTCGTTACTCACGGTTCGTCAAACTCAACTTGCGGAGGGGAGACCCGATTCCGTAGCCTGGGGCTCGGGAAGCTTGACTGACACCTGCCACAGAGACCAAGCACTTCATCTACTTCTACCTTGGCCACTGCGCAATTTTACTGTTCAAAACGCAATAGGCATGGGAGAAATGGCTCACCGGTGGGGGCCTTTGGAAGAGCTTGCTGTAGCGAAAGAGGACAGTATGGTTGGACAACAAGAAAGAAAGGCAATGGCAATGGGGCATCATCATCGACATCGCTATTACGCCGTTCACCCTCCCCTACTGTGCTCGCCTCGATGTACGATACGGACAGCCGTGGAGCTTGCGACTGTACTAGGTTTATGATCAATAACGAGGGGCGCTCGCCCAGTTTTTCCAAATCCCGCTGTTCCTGGTCCAGACGGGTGTTGAAAGTTTGTTGCTAGGGGTGGCTGATCTACCACGATCTGCTTGCCAGGTTGTGCCTGATGCAAGGCTGTTGAAGGTTAGCTCCCGATCTGGGGATCTGAGCCTGATTTGCCCAGATTGTTCCCGAGACATGATCACCAGGGTATCTTTGGTATGTTGGTTACGTCGTGGTTACCTTTTGGCGACTTTTGATCGGAATCCTTTGACGTTTGCTGTTGTTGAAAAGTGACAGAGTTACGAGTTACTGACATGTCCATGACCGTGACCACGATCACGACCATCGCCGATCACCATATTTTCTCAGCACCGTGAACATCTCGACCATCGGCCGACTTGGGTTTATACTATGATCAACAGCCTCGCGTCGATCCACCTCTGATTAGTTCACATGGTGTAAGGAGCTATCACCTTTCTGAGTCGAAACCCGGCCCCAGACGAGTTACCCGACGGTCTAGAGGTGCTTCAGTCCGAGTACAGAGTAGCTGCCGGCAGCACACCCGTTCACCTTGGAGGGCAGCTGGAGCCTTTGGGTCGGGACGAAGTCAAATGCCTCGTCCGCCTTGCCGACTCGGTCCTTGTAAAATAGTCACTACGGTACTCTGACTAACCTATCCATCAACCAAGTCAACTATCCCGAGAGATCAGACCAAGAAGCTAAACTACGGCAAGGTAGGCTAAAGACATTTTCGGAACGGAGGCGGGGCTTCCATCTCCATAATCAACGCCTCTCGTGGGGGTGGGCGACTAACACGGATAGAGAGGGGGTACACCACACTACAATACAGGCACAAGGCACAGGAACAAAGAAAACGATTTGCATTCTCAATTTGAATTTGAGCCTTTTATCCTTCGGTAGCAAAACTCTAACAAGAGCTAACCTTGACAGAGAGAAGAGAAACTAATTCAGTTAGCATGACGGGTAAAAAGTCGAGATGTGATAGCCGAGATCATAGTGATGTCTTTTCTATCCGAGACACCCATTAAACATTGAAGACTTGAAGAAAAACTCTATTCGTAGGGGTATCATTGTATGATGTTATCTTTGCATGATCATCAGGCACTGGAGAAAGAATGAACTGAGGAATTTGATCATCGTCTTGCTTTAAATCTTTGTCTTTAAGTTGACTTCACTTTCACTTTAAATGGTGCGGGCCGCTGCCGTTGTCCAATGACACGGACCAAGAGATGTATGAGTTTGACGGAAAGGGATTTGTCGATGTAATGGTTGGCACCATTATATCATGAGCCAAGATCAAGCCTTTGAGCCAAGTGACCGAGACCATTTCGGCCCACGTACCCACCTGCTTGATTGGGTTGTCATACTGGTCTGGAAGGGAGTTGGTATAAGCAGAAGATGGACAATCGGATCTAGATGAGTGTAGTGATTGGGTTTGAATATTCACATTCCTTGTAGCTGACTGCTTCTCTTCATCATGATATCCAACACGGGCTGCTTATGAATCTGCTGAGTGTTCATGTACGGTTGAACCGGATGGTACTGTAGGCAAGATGCTGCAACCACATAGACGTGCATGGCATGGCATGAGTGCAGTAGCATTGGGATGATAGGTGCATGTCGACAGTTCCACCGGCCCCGATTAGACCGAACGAGCCGAGCCTATGCCGTTCGGTTGAGAGACTCAGTGTTGTTTCACGCTGTATTACCTTGAGGGATAAACATGATTATGACGGTTATCGTGACAGTTTCTATGTGTGACTATCTATACAGTGTCTGATAAAGTGGCAATTCGATGTCATTGAGGAAAGTTAGATCTGTAAGATGTTGATAGAACTCGAGACCACTCTCGTCTCAAACAGCAAGGTTAATTGAGCTACCCTAGAGTATCCCCTTCAACGACCTTAGTGAGATCAGAACACTTGAGTACCAATTATTGATACTGACGGCTATAGTAATTAACGAGCAATGATATTATGAACCGGACTATCATTTGATTCTAAATATAGCGAAGATGTTGATTAATGTGAATGCTATGGTATCGCGTCTCTGTTAACCTTGTAGGCTTCAGCAACACAAAGCGAAGATTGACAACTGCCGCATAACTCCTTATTTCCACAATCATTTCCCCAGTACGGCACTCAAAAGATGCTAGCCATCCCAAACTACCCATAATTCATCCTGTCCAAGGCACAAACTGCCTGTGCAGTGTTGGTAGATCAGAGCATTGAGGACCAAGCGGCTCGAGCTCACTCATCAGAAACATAGTAAACTGATGGTCTATGCAAGCGATGATCTTGCGTAGGTTAGGAAGAGAAGCAAGTTTGTGATACTCAGAGTGACATCAAGGTTCTGCAGAATCGGAGTTCTTGACAAGTGAGTGTTACGCGTGGAGAGACATCGGGGTACACTCGAGTATAGTTGCAGGTCCGATGATCCTGGTTCATCAGGAAGAGGGAGAGTAGCTATATGAATAAGGAATGAGCCGTGCAGGAACTGCGGCTCGATATTAGGAGAGGTATTTGGCGGTTCCCTTTCTAATCTTGATGACACTGATACTATGCTCGAATACCCTCTGTCTCTCCCATTCGTCGCCTTCAGCATTCAAGTCTATGTCAGTAGTAAATAGCTGGATTGAACATGTTCTGAAACTAGAATAACAAGAATTGAGTCATTTACCGGTAGATTTTACCCAAAGTGATAAGGGAACCTTGGCAGTATCCGATATGTCTAACATCCTCCCGCGATATCGAGTATTATCGGATAAGAACATCCCATCTCGAAACACTCAAAACACACACGTCAATATCTTGGATCCCTAATCAGGGGTTGAGAGGTATATTCGAATTTGTCCTAATAATCCTAGAGGCCCAAGACGAAAAGTGCACATATGCCACAAGTGACAGAAGGGATACTGTACAGTCTGACGAGGCAAATAAGCGCCCATTTCTGCCCAGTCTTTGAGTGCGTGCAATACAAAACGTCAGAAGACAGGAGTCAGTAAGTAACAGGGATCATGTCACCCTTGTCATTTCTGGATGGAAATCGAATAGTAGTAGTACAGCAGAGCGGGTCTGCTATTCCCTGCCGAATCCCTATCCTAGATTTCCCACCTGAATCACTCGCCGAACGGGCAAATCCCTTTTTTTTGTTTGTTTTGATTCCCCAATTTTGGTTATTGTCACGACTAGACTATCCTAAATGTTACAGATGTTTCCCTGTAATGTCGGTAGTAGAGAGAGTCAAGTCCCTTTCTTCTGAAACTAAACATCAAACAGTCATGATAACTGGTCACGAGCCAAGGGGCCTGGCGTCAAGATTCTGAGACAGTTACAGGCCTTCTTTCTGCCAGTAGCCAGGGACTGAAAACAAAAGTGCAGTGCAAAACGTCAGCGCAAGCCTCAATGCACACGAACGGCCGTGGCGCATGCAGACAATTGTCACCACAAACGCAAGGGTCCACTGATTTAACGTTACTCTGTAGAGTATCTCTTTGCGATGTCTTGTTCCTTTGGGGGATTTTTGTCATACGAATAACATCATCCTGCTCCAGCACTGGACAGTAAAGCCAAGACAATCCGCTAATTATACAGTAGCGGTCTGTTGAGAAACCTCGGAAACCAGACCAGGACCCATTCTCTGGGCCATGTTGTACATACATACACAAACCAGTGCCTGACTATACTCTTAAATCCTCGAGGCGAGACGGAGAGAGGAGTCTGGAGCCATGCCAGCGTGACCTGATTTTCTCTGTTTTCCACAGCGCTAGGAACCTGACCATTACCGAGCCTCCAACACATAGTACATAATAGTAGTATGGAGGTTAAGACATGACCCTTTGACGGTGAGAGCGACATGTATACGAGGAACAATAGACAGCGAATAGAGGCCAGGCCGGGTCGGGAGGCTGGCGGTCTGCTCGAAGACACACAGAAAGAAAAAAAAAGAGGCGGCGCATAAAGTGACAGGATAGACCGAGTTTCACCAATTGGGATACAATCCTTCTAAAAAAGGCATCGTATTTCTCTTTCGCCAAGCGCGATTAAAAAGCCTCTTTCTCTTTCTCTAGAGAACAGGGCAGAGGAGAGCAAGACTCAGAGCGAGATATGACTGAAGTACGAAAGTGATGTCAGCGATCATGCTGCTGTGCTGCGTGCTGTATGTACTGTAACTCAAGTGAGGCGGCGCATCCAAAAGGTACCTTTACCTTAGTCAGTGCTGTACTGTTACTGTACTGTACATTTGATCCTTGTCGCACAACGCAGCGATTATCCATGTCGACAAGGGTCTTTCCGCTTGATGCCCCGGGAGGAGGATCCTTGTCGAATCCAGCTACTGCTGCTAGGCACGAGGCACGTTGGCAAGCTATGAGCTGTAGAAGTCTTTTGTCTCTGAGAAGTCGTATCCAACTGTGCCTGTGACTGACTGTGACTGTAACTGTTGCTTAGGTTGGCGGGTTTGTCAGAATCAGTGCATATTGTCAATTAGGTACAGAGAGAAGCTGCCTGTATCTAACAAAGTCAACTAGACCGCTCGGATAAAGGTGAGACTTGCAGTACGACAGAATTCATCTCAAGAAACAAAAAGTGACAGAAGCGATGAGGGGTAGTTGAGTAATAAAGACGTTGAGAAAGCAAAATCAACCGTTTTTACTTCTAGAGGTAATAAAGCCAAAGCTTAAAATAAATCTAAAAATACTCAAACTTTGAAAGAGAGTTCAGACAGAGACTCTCTCTAGACTCTGAAGCTGGGCTCTGACCACACTCTTTCATGACTGTAACAATGAGCCAAAGACAGTAGACAATGACCCAATTCTTTCAAGATCAAAGCTATTCATCATTATTAATGAATGACATGAGAGGGAGAATTATCGGCTTTGTGGAGTGAGAGAGAGAGAGGAAGAGAGGCCGGCGTTGCGGGGGCGGGGCAATGAGTCGATGTAGATATGCAGCTTCACACTTAGTCGATCCTGCAGTCATGTCATTCAACCGACCCGGATCATATCGGAGAGAAGGAAGGATAAATGCGTTCTTTTTGTCTTTTCTGCTTCTCGGTCTGACTATTGGACTAGATCTTCGGTTCTTTCGGTGGAATAGATTCCTTCCTTTCCGCTCTCCCCCCGCATTACGGGACGGAGGAGCGGGTGTTCCCTTGGATCATCAATGACTACGGCTAAGAACGGTCCAGATTATTAATGATGAATAGAGTCAGTATCTTAGAATCAATATGCAAATAATCAATCGAGAGAGATGTGGTTATTAGTTCTAGATGAGTACCTGATTTGTCAGGTCTCGAGTAGCAGAGAGATCAAGGCGTCAGAACACAGTGATGAGATCGCAATGACAATTAATATACGAATACAGAGTACTAAAGTTTCCAACTACTGCAGACAATATACGAGAGTCAGACCCGGTAATAAAAGCAATTAATGTCCTTAACCAACTGTCTATATAATTCAATCTCCCCAGCTTAATATCCCCTAATAATACATCCTGCAAATCATTATTATTCGCATCTCCCCCAAGTTTCAGTTGACATCTCTAACAGTCCTGCATAATCTACTGTATTCAGAGCTATGCACTCATTTCCCTTCTCCTCGTGAACAATTTGGACCCTGATCCACCCAAGAACGATCGGCAATCAATCACGTCCAGAACCAGACCAAAGTCATCTGCAAGGTCCCGACCACACGCCAGCCCAGTCCAAGTCCAGTCGCGAAAGGTAGGGTAGCAGCAGGTGATTGGCGATACAAGTTCTTTTTTTCGCACAGCCTTGGACGAGCCTCGATGAATCAATTGTCCATATTGCGAATCATAAATCGACAGACTCAAAGGTTCGCAAACGTCAGCCTGTGACGCTGACATGGGCGGAAAATAGATGAGCTCAGCCTTTTTCTACTGTGTTGTACCATGGGAAACGGGAAGCCCGACATGCAATCTGTAAGCCACATACGACCATCGATGGTCTCACCGGGGTTCATTTATTCCATGCATAAAGCCCTGGACAGGCAGGCTTTCGCCTATTCTACAGTACAGTATCCGTATACGCTACTGTACTCAACCGAATCGAATCTCATCAACGCCAGAGATTCAATAATGAGACAAGAAAGGTCCCTGGAACATGCCCTTCCGCATCTCTTCCAATCAGCCTATTCCTAAGCGCCTCGGACAAAAGTCGTGGTGGTCGCATGCTGGGTGCCGTTCTGAGCTGACGACAGACCAGACCAGATCACGGGGGTACCGCCGAGACGAGACGAATGGGTTCTCTAAGACATGTCATGAACGCATCTGGTCTGTCTCCGTCTCTGTTTCTGCCTCTGACTCGGCCAATCTGCCTTCCAGTACAGGGTATCTTTCAACGCGACGCACTCTGTCTGTACCACCAACGAGAATATCTTCGTATCGAATGCCAGAATTGATCTGAACCAAGGTCTGCATCATCGTAATCAAAAGTAAAACCAATGCATGGGTACGAGAACGTAGAGGTCATTCGGCACGGGTAGACTAAACAGGTCCAGTCGGTCGTCACCAATCACCAGATCCCCCAACTGCTCGGTCGCCATGTGGCAGCGTGCAGCATCACTGTGCTGGTGCTGTACCCTACTCTGTCTGTACCTCGCATCACTCCCATCGACGAAGCGAAGGCGCTCGACCTTAGCCTCATCTTGCTCAATTGGTAAGAAACAGGGTTCTTGAAAGGTCCCCCTCCTTGGGGTCTCTCAAATCCCCTTCATAATCAGGCAGGCACACCGACGACGAACCCTCAGAGAAGCGTCGAGATTGCACATCTGCTTAACAATCTGAATTATCCACCTGCTCAATCTTCGACTCACTGGAAATAGAGTCACAGCTCCACTGTAAACAGTCAAGAAGGCCTAAACGGTCATGGACCCGTTGCCGGCTTATTGGAAGTGCGCCGACAAGGGGGTCGCTGCGGATGGGTATGGGGGTTTGAGCTCGCGCTATTGTTATTGCAGGCATATAGCAAAAGAATATGAAATTGGGCATAGCGTAGACCAAGTTGATTTTGGTAATTCAACAGTCAAGATATTCATTTCAAGGGAGGAAACTTGATAAATAACGAACAAAGGGGTTCATTTCAAGCCTTGAATGAACAAAGTTTGCTTGGTCTGAAACCAAAGGAGATTCTCTTTCAAGCTCATGGTTGTTTCAGCGAGCGTTGTTCCAGCCCTTTGATCTCAGACCGAATGAGTCCTCAACTGCCCGGCCAGCCCTTTCAGGAATGACTCGAATGAGACTCAACCAGAACAGAGCAGAACGAGAACATGAACAGCTCAGATCAGACAGGAGTGCACGAATAGCAAACACCAGCATCCCATCCACGGCTCGGCCACGGCCACGACCCCCCGGCCGGATGACAGATCCGTCACGACCTCCATTCCGAGCCCTTGATGTCTCTCGCCATGGGTCAACCAGAATGGGTCTTTCTTGTTCGCTAGGCCTGGTAGCTCAACCTGCCCGCTGGATCCAGCCCGTCATGTCCCGTTCCCTGGGCTGACGACCTGACAACCAATTGAGACGTGAAAACAACAATGATGCGACAATCCGGAGAGCGTTTCTGTCTCGTCTTTCCACTGTCTCTCCGCTTCTCAGCTTCACATTGATAGATATCCCTCCATCCATATCAAAATGGCTCAGAAGAACAAGCAGAAACCTTGATCTAAAGACCGGCGAACGGGACGGGAGGAACCCTTTGGCTTTCCATTTCTGGGACGAGTTTACTCGACTAGCCCAACGCCTTGCATGCATCCACCACATCACTCCGTCCCTGTGGGCCTCTTGTGCTACTCGGCCCGCTCTTCGCTGTCGATGTTGCTCGAAAGTACTGAGTCGTACCTCGGAGTTGTTCCAGGGCATCTTTCAGCTCTATACAGTGGATCTGATTTGAGGAGTGATACTTTTCGTATACTTTTGATGGAACCTTGACCGGTCAACTCTTCCACATGCACCACCAGGCGCACCATCAGGCACGCCACCGAAGCCACGGCCCCAGTGGACGCTAGCGAAGCTGAAGATGTTTGAGTACAGAGGATGAACATGTAACTCAGTAGAACAGCCTTAAGTCGGTCGCTGTAACGTCGCTCGATACAGTGGTCATCTGTCTCGTCGGCCCCTGATCTGCGTCGCCCCTAGCGGATGCTCATCACTGAGACCACTGTAGAGCTCTGAGTAGTCATCAAGTACTGTCACCCCGGACTAAGGCCCGTAGCGTACCGTGCGAACTACTTGGCGCACGAGAGCAGGAAATCGTCTCCCTGGTTGAGCGAAGGTGCTGTCGATGAGTGTTCTGCGCTGCCAGACCCAAATTTAGAGTGTTGAAGCATACTGTGCGGTACAATGCTGAGCTGTCTGGTCTGGCAGTGCTCCAGCTGTCCACTGCCCACTGTCCACCTCAGTGCTGGTGACCGTGCTAGGGGCATTGGGGCGCCTCCTTCCTCCCCGGTCAACTTCCCTGTTTGGCCGCACCCACTCCCGCCCGTCAGGTAAGGTAAGGTAGAGTAAAGGTAAGGAAGGAAGGTACCTCCCCCATGTTCCTTCCGCACGCAGTACCTTGGTACACCCTCGTCTCCCGTGCTTCCATTGTCGCTTCCTTTCCTGGGCTCGCCGCTGCTCTCATTCCCTCATCGTTCTCCGCCCTCCAACTTTCTCTTCCAACTTGTTTTTTGCTTCTCGACGAGAGTTGCAAATCACAAAGGGTGCTGGAGCTTCTTTGTGTTATTGCGGGTGGTAATCATTGTTACTGCCAGTAATAGACTCCCGAGCGCTCGCCCATTCATTCATCTTTGTCCTCCTTAATCGGAGTGAGAGGGCCCCCATTCTTGCGTTGCGTTGCGTTACGACTTTGGCTTTGGCTTTCGTACGCCCAACTCATCAAAACAGCGGCCTCACTCTCGGCTCACCTTGTTGGATGACAATGTGACAACGCTTCTCACTACCTCTCATTAGACTTTCCTCACCGGCGAATCTTTTTCTCCTCCACAAAACGCCCTCTCTTTACGTTCAACTCTCATACTTCAATCCACGAATTCAATCGACTAAACGTCACGCTTCCACCCTGCTCCTGCATTGATCGACACAACAAATCAACTCCGCGACATTTCCCACCCCACGACCTACCAAGGCTCGTGATAACCTCCATTATGAACTCGCTCAAGGTCCCCGAGAGCGGGATCCAACTGGAGGGCTCGAATGGCAAGGATGCCAGTCTACCTTCTCAGGCCTTTGCCCTCACCCTGAGCGATGTCCTTATTGAGGACATGATCAAGTGCGTGCAGAATGGCGACGGCATTCAACTCTCGCTTGGAGCCAACCCCGTAAGTCTAACAATCTGAAAGCCGTCTATCACTGTGAATCGAGGATCGCGGGTTGGGCTCGTGTTTTCAGTTGCTAACCTTTCTCGCACCCAGACCTTCCTTTACGGTTCCAAAACACACACCATTGCTCCTCCTACCGACTCGAATCCCTACGACCTTTACCTCACACGCCCTTTCGAATCGACTCGAACGGCCGAAAAGATTCCTCACACTGGCACTCTCTTTGAAAAGCCCAGGGGTGCTTCTTCGAAGAAGTCGCAGGCTAGCAAGGCCGACACCACCGCTGATGCAAAGACCGCAAAGTCCAGCAAGAGCGCTGCGTCCTCAGGATTGGATTCTGACATTGAGACTCTTCAAAATGGACTTGCGGCTCATGCTGCTTCTAAGGAGAAGTCGGTCTCACTTGCCTTTGGTTTTGGAATACTCGTACTGACATTTGTTGAAGGGCACGCGTGGTTGATAGATTACCAGCGAAGAAAGGCGCGATCAAGACCAAGTCCACCAAACCGCTTAGCTCGGCTCCACGATCGATCCCTCAATCTCCAGGTCAGGTGTCACTAGGCTCTGCCACACCGAACCCAACATCGCAACCCCAGGACCGAGCCAAAGGAGACCGCGCCATGTTGGTGCACGAGCTTGCTGTGCAGGATCGCTCATTTGACTACTTGACCAAGAAGTGGGAGGGCAGTCAGGAAGATATGGAACCCACACTACGAAAGGTTGCCGATTACCTCGACGACAGCAAGAGATGGTCACTGAAGAAACGAACATGGAGAGACCTTGATGTTTGGAATTACGATTATGATACCCAAGAACTACGACAGAAGGCGATCGACAATGCCGTTCGACAATATGACAAGCAGAGAATTACCATTGCCGAACCAGAGTGGGACAGACTACTGCCCAAGGAGGAGCGAGGAACAGGGAAATGTTTGAGTCGAGTGCAGGCCAACCTCACCAAGATCAGCACTCCATCGATCAACGTGGAAATGGCGGATGGTGGTTCTACACCCCGAGATAATGGGGATGTTTTGGATGTCAGCCGGCCAAAGGCTGGCGGAGAGGCCATGTCCAGGTCTACCTCGAATCCTCTCTCCAACAAGCCTAAAAAGCCTACAGCTCAGGAGGCCCAGGTTAAGCGTCTTTTGGGCAAATCCAAATCCAAGACAACGGCAGCGGCTGTGTCTAAGCCTGCATCAAAAGCCACGTCCACTAAGGCGTCGCCTACCAAGCAACGACCTGCCCCTGCAACTAAGGCGAACGGAGGAAGGGTCCTATCGGCGGCAATCATTTCCAACTCGGACAGTTCAGAGGATGAATCTGCTCCTATGATTCAGTCCAAGCCAAAGCCAGCCCCTAAGCCGGCAGCTAAGGCGAAGGATACGGTTGTGGCCAAACCACGACCTACGATCAGGGAGCCAGTGAAGCAGCAGATCACGGCGAAACGACCTCGCGAAGATGACGATTCAAGCTCCAGCTCTGGAACACCCTTGTCGAAGCGCATCAAGCCCAAACAACCGCTTGCTGGCCCTCGACTGAAGCATCGACCCTCTGATGCAAGCCAGAACTCTCGAGGAACTATCACTTCGACTTCGATGAAGAGCAAGAACACGTCACCGACAAAGTCGTCGCCTTTGGCATCATCGCCACCCACCAACGCTTCGGATCTTGAGAACGACGCACCAGCTGCACCGGTTGTAAAGAAGCGAAGAGTAGAGGCTTCGAGCAAACCGACCGCATCGAAGCGACCAGCCACGGCAATCTTTTCAGACGATCTCGTGCAGAAAGCAACTGCGTTCAAGGCTTACTACCAAAAGTACGAAGCCTTGCACAATGAGATTTCGGCCCTGGACAGGCCCTCGTCCAAAAGGCTGGACCACCTCCATGAGATGAGGAACCGACTCCAAACGATGAAGAATGAGATCTACAGTGAATGCCCTCCCGAGAGGAGCTAAAAGGCAGCAATAATACGACAGGCCCGGATAGGCCGAGGGGATTGACATTCAACGGCGTACAGCATCACGACCGGACAAATTTTACAGTTCTATTTGCATTGGGAAAACAGGAATTGCATGAATAAGAGCTAGCCGGACAGGAACAAAGCTCTCTTTTGATATTTGCATAGTTATTTGATACCACATGACAAGACAAGCCAAGCCAAGGCAGGCAGTTAGATTTAGGCAAAAGCCAAACAATACACAAAGCGTTGAAATTGAATTGAAATGAAATGAAATGAGGGAGCACAGAGTGACAAATGTTAGGTATCTAGAGTGAAGTGATGGATGGACTGCTCAGTTGTCGGTCAAGTTTCATAGAGTGCCGTATATGGGAAGATGGGTTCCTGCAATGACGTGAGGTGCATGTGATTAGAGTGCGTGATTTACCTAGGATTTACCAGATTGGGCGTCAAAGGGGACGGTCTAATGCTTGGTGGGCCGAATGAACGGGTGAGCTGAATCAGGACCCTCCCGTCTCCTCTGATAAAGAAGGTTAGCAAATATTCCCGCCGTACAGTAGCGGCTGGCTGATCTTCTGCGTGAATGTGTCAAAAGTGGTGCCTCCACTGTCAAGCAAATGTGGTTCATTGTGAACTTTGATGTGCAACGTCAGTATATGCAGTTTGAATAATACTTACCCACTGGTGGTAGAACCGTACTTTGTTAGTCTTTATACCTGTTTCTGCACGCAGCCGTAGGTGAAAGAAGTTTGAAGAGAAAATAACAGCGTGGTGACATGTCCTACATTTCTAGCTACCTAGATTGCTGCATGTAGAAGACAAAGAGTTGAATCTGCAGAATTCACCTGCATCCAGAGAATATCCTCAGCAAACATAGTCATGGAGACTTATAAATATCTCGTAGAATTGCAATATATTCCCAACTTCAACCTCACCTTCACCCCAGTCTCTACCCAGTAACAGTCGAACCAGCAAGTCTATCATCAACAAGTCGCCATCGTCAACAATGGCTTCCAGACGTTCACCGTTCCCAGATGTCGCAGAGGCTCCTGGGCTTTACTATGGAGACCAAGGATATCTCTACTCAGTTCCCCAGACCCAGTTCCGAACTATGTCTACTGCACCTATGCAGCTGGCTGAAGATCGACATGGTCAGATCTATCCTGCCCCAGTTGCCCCAGCAGCTTCAACCTACATCATTTCCACCTGCTGCCGCAACGGTCACAGCCGCCGACGTCGTGCCTCACGCTACTTCAGAACCTACGACAGCGATGCCTCAACTGAGAGCTACGTATCGTATGAGGAGCCCCAGCCAGCTCGACAGGAAGTAGATCGTCTTCCACCTCGAATCGCTCTCAAACAACTCTCGGATTACCTCTACCACACTGTCATCTTCTACGAAACCCAGCTCGTCAACTTCGCCCGCGAGCACCAGCGCAGCGGCCACGATAGTTCCAATGAAGCCCTTCGTCAATGGCTCTGGAACGACTGGGTGAACCGCCGCGACAGCGCCACACGCGATGGCTTCACGTCTACCAAGACCAGCGTCACGCAGATGCTCCACCAGGTGGAGTTGTCGATTGCGACGCCCTGGCTGGAGGATACGGAGCTTGTGGCACGATTTGACTTCAGCATCAAGACTCTCAAGGCCATGTGCGGCGAGATTGTCAGATTGGCTGGGAAAGCGGCGACTGATTGGCGGGCTTGTCGCTTTCTGGTTGTTGAGTTGAAGAATGCTCGAGACTATGCTTGTCCTACTGGGCCTATTCAGCGTCCTTTGTTCGTTGGATGGGATAAGGAGCAGGTTCTGTGAATACTACAAGAGAAGGAAACAACATCTTGAGCGTTGAGAATCATTTTGTATTTGTTTGGAGTTGATGTTGAGTTGGGTTGAGATGCAACCAGAGCAAGGATAAAGACAGGAAATGTTAGGGCGACCAATCGGGAAGACAGTGGAGATCATGTTCATAGCTCCCTTTCCCCTTGTCAGGTCAGGCAGGTCAGCCACGTGGATCATGCCGATCTCTTATTGCTGCACCTCAATCTGTGGCGGTGCAAGGAGTGTATGTGGCGCAGGCCCTACATTCATGGTTTGATAGACAGATAGACTTGACCCAATTAGATGTTAGTCAGAATCGCAACTTTTTTTTTTTTGCTCTTTGATAATTGTTAAGCATTTTTTTAATTGTTAGCCGCTCCATTGTGTGGATTCCTTTTGGTGTCCCCTTTGTCTGACTTCCCCGGATTTGTTTGCTTGGACAAAAAATTCCTAGCGAAACCAGGGACTATGTTCTAGACTCAAGGCGTGTCCGATATGTCTGCATAGTATTTAGCTATTGTCTTCCGGGGCTTTCTTGTGCTCTTAAAGAGTACTTTTCTGATCAACTTCTCCTATTCTGAAACTTTTCACCGTTGAAGTTTCTCGCCACACCGACAAAATCTTACTGACTCAAATATCTCATTGGAATTCACAATACGGGTTGAAAAGCATTGACGGAAAGGACTCTTTCGACTTGTTCAAAATGGGTATCGAGGCACTTGATTTCCCCCAGATGTGGGAACGTCCCAGCTACACTCAGCTAGCGGACATACTTCAAACGCTTGAGCTCAGTCCTCCTATCTGGAACCACAAGCGTCGCCG
Source organism: Fusarium coffeatum (assembly GCF_003316985.1). Lineage (NCBI taxonomy): Eukaryota > Fungi > Ascomycota > Sordariomycetes > Hypocreales > Nectriaceae > Fusarium > Fusarium coffeatum. The sequence continues at coordinate 85,618 of NW_022157846.1, forward strand.
CTCAGAGATCATCGAGGTGCAAGAATCCCTGGCCAGCCAACGCAAGGCCGAAGTCACACGCTACCTCTCCTCGATCATCAAGAGCCCTCTGTCATGGATCGAGGATGACGATGAGAAGGAGATTCTTTGGACTCAGGCAAGCAAGCGCATGTCAGAGCGATGTGGCCGTACGGCTATGGGAGAAGTTATTCGAAGTTGGCCCTTTGGAGATGACGCAGACGAGTTTGAGTTGATCATTCGAGAGCCTGCGCTTACGGGAGATTCGTTGGGCTTCAAGACTTGGGGATCTTCATACGTCCTCTCACAGCATCTTCCTCGTATGGCTGAGACATCCTTATTTCGACTCTTTGATGAGACCCTTGGTCAACCAAAACCCAATGTCCTCGAGCTTGGATCTGGAACAGGACTTTTGGGTCTTGCAGCCGCGGCACACTGGAAGGTTCCCGTAGCGCTGAGCGATCTACCAAACATCGTTCCCAATCTCAGAGAGAACGTTGCCAAGAACACTGAACTCATCAAGTCTCGCGGCGGATCACTCACTGTCGGCGACCTGACATGGGGTGGCAGTGAGGATGAAATCGACCAGACTCTGTTTGGACAATCGCATCAATTCAAGGTATGTTTCGTAGACTGATTGTGATTGTGTGGAGAGTCAACAGGGGGAGATATATGACTCTTATTTGCAAACGATATGTTTTCTAACCGCCCCTGTGACTCTAGATTGTCCTCGCGGCTGATCCTATGTACGACGATGACCACCCAGCACTTCTCGCCTCCGCCATCAGCGAACACCTGGCTTTAGGCTCAGATTCACGCGCTATCGTCATGGTACCGCGACGAGACGCAACCACAGAGCGTCTTCTCGAGTCCTTCCGCCAGGCCATGCTTGACCTCGGCACACCACTGTTCTGCGAGGAGGAGGACGAGCTTGCAGGCCAGGATGACTGGGTTGAGGATGACGAAGCAGGCAATGTACGATGCTGGCTTGGAGTGTTTAGCCGCGGTGGTTCACCACTACCTGTAGCAGCCTCTGCTAGTTGTATAAGTGATTGAGAAGGTATCCGAAAAGGGGGAGTTAGGCGCCTGGGAATCGGGACGAATAGGGGATAAGGGAGGAAAAGATTAGATGACTAGATATAGACTGATTGACTGTTTGATACAGCAGCAGGGAAACATAGCGGGTATGGATTTGATCTTGTGCAAACAACGATGCTGTTGACCCGTTTGCAATTTTCGTGAACAATCACCAAACCCTCCTAGGGGGAACCCTTCATAAAGACTGCTTCTCCTCCCACTCTTGTGCTTCTACCTCTCCTTTTCCACTCCACCTCTACTCTAAGAACCAACGCTCGCCTCTACATAAGGCTTCTCTTCTACGACAATCGTTACTCTCAACCACATTGCTACAAGAGGCCTCTTGCTTGACACCTTTGCATTTTACCCTAAGACTCCCTATTGTTCCTCTCATTCTTTCGTCCCTTCTTTAACATCGCGACTCACCCTCATGATTCACTGTCAAGCTGCGTGCCCTTACTACGTCAGCCGACCGTCTATAAAATCTCCTCGACCCCTTCTTCCTCAACCTTTCTCTTTCACAATCCTACATCTCAACCATAGTGATTAAGAAGCTTCCCTCTCTACACCACTGTACCCTCAACTACCAACCCAACCTATCACACACTCATTGTCCTTCACAATCCCCTGAACAACAGACTTACCTCATCTTTTTATCACCAACTACTTTACCCAGCCGACTGCTCAGGCTTTTCTTTTTTGGACATTCCCAGTTTTACACCATACAACGTCACCTTATCACTAAACCTTTAACTTTAACCTACCAATACTACTTTGCTATTGCTCCTAGCTCATCATGACTGGCAAGCCAGTTTACAAACCGGAAGAGATCCGCTTCGCTTTGGATCTGATGCTCCAGGATCTGTTCAACGAAGAGATCTCTCAGGCCTTCCAAGAACGATTTGATCGAGAGTTGACGGACAACCAAATCCGCTACTTGCGGAACAAGTATGGAAAAGATCCCGACTATGGGTATGTTGTGTCGAGCGATACCTCACTCCTTGACCATCCGACTCTTCACTAACATGACATCTCTAGTTCTCCTTTGATCAACCGACCAGCCAACAAGAAGGTCAAGCGAAGACGAGCTGCTCTTGCAGCAGCTGTGACTTCACCTACTTCCGAGTAAGCCCTTCCGACCTCCAAGGAGTTATCTCTTAGTTACTTAATACTAATCATAGATCTAGAGACTCATCTGGTCCCTCGAAACGAACACGCCGAGAACCTTCCTCCTCAGTCAGTCTCTCATTGTCTCCCCCAAACCAGCCTGCAGGATTCTCTCAGATCCCGCCATTCAATTTTGACGACTACACGACTACTCCATCGTCTAATTTCCCCAACTTTGGAGCATCGCCCCCTTCTCAGTTCTCTAACATCCGCTCTCCAAGTGACAGCTACACCCTATCCCCACCTCAAGATGCGTTTTCTGGACCTTCGATCAATACATGGCAGACACAGCAACAACCCACCTTCACCACAAGCTTCACCCCTATCAACACCCGGTTCGGACAGCAGGATGGAAGTACTCTGGGCCAAGCAAGTTCCGTCCCTAGAACCGCAACACTGAGCTCAGGTTCTCTACAATATCCCCAAGCCCAACCTCTTCCTGGCACCAGTTCAAACCAACAGCAGGCTATTAATTCTTTTTTCAGCGTCAATGTGCCCGCCTCCTCCCCTCAACAAGCCGGGAGCGTTCAGAGCGGGGCTTAGAATGCCTCCGCTTCTCAACGCTCGACGTCCTTCATGCCGGAGATGACCCCATCCAGCTTCTCCCAGATTTCGAATTTTGTATATAACCAGCAACCCCTTCTTCCTGAAACCTCCCAGTCAGTGCAGAAGCTGGAATCGACAAAGGAGGAAGGCCCATCTTCCTCAAGCTGGGAGGAATATATAAAAGCAGATGGCCCAGCCCGTGACCGAACTCCCTCCAACCAGTTGCTAACGCGTGGGCTTGAAGCCCAGAATGAGCAACTTCAGCTGAACCAGGAGCGGCTGTCCCCTTCTTATACTATAAAGGCCGATCATGAACACATTCCCCAAAGTCAATCGAGTGTGACCCCTGGGAACAACCCGAAAAACAATGCGGCTTCAGCACCAGACACCATCGACCCAAGACTGTTCGGTGCCAACTACGACGCGCGAACATTCGCCAAGAAGTCCCCTTGATCTTTGTAAGGGTTACCGAGATGCATGCTTTATTCTCGGAAGGGTCGTTCGGCTATATATATGGTCTTGAAATAACTAGGCCTATCAGTGCCTAGTTTGATACACGAAACAAACATCCCCTTTGTCATGACCGATGCCAGCTCGCCTTTGTTACGCTTGACTGACTTGAAGTCTTCCTTTTCCCAAACCGAACTTCTTATATAGCTATACTTCTTACTCGAGACAGACCTAATAATTGCAACAGGTAGACTGCGAGCCTGGATGATATGTACGAGCAAGATAGAACACAAGAACAGGGGACTGGGCGAAGAGCGTTATTGGATACCCGGATTTTGAATTCCTTAGCACAGCTTATTTATAGTAGAAAACTATTCAAACCATCTGCGCCACTCAGGATTGTGACTTGATATCATCCAAAGCTTCTTATAAGACTTGCTATAATTTACCACTCTTGGCTTGAACAAGCACCTCTGACCGTATCCTTCAACCCTCTCTTACATCAATATGCCCGCTAGAGCCTCCCAACAGGGTATCTCGTGCATATAGAAACGAATAGACCGCCGCGTAAATCTCTTCAAAATGCCTCTCCACCATCGCATAAACAGATATATATAAATTTGTCGTACTTGTAGGTATGTTGGCACAATAAAACCAATGTGCCTTTCTGGCTCCCGACTCCCAGTTCCAGTATAAAACAATAACATTAGACGTAACATGACATAATCGTGGTCGGTTCGGCACTATCACAGGGCCTTGGAAAAAAAGTTGTGGAAAAGATAATAGCATCGTTACACTTGAATGCTAATGTTGCGTCGTGTTTCAACCTCTTCGATCGGAAATTGGAAAACGACTTTGAAAAGATCTCGTAGGTAAGCATATCGTTGCGAACTCTTCATCATCATTTGAATGCTCTTTGCCATTTCTTGTGCAGTGACCCGCTTGCCTCGGGCTGGTAAGGTGTGGTGTCGAGGAATTATAGCATCCGTGAGGACTGAGTTCTTATACTGAGCTAACAAGTTTGAATGTGAGATGAGGGAGCCGAATGATCCAGGGGGAAGGTCTTTCACAAAGCTTTGTAAGGCCGTGGCCGCAGCTTTGGGATCATGAATCGAATCGCGATTGAAGCCCAGGTTCATAGCGGCTGCAAGAACAAGTATTTTGGCGCGTGTCACATTTGCATCCTCCGACGCAGCAGTGGTGGTAGCGGTGCTTGAAGTCCGGGCGCTACTCTTCGAGTAACTTGAAAGGTTAGAGGCGCTGCTTGACCATCGGCCACGACTGTTATCACTGGGTGTGCCGAGGACGAGAATATTGGGCATCGTAGGTGAGCGACTCTGTGGGGAGATCGGCGTGTCCTCAAATTCGGTCACTGGGGTTTCGGGGACCACAGGATTCCTTGGTTTCTCTTCCTGGCGTCCACTCTTGACACTATCGTGTCTTGAGCGGACAGAGGATGGATTTGATCCGCGACTTTGTCGGCCATTCTGGTCATTCAAGTATAGTGGGAATGGCTGCCCTGGACGAGGCGTTCCGCCCCTCTCAGGTCGCACTTGAGCCCAACTGTCTCGGAAAACATCACACAATTCCAAGCAAGCCTGAACAGTAGAGCTGAGTAGCTCCTCGTCTGGGCGTCTCCCGTCTCTCCTGTTCTGTCTCAGATTGAAGAGCATTTCTGCCAGAGCCCAGCAGGCTCGGAGTAGTTGATCGGTCTCTTCGGCCAAATCACTCCGTTGCTTCATGAGTCGGTGACAAAGGGCGATGTAAAAGTCTAACGTGCGCTCCCTGAACTCTTCCGGTAGGTTGACATCCTGAGCGCTGTACAAGCTGTTGACTTGTTAGAAATGAATGGATGCTCTACTACTCGTGGCACTTACTGGTTGTTGAGCTCGAAACTCACACGCAAGACCGAATCCGCCGCTTCATCATTGCGTTGTCGCACATCGAACAATGCTTGGCAAAAGTCTCGACAGAGATCAAGGTTAACCTTGACATTGAAGTTGCTGGCATCCTCGTCTCGGCTCATGTAAAGTCGCTGACAGAGTTTCCAACAGGTCCTCCATGCCTTCTCATGAGCATCGGGAATGCCACTTTTACCAGCAGCACGCTTGCGGTTGATAGAACTCAGCTTGGACATACTGTTACATAAAGTCCAGCATTCTGTAAGTGCTTCTCGTAGTGTCTCGATCTCATCTGATTGCTGAGGTACCGGCAGTGCTTCTGATTCGTAATCCTCGTCGTCACCCTCAGCCTCGGTTTGTTCATCAATTTCTGAGAACGTTAGCTATAATCAGCAAACTCAACGTATCATGACTTACTCTCCAGGCTGCTCGTACTGCTTGAGCGTAGTCGAGCCCCGTCGTCCAACATAGACTGCAAATCCTGAGCCCGAGGCGTGGCGCTGTCTATGCTGTACCGTACAGGATTGACATCGGTTACAATCGGAGGTCGTGTTGGATGAGTCGATGCCTAATGGCTAATTAGTACACGACCAGTAAACGGATATGGGCAAACCAACCTTCTCTGATGCACCGTTATGACCGTTATGAGAAGCTAGACTTTCAACTTCTGACTTTGGAGAGGATCTAGGGCTCGGTCCTTTCTGTTCCACTGCTGGAGCTGGGTCCGCAGCAACCTGGCAAATGTTAGATACATAATGGTATTGCAGATAAAGTATTCGGAACGTACCCAGCTAGAAAAGCTTTCAGGTGCATGTATGACAGATACTGCTTCCTCAGTACTCGATTGGCGCACACTCTCAGGCAGATTTGTCGTAAGCATTAACAGCTGAAGCAGGGTCAGTTGACATCCCAAAAAGAACGCAACGAGTGTTCGTCTAAGAGACTGACCTCAGATCTACGAGCGGACTGTTTGTCGGTAACCTCCTTCTCGATGTCTTCTGAAACATCATCCTCAATTTCGGTTGTCTCGGTGCCATTGGACGTAACTGGAGAAGGACCAACAATATCACTGGGACTCATGACATTGTAAGAGCTACTTGACATGCGATTGACGGAATTCGGTCGAAGGGATGACGAATCGGTAGCAGGAGGGGGAGAAGAGCTGTGCCATCAAGTCAATACCAGATATTCCAGATGTTTTGATCTTAAGAGTCAAGTTTGGAGTATCGACTTACAATGGTCTGAATGGAGAGCGGCGGCTCTCATGATCTGTGGGCGCAGACATGTCTGTCTGAGGGTAGGCGAAAGGGAATTGAAGGTTTCCAGTCGATGACCTCAAAGGAGCTTCAAGGGCCATGACGGGAGCCGAGGAGCTTGAAACGTTTAGCTGCACCAACAGCAGCGTTATGGAAGCTCTGGCGGGAAAGGTAGGTCCTTAAGACAAGGCGTAGCTGCAAGCGTTAAAGCAAGAACGCCTTGCAGTCTTTGCAATGCAGCTATTCCAAGGTTGACTGGAAATGAATCACCAGAAAAAAACAGAGACTGCCAACAATTATCGTGGCAGTGAAGAGTAGGATCTGAGCTTGCTGGCCGGTGGTCGGTCGTGGTCGCGCGCGGCCAGTTAAGTGACCCGTGATCTGAGATGGTGTACTAGGATTGGAAGTTTGCGAAACTAGTTTGACAAGACCGACGGTATTGGGAAAAAAAAAAAGGATTGATCGGCTAGCAAGAATACATAAGACCCTAAATGCTGAAGGAAAGGCTCAATAAGACCCAACAATGAAGCAAGTGGCTGTCCAACAAGAACCAGCTCACCAAAAGCCGAACCAAAGAGTCAGAGAAGGAATAAGATGGAGGGGGAAAGGTTTAAAGAAACAGGCAGGGTCAAAAGCTAGAGCACCAGCGGTTGCGACGACGGACTAAGGCAGACAGACGCCGCTCCGACAGGGGTTGATAGTCAAGGTCCCTTGTGCTCGCAGCCCTGTTGCATTGGAGCACTATGGGTCAGGTATTGAATGTAGCTTTGTTAATGTGGGTTGAGTCAGGAATAAGCTTGACGGTAGCGTTCAAACATGTTGTTCCCACCCTTGACACCTGCAAGAAGCTATATTGGATCAAGCTGGCTATCTTGCTGCTGTTGAGTCCAACTGTGTGCGTTTTATCCTGGAGGAGACCGTAAATGCGGCCGGCGCTTGTCGGGAACGCGATATTTGGCGCGATGGGGAAGAAGGAGACGCGGGTAGAACAATAACAAGCAAGCCGGGTTGAGCTCGATTATGTTCTCTTTGAGAATACCTTGAAGGAGTTGGTTCGTCTGGGTACTTTTGCGCTTGGCCAACAACGAAGTAATGATCCGATCTCTGCACCTGTCAACGAATTATCTGAGCGCAGAAGAACGATAATCGTGAGTTAAAGAGGGTTGGATCGTCAATGGGGGTGTGCTCTGAGCTCTAGCTGACGAAATATGGGAGGTGTGGGTATTGAGGTCAACAAGCCTGGGATTCTGCGGCTACGGCACAACCTGTGACACTTGAAGCTGTCCTGGGACAACTAAAAAGAAAGCCCTTGAGCTACTTTGAATTGTCTTTGCCGAGATCAGGCATGTGTGGACCAGCAGTGGATCGGCGAACAGATGGGACTTGAGAGAGAGTATGTACTGTATGGTCGATTTGGGGGCCGAAAGACGTTGGACTGTCAAGATGTCAATGGGTTGGGTTCTTTTCCGAAAGGTCTGACCAGGAGTTTTTACTGATGGGCTGGCAATTGAGCCTCGATTTATTCCGAATATGGCTTCACCAGCCGGAGGAAAGGTTTGTATCTGCATCCAATAACAATGAGGTGTGGCAGAAGCTATCGACTTGATCAGACGGAAAAGACGAGTGGACGGAGCGGCTAAAGGTAGAGTGGTTGGTTCCTCCAAATGAATAAGTGCCTTGTCTGGTCTTAATTCTGGTGATGTCCTCGGAAAATAGGGTGTGGTCAAAGCAACTTCTTGGCTTCCTTGCTGCGGCTGTATTGTAGTGGCTGGATGCAGAGAACTTCAATGCTTATTATCGCTGGCGAGAAAAGTTGAATAATCAATTGCATATAACTGAGACAAAGTGAGTAATTTCAGCGTAGTGATGAGTTCAAAAAGCTGTACGGAGTATGTAGGCGAGGACCAACAGCCAGCATCTGCATCGTGTAAGTCCAAAGTACCTGCCTGCCTGAAGATTACCCTTGGCGGAAGGAGAAGCCTGTCAACCTGCCTGGTTGATGGACGAATGGTAAGACACAGGAGGCCCACTCCCGGTAAGCACCTGCCCTACGTACAGATCTCAATCATTCTCCCGCGATAGCCTGAGGTAGGTGCACGTCAATTGAGACAAGGCAGGTGGCTTCTGACGGGAGGTCTCAGGCACAGGTACAAGCCCATTTTCGAACCTCCATCCTCATCCATGGCCCCCAAAAACTGTTGATACTCATTTTGTCACTCTTTTGTCACTCTTCCGTCAGTTCTACGAGTCAATTTCAACTACGTGTCTTGACCTTCGAGATGGTAACACGCACAATTCGAAGCTACATACACCACTTCTGCAGCTCGACAGTTTTCTGTTACTCTGCGCTCAGCTAAACAGTTTGGCTATGGAGTAGGACCGCGTCGAGACAATCACAAAGAAAACTCCAGCCGCCCGTCCCTTGCAACGAACCAGTTAAATCCCAGACAGTTGGTCAGGGTGGAGGGATCGTGGCTTCTAAACCCGTGGGGCCATTAAAGAGGACAGGCGTCGGCGCTTAACTCATGGTGGGACTGGTCAATCCTCCGCAATCCCCCACTTGCATTGCTTCCACCAACAACCTCGAACCATCCAATTGTTATGCAGCATGGAGCTTTGTCTTGACGAGATCCGGTACCAAATTTGTGTTCAGCCGTGACGAATTCAATGCCATGTGCCATGGGCCGCTGCACAGCATGAACGGCACGGAATGTGACACTCGACTTTCGATGCGTATTCAGCATGATCGACAACCTAAACCAGCATCTCGACACTCCAGTTCTCGCAACGGCATAGACATACGGTGGGAGTCAAAGTACCTTCTCATGATGGGCTTGGCTCGTAATTCCGTTATGGAGCCTTGGCTTCATAAACATGAAAGCCAACATGGTGTTGCTTTGCATGAAAATGCTATGGTTGTACTCCCACCTCCGGTTATGGAAACATGGGACAGTAAAAAGTCGACCTTGAAGCTTAAGGTGTTGTCAAAACAAGCAAAGGGTCTGCCTGAGCGCTGATAGACGAAATCGACAATTTCGTCTATAGCTTAACTGCGATCGATCTTTTTGATACATCCAAGCGAGGTGACGTCCTTCGATACTTCATCTGCAGCGGACCTTGCGACAGAACGTGTTGGTTCTACTTGTAGGCTCTGTTGCTTTCCCCAACACCACCTCCCCGAAATCACCTGAGGTCGGACTAAAGTGACCTTTAGTTGGTTTGTTATGATCCGCGAGGCAGAACTACCTGTCACAGCCAGCTTGGGACAACTACCATTTCTCCCCGCTTCTCTGGAAGCTTTTGAATGGAAATCCACAACGCTGGATATTCTTGGTAGTGCTGATGCAGTAAACGCCCAGGGCTCGCAGGGGTACCACCAGGATTTTGGGCGAACCAATCAATAACCCAAGTCAAAACCCAGCAGTCTGGTCACGGCGGCTTTGGCAACGCTAAAACGAGCCGGTGGCCCCACTAGCCGGGGCCGCAGGAAGTCCTTTCGCGAAGTGCAATCCGTTGGCTTCCATTGGAACGGGTTGTCCCTTGACTGGCTTCTCAGCAAGACCCCCCAAGCAAGCGAGAGAACTGTACACCGGATAATGAGAGAAGATACCTAACGATGGGAACACCTGGCCAAGATAACCTAGCTTCAGTTGCCGTCTGCTAGCTCTATCACCTTTAGCTAGAGGACTCTGTCAGACCACCTGATGCTTTGAAAAGTTCAAGTATTTGGTCAAGCAGATTGGTGGTATCTTTCACGTCCGGACGGTTCAAGTTGGCCCATACTCGCGGTAAATCCTGGTATTGACATCTCTCATCAGGGACGATAGTCAGATAGCCAACCAAGCTATACCTGTGGACTTCCTCGACCTAAACATTGAGTTTTGCGGAAAGAAAACCGCACTCCATTAAAATCGTTTGACAGTTGTATGGGACTGCATGTTGCAATTTAGCACTGTTTGTTTACCTCACATCATTCACTCGACGCTATAACAGTCAACTTGTCCGGGGTCATCATCCTGGGAGCCATTTTACTATTAGCGTGGTGATTGCCCAAGGTCTGCTGCATTGTTTTAGCCATCACAGCACTAGACAGACTGTCGGAATTGTTCTAAAAGATCGCCAATCCGACCTGCTGGTGCGGGGACATCAACTCCTTGTTAGCCGGTTGCGTGTACCCTTGTTGTCACTACTGTTGATGTGTAGCTCCACGAGTTCGCCCGCGATATTCGGAAGTGTGCAGGCTTTCTGTTCCTTTTAAGCTAGGGATCCTTTTCAATGCTCCCCAAGACAAGGTTGTTATCATGGCACGGGCTCTGCCCATCCCGCAACTCTTCCCGTAATCTATAGCCGACGAGTCTGTGTGATCCAACAGAATTCTGTCGATGCTGCTGATGGATCTTTGAACTCGACACGAGTAGTGCGGGATACAAATGGCCTTCAAGATATTGCGGTGAAAGGGAATTGAATATGCACGAAAGAGTTGTGGGGTTGTGAAGTGCATAGGCGCCAGCCTACTCGACATACAGCATGCCAACTCTCTTCTTTTTAATGCTATTTGCTTTGTTTATCAAGTCGCACAACTCGATGACTCAAGACTTCCTATTACGGTATCCTGTCCGTCCGAAGTGTTAGCTTTGGGGCCAAGATCGTGTCGTAACGATCAGCATAAGCCCAAGCGCGGTTGTTGGTCAACCTAATGCTACACAGACCTTTGGGCTCACTTAGGCGCGGTAGACGTTTCCGGCTTACTTGGGGACTTTGCAGAATATTCTATCAAAGAGTGATAGTTATAGTGTAAGAGTACATTGTTACTTTGTCTTACCCTCACGACGGCCAAGTACAGGGATGGACTTATCAGGCTGGCAACACCCATCTTGCCTTGACCGACAGCTACGTGCCTTCATGGTATTTGTTCTGCTGTCGTGGAGGGCAGTTCAACCTGTGGGATAGGCTGAATGGTTCACTTCCGTCACACTCGGAAAATAAATGAAGGGCCTCAAGCAGTGCTTGTCAGTAAGCAGCCTCGCTGGTATTGGTTCTCATCCACATAAAGTGATTAGCACTGCAGTTTCGTAAAAGCCATTGAGATAATCCCGCTGGCTCTTGTGTAAGAGCCTCATCCTGGATAACCAGACAGGATGAACGGTTCCCTAACGAAGCTCCGGTAGAAAACGATACCCCGGTTGCTTTGTTAGAAGAATGATCATTACAAAATCATCTACTATGGCTCTTGCAGCCTAACTATGAGGTAATTGAAACATTCTGCCTTTTTCGGCTCCCGAAGTCCTAAACTCTTATCGTCCATCGCGATCCATTGTTGGGGGAGTATCTAATGTTGTTGCATCCTTTACACCGACACTAGCATGAGCCAACAGGTTAAGAATGTTCCCAACCTGTCAAGCACTAACACCATGCTATATCAACTCTTTTATCGGGCAATTAACGGTGTCTATGCCGTTTGCCCCACCTGCTGCAATTGATACTTGTTGGACTGGGTTAATTAACAGTCCGCCTCCTAATGTTGGGCGCTGTTGGGTTGACAAACTTGTCGTTCACCTTCTCGTACAAGCAAATAAGCCGAGGGGCACAACCAACAGGTCTGCGTGAATTTTCAAGGGTCCTTAGGCGACACTGACCATGGAAACAAAGCGAACACTGAATATGGTTTCTGTAAATCAGGTGAGACAGGAAATATGCAAGACAGTTTGGCTAGTACTATCCCTGTCAACATAACGTTGGCGCAGTTTTCCTCTGCAGACATTCAAAGTCTGCCTGTTGTTTCTTACAGCAACTGCACTTCCACCGCTCTTTGCGCACAGGCCTGGGACAGGGCAGAAGTACGGTGCAAGACAGGTCCATCGTTAAAAGAAGACCCTGCCGGGTGCATAGGATGCAGATGTCGCATCGTCCTGGGCTCAAAGTTTTTCCTTCCCGCCCAAAAAGGTAAGTGAGGACTGCAAAGGCCAGACTCAAACTGGAATGCTCATTGGATCTTCAAAATCTCGAAAGGGTCTGTAAAGGATTCCATCGATTATGAATACTCTTGTCGTACTCTGTTTGACTGACCCTGATGAATTCATTGCCTTCCCTGCGCCGTCAAAATGACATATTTCGGCTACATTTCCCAAACGCCAAACCATGCACAACCATCCCTTGACTGCTTATTTGTGAGGACGTGCCTACACATTCTGGCTCAATTGCTGCTTCTTCTCGTTTCGTCCATCAGGAGTGTACCTAGTATTGATGTTAGAAATCGCGTTATGTGATGTATTCTGGATATCGGATCGTACTTGAGGAGCTTCTCGATAAGGTCGACGTGGGTCATGATCATACGGCGGCAGCAGTATCGCTTGAGACCGAGCTCGTCCATAGCGTCGCTGTGTATCTCGTTAGCCTCTGAAAGAGATATGGAGTAACAGTAGTTATCCTACCCATCGGTCTTGCGTTCGTCCGCGATCAGTTGAAGGTATCGCTCCCAGAGGTCACCAGTGACCTATCAATCAATAGTCAGCAAGCTGCGCGACTGGCGCATTGTGATCGAAGACTGTACCTTTCCACAGGAGAAGCAACGGATGGGGATAATCATTTTGATGGTATTTCGTAAATGCGCGGGCTCGTCGGATACGCCAAAAAGATTTGCGACAAGACAAAGAGGCACGTTACAAACAAAGCTTGCGGTGGTTTTGGTGTCGTAGCTCGTCCTCGAAAATAAATTCTCCTTATCGGCGTTCCGGGGTTTATCCGTGAGCTAACTTATCTTATCAGCAACAAAAAGTTCGCAAGCGGGACCAAAATTTCTGCGAATCTCTACCAATAGATGTATATGCTGGATACTTTCTCACCTTTTTCTCTGACGTCGAACTTTTCACCAACGTCGCAAGCACAGAAATAGATCTCGTGCAGAGAGAAGAAGGTGGTGAAAATGGCTCCCAACAAAAGCCCCCGAACAAAACACGACCCGACCAAGAAGCGCAAACGGGATCTTGCCGAGAACGACTCCAGAACGAAGCGACAAAGAGCTGACAAAAAGGCAGCCAAGGCCAATGGATCAAGCAAGAGCAAGAGTGGGGTTGTTTCTGAGGTGGCCGAGATCTCTGAGGCTTTGACAGAGACCGGTCCTAGAGAAATTGAGATTGTTCGCCAATTCGATAATACAGATGCAGGATGGCGCGTCTCAAAGCCTATGGGCGGCAGAATGCTTGATATCGACCCTGTGATTACAGAGGATGAACAGTGAGTTCGTAAAAATCTAGGTACGGCGCGCCTAGCTAACCTATGCAGATATCTCATTCTGGCCTACAACACCTCGATCCAGGTCTACTCAGCAGTCGACTCACTCCTCGTTCGAAGAATCCCAATCACAGCAGCCGAAGCCTCCGATGAGAAGACATCAGCTCCCGCGCATATTGTCGCCATGCGTCAATCGAAGCAGAACTCCGATATCCTCTGGGTAGCCACCTCGGACGGTCATGTCTACCAGGTTAACTGGACGACCTCCAAGACACCTGAGTCCTTCCAGACACAGTCCAAGACCGCCAATGCCATGGCCCTCGTAACGAAGAAGGTTTCCGGCAAGGATCAAGAGATCATTTTTGTGGCAGAGTCGGATAAGCCTGGCCGAATCGAAGTTGTCGCATACCCAGCCGCAACAACAGAGTCTGAGCACAAGGTCATTTTCGTTATGAAGAAGCATGGCAATGGCCTGCAACTTCTCGAGACAAGCGAGGATGGACATCTGGTTGGCGCAATCAACGACCGTCTCTTCTTTGGCATTCCTTCTCAGGATCAGTTCGACAGCCTTTCCGCATTCAACTACGAGATTTACACTTTCGATATTCCCGATCTAGTCACCTCACTTGATCTCCGGGTGTACCAAAGACCAGTCGGAAAGAAGTCGCGAAACCTTGATGCGCCCGTTTTGGATATCGTTGTTGGTGGCGCCCGTGGTCAAATCTACCTCTATCGCGATGCCCTTGCTAGAAGCCAGGCACTTGCCAATGGAGCTGATAAGACACCTATTCAAGCGCAGAACTTCCACTGGCATCGCAAAGCTGTGCATTCCGTAAAGTGGTCGCACGATGGTATGAATGCTCTATCATATGTTCAATCTGGTCATACTAACATGCGACAGGTAACTATCTGATCTCAGGAGGCTCAGAAAACGCCCTTGTTCTGTGGCAGCTGGATACAGGAAAGAAGGATTTCCTTCCCCATCTCGCTGGTAGCGTGGAGAACATCACACTTTCTGCCAACGGATCCTCATACGCTGTTCATCTCGATGATAACTCGGTCATGGTTCTCTCGACCGCCGAGATGAAGCCCACCGCATACATCGCTGGTATTCAGTCAGCCGCGATCAACGTCTCTACACCTAAGGACCAGCTTGTCCAGCGAGTATGGACAACCCCTACACATATCCAGCGACCTATCCCAGCCGTCATCAACCCTAAGGATCAGTCAAGGCTTCATGTGTGTGTTGGTAACGGTAGCCAGGCCACTATGGCAGGAGGCTTCTCCGCTCCATTGTTGCAAACATTCGATCTCGACAGTTTCCGCAGTGTTTCCAAGCAGGCTTTGGCTCGATCACAGCCAACAGACGTTAACATTACCAACAAGGGTCACCCCATTGAAGAGCCCCTTGTTACTCACTTAACTTTCTCTGCTGATGGAGCATGGCTTGCCAGCGTGGACACTTGGGAGCAATCGGCTCGTGACGTGGACAACGTAACCAACGATAGCAGAGATCAGCTTATCGAGGAGCGACGTGAGGTTTACCTCAAGTTCTGGGAAGCGCAACAGGGCGAAGAGCAGATCGCGCTTGTTTCCAGAATCAACGCTCCCCATGCTACACACCGCAACGAAGCTGTTCTTGACTTGACCTCAAATCCTGTTTCCACTGGCTTCGCTACGATCGGTACCGATGGCAATGTTCGTCTGTGGCGCCCCAAGACCAGGTCTCAGGACGGAGTTGTCGTTAAGGGACCTGATGGTCGTGAGATTTTCACATGGAGCTGTTCACAGATTATCCCAGTTGGCGATGGTATTCCTCAAGATGATATGGTTGATATTCCCGAGACTTCTGCCCAACAGCAGCCTCAAGGAAAAATCGCATTCTCAGAGGATGGCTCTGCGCTCTTCGTGGCTTACGGAACAGCTGGTTTCGGTGCGGTCCACGTGATTGATGCTGCGTCAGGCGAGGTGGTTAAGACCCTTGAGGGCCAGTGGAAGGGGCAATTGCGATCTGTCCAAGCGCTTTCGCCTTTCGTCATTATTCTGTCCGATGAGCTGCGTGTTTACGATGTGGTTAGCGACGAGTTACGATATGGTGTTGTGATTCCCAAGGTCAAGGGCATTGCCCTGCTTCAACTGGCCGTCGACCATACCTCAGGACACTTCGCCCTGGCTCTGCCTGCCAAGGAGGGATCTCTACTCGCAATCTTCGAGCCTGAGTATATTGAGCCTTTGATTGTGCGTAGCACACCTCAAAGAGTTGTTAGTCTGATCTCCGCCCCCGAGACCAGCGGCTTCATCGCCCTCGATGACGCTGCTCAAGTCTGGGTCGTTGCTGAAGGATCAAACTCTTCATCCCTTGCCACAATCCAGCCACTTGAGGACCTCCTCCTTGATGGTATCGAAGTCGACAGCAAGGAAGTTAACCTCATTGATGAGGACGAGGATATGGCCAGCGATGCCGAGGATGAGGCCGGAGACGTAGCTGAGCCCGAAGACGTTGAGATGGGAGACGACGACGATGACGACTCTCACCCCAGCGTGTTCGCGCAACAAAAGTTGTCAGACATCTTCGACTCTGCACCAGCGTTCGCCGCCCCTCCAATCGAGGACATGTTCTACAAAGTGATGGGCCTACTCGCCACAAAGCCTTTATCAGCATCATGAGAAGGAAGGAGATGAAAAAAGTGTTTATATAATAAGGTGCGGTAAAAAGCTAAGCTAGAATGTTTTGTCAGAAAGGGGGTTCATCATCATACGCGTATGTCACTATGCATTGTACTAGACTTGGTCTGGTTGAATAAGGGGGGTAAATCTTGGGAAGATTATCTAGATGATCGCAGCGCCGGCGTTAAAGCAGGTTTGAATACCAGCTGTCACTCAGTTTCGAAGGAACATGTCCGACATCGGTGTTTTACGCGGGTGACAAAGAGAGGCGATCACCAAATGGTGTTACTACTACCTCGGCATTTCTCATTTATCGGATC
This sequence comes from Fusarium coffeatum, assembly GCF_003316985.1. NCBI lineage: Eukaryota > Fungi > Ascomycota > Sordariomycetes > Hypocreales > Nectriaceae > Fusarium > Fusarium coffeatum. Next base: position 102,229 of record NW_022157846.1, read on the forward strand.
CGAGTTACAGTACGTATTGGACATAAAAGACTGTGTTACGTACTGTGACGCCAGATGCCGACTTAGACCGAATTGCGCCATAGCATGAGGAGGTGATGGGTAACCTGTTGGCTACTTATTCACAGGAAGAGAAAGATACCAAGTTATTCATTTATCAACCAGTTTTAATCATCTCTTCACATTTATACCAATCTCAACCGCGAATTGAAATGTCGTTCACGTCTATTCCCATCCTGGACTTGGCTGCGTCCAAGGATCCAGCGACAAAGCCTCAGTTTCTCAAGGAACTTCGTCATGCGTTGATGGAAGTTGGCTTCTTGTATCTCAAGAACGTCGGTATTGAGGATGAATTGTTCCAGAGAGTTATCGAACTTGGAAAAGGATTCTTTGATATTCCCGAGGAAGAGAAGTGAGTGACGATATATCTCGTTGTCTAGTTGTATGCTAATAACTCAACTCGCTTATCAGACTCAAGATTGAGATGAAGAATGCACCTTCTTTTCTCGGCTACTCACGACTCTCAGCAGAAATCACAGCTGGAGAAGTCGATCACAGAGAACAGATCGATCTCTCTACCGAACATCCCGTTCCCAAACCAGGAGCTCCTCTGTATCGCAATCTAATGGCGCCCAACCAGTGGCCATCCGAAGACTCACTGCCAGAGTTTCGCAAGGTCTACACAGAGTATATGGAACGCATGGGTAAGATTTCAATTCAATTTACGTCTCTCATCGCCGAGGCAATCGAGCTTCCTAGCGATGCATTCAACAAGTACTTTGACGAGGACCAGCAGCACAAGCTCAAGATCGTCAAGTACCCTGACGCAAAAGAGCTTGGTATCCAAGGCGATGCGCAAGGTCAGGGTGTAGGTCCTCACAAAGATAGTATGCTTTCGAGCTATCTCCTCCAAGCTACATCGCATAAAGGCCTTCAAGTACAAAATGTCCGTGGCGAGTGGATAGACTGCGAACCCATCCCCGGCACACTCGTCGTGGCTATCGGCCAGGGTCTTGAGGCACTTACACAAGGTGTCTGCGTCTCAACAACACATCGCGTTCTCTCACCTGCAGCAGGATCCGGCGCACGCTTCTCAATCCCCTTCTTCCAAGGTGTTCGCATGAGCGCTGATTTCGACGACCTCGAGAAAGTCGGTGTTGGTCTTGTCCCTGAGGAGGTTAGAGAGCAGCGACGCAAGATTGTTGAGCGCAACGGTGGCCGTATTGATGATGTCGAGTTTACATTCCGAGCAGGCGGCGCTTCAAAGACCCTTGGTGAAGCAACTCTGAGGAATCGTGTAAAGAGTCATCCTGATGTTGGAGAGCGCTGGTATCCCGATATTCTGGCTAGTATTCGTGAGGAGCAGGCCAAGGCGAAGCAGCAGAAGGAAACTGCAGCGCCATCCGTGGAAGCGCCTCCCAAGGCCGTGGAGGCTCATTAAATCAATAGCAAGACACTGAGGGACAAGGTAGCAAGCATATGCAAAAAGAACCGTATAACGTTATCATGAGTCCCTGCCTGTTATCTAAACTTCTCTTTGTCTCTCCATCCAGAACCATCACACCACATTACGCCTCGCTTCGCTAAATGCTTTCCATTTTTCACTTTTTTCTTCTCTTCGTCTTGTGGTATCTTCTATCGTACGATGCGGTTATCGTTGTTTTGCGTCGAGGTGATCGTGTGGTCGGTTCAACCCTCGTAGGTAGGGAAGCACTCCTTGATGGCGTTCTTGGGGTGCTTGTTCTCGGCGTGCTCTTTCAGACTTGAAGCAGGGTTAGTTGATCAGTGGGGAGAAGTGGAGGGGTTGTGGAAGACATACGCAGGGGCCTTTGTGGTCTTGAGGAAGGTAGATTTGCAGATCTGGCACTGGATGTCGCAAGCCTTCTCGTTCTGTATCACATGTTAGCAGACAGCCCAGCTAAACGAACGATTATTCTGTTTACTTACCACCTTGAGCTGCGACTTGGCAGAGGTCTTGTCCTTAGCAGCGCGCTCGCGCTTCTGTTGAGCCTTGGCACCCTGAAGCAATCATGTCAGCATAGAGACCTTGGGTGATGGGATACTATCTCCAAAAGGAAAGGTGACAATGTACTTACGTTACCCATGTTTGCGATTTAGGAAGAAGAAGAAGAGGTAGAAGAGGGTGTGTAGACTGGACAAAAAGTTGGTGGTAGAACTGGCGGTGTTGAGGAAGATACAAAGTGTGTGTAAGTTTAGAGTAAAAGGTTGATGGGATTTGTCTTATCCAGAAAAAAACGGAAAAGTCTCCCCTCTTCACTATCGCTCTTTCGGGCACTCCGTTATCTTTACGCTCAGCAATTGGACTGGACTGAATTTATTTTTGTTTGCTTGTCCACTGACTTTTTTCCCTCTCCCCCTCGTTAGCCCATTTCAGGGTCTCGACCGTTCCAGAAATCCGTCTCCGTACGGACATTTACAGGGGTTCATCATAACTGGGGCTCCAGCTGTGATGGATACCGTTCGGTACAGTCAATCAGATCATGTTAGTGACTGTATGAAGTAAAGAACAACTATAGTCTGTATTTTTATGTCAATCAAATATCTTGTGTATTTATTGAATGCATTGTTGCTCATGGGTTATTCTTAATTGGACCTTCTCTTTCAGCATGTTGACATCCTAACACCACCCAAGATGTCACCAAGCCAAAACAGACGGCGGGTGATGGTGAAGTCAAAATTCTGTAACAGGCTCACACGGCAACTGTCTCAGTAAGCCCGGACCAAAGTTTATTCACCTCCCCGATCATTCCAAGTAAGCAGTCCTGAAGAAGATCGCGGAGAGAGACCATGCAAGATCCGTATAAGCGACGGGTTTAACGACACAAATATCAGATTGTTAGTAGGTCAGCGGCAATCACACTGAACTTCAGCCCTATCAGATACGAGAATTGCTCCAAGAAGCTCTCACGAGGCTTGCAGCTTGTATTGGCATCAAGGTATCAGAAACGTTGGCCGCTGAGTGAGTGGGAGCCTAAGGAAGAGACAAAATAATTCAGACATTTTATGCAAGTTTAGATTAGCAGCTTGGCTACTTTATCTTAGCGCCCTAAGCCTTATAGGACAATTACTCTGTTGCCCAGTAGATCAGTTCCTTCTATTCTACGTAGACAACCGGGAAATGCTACTTTTCTGCTGACCACCACAACTAGTTCGGGTCTGAAGGATCCGAGTCTTCGCCATAAGTTAGCTTGTATACTGGTGTAAAGAGCGACACGTAATGGCCGGATACGCTTATTACTCTGCTCAAAGCAAGCTCCAGAAGCGATGATCTCGTATAGACACCGAATCCAATCTGTTGCAACCAATAACTCCATGTACTGCTGGGACTACCTCCTCAGAAGCCAAGACTTCTCTATAATAATTACTGATGTGATGTCAGAGTTGTCAAGATTGGCGTTTCCACTTTCATGCGAGGCATCCATAAACATATATAAGGCAGCCCAGCAACTATGTGACGTGTCTGCATTCCCACACACCTAACTACATCTCTTTACTTCTCATACAAACATGACCCAGACCAGGTTCTCGTCTTTGCGTGCCAATTTGGTCCAAGGAAGACTCCTACTCCCAGGAGACGAAGGATATGATGAAAGTCTCAAAAGATGGAGTATCACTTGTGTCAAGCCCGCTGTAAGTTGCCGTGCTGCTGTTATCTTCTACAAAACTTACTCTCTCATAGGCTGCTGTAGCTCAACCTAGGACTGCTGAGGAAGCCAGTGCCGTGGTCAAGTTTGCAACTTCGAACGGAATCAAGTTCAACGTCAAAGGAGGCGGCCACAGCACCTCGCAGACATCCTGTGCTCCATCGCCTGAGGGTATGGTCCTGGACCTGTCTCTTATGCGTGATGTCTCAGTAGACGCTGACGCACAAACTATCACTTTTGGAGGGGGTTGTTTGTGGAGAGATGTCGACGAAGCGCTTTGGGCTAAAGGCCTGGCTACTGTAGGAGGAACTGTCTCTCATACAGGCGTTGGTGGTCTCATCCTACACGGAGGCTATGGAGTCCTGAGTGGAAAGCAAGGGCTGGCCATTGATAACTTGATTTCGTGCCAGGTTGTTTTGGCAGATGGAAGTATCGTGACCGCCTCTGCCACGGAAAACTCAGATCTCTTTTGGGCACTCAGGGGTGCCGGTAGCAGCTTTGGTGTTGTAACCCAGTTCACCAGCAAAGCGCACCCACAAAGTGACATTTGGGGCGGCATGGCTTTCTTTTCGATAGAGAAACTCCCAGCTATCGTCGAATTCATGAACACGTGGGGGGCTACCAATGATGGCAAGCAGCTCTTCGTTGCCGCCTTCACACGTGCTCCTCCGGGACCAGATCCCGATGCACCTAGACCCCCTGTGATCGTTACACGAATGGCTTATCTTGGAGAGAATCCAGGCGAAGAGGGTCCCAAATATTTTTCTCCTGTCTTGGAAATAGGCGCGATGATGCAGCATGTCGGGCCTATGCCTTATCCTGCAATCAATCAAGGCTATGATGATCAACTCAAGTCTGGAGGCCGATATCTGTTCGGTGGCTCCAACTTCACTCTTCCTATGAAGTTGTCAACCGCCGAGGCAATCAATAAGCGCTTTGAAGAGTTCACTGAGGCCACTCCAGGAACGAAAAGTTCAGTGGTCTTACTCGAATGCATCCCGTACCAAAAGATCAAGGAAGTTCCTGTCGAGTCAACAGCTTTCAACTCTCGAGGTCAGTACTTCAATATAGGTGTCGTCTACACATGGGAAGACGAGAGCCTGGACACTGAGATCCGAATGTTCAATCGATCTTTTCAAAATGAAGTTCGCGAGCTGGGATACAACGACAAATCCTACAAGGACGGTATTGGCCATTACCTCAACTATGTCGAAACCGATGATATCTCGGCTGAGGAAGCATTCGGATCTCATTCAAAGCGTCTGAGGTCTCTGAAGAAGAAATATGACCCAGACAACGTTTTTGACAAGCTTTGGAAGTTGGTCGGTCAGGTTGAGGACAATTGGGTTGGTTGATGCTATGAAGATGATTGCCGTTACTTTCGTTACTGAGATATGATTGGTAGTTTGAATACTGTTAGTGAGTAAAACATAGTAAATACCGCCTAAGCCTGCTATTCTTGAGGATCAAAATTATGGCATCATTAAGTAGTTTGTTATGGAAGGTGCAAGGGCTGGTAGTAGTGTAAACGGCGACTACGATCGCGCACCGTGCGAATCTCATCTCTTTCCCTCGCGTCGCGTTTGAAATGCCATTCAAGTTCAACTTCTGCAGCTTCCTTCACTTTCAAGAGTTCGCATGATCGCTTTGAGCAAGATCGTGCCTTCCAGATTCATCACCAATACCAGAATAAAACGACTCGTACTTCCTGCGCCTTCATTTTCATTACTTCTTGGACACAAGCACCCTCTCACCGTGTACAGTCGGCTCAACAGTATGGCGTCAAATATCGTCTCTGCCGACAAGATTAGCCTCGAGGAGTTCAATCGACGGCTTGCTGAATATGAGTCTTTAATTCAAAGAGTATCTGACGAAAAAGGCGGTATGTTGATTACCAATAGACACCACAACCGATGAGAGATGTTAACAGCTTCGCTCTGTATAGCCAAGGGTGGCCAAAAGACACTGCTAGAACTCGATGAGTATCGATATCGCGAAGCATTGGAAAAGTTCAACACTGAATCTAGAGCGCAACCAATGACGCTCGACGGTATCAAGATCCTTGTGGAGTGGAAGCTGTGAGTGCAAGCCCATACTATCGTTCTCGGATGAGAATACCGCATAACCGACCATTTACTAACGAACAACCAGGCGACATGGAAAGTTCAGGCCGACACTTATGAAACTGGTCTCATCCAATGACCCAAGTGATGCCCAGGATGTCGTCAAGCAAGCCGTTGAGATGTACGACAAGACTGCAGACATTGGAGCCGCTGTGAAGGTATTAACTAAGCTTCGAGGCATTGGACCCGCCACAGCATCGTTACTCCTAGCTGTCCACGATGCGAGTCGGGTCATCTTCTTCTCCGACGAGGCTTTCTGGTGGTTATGTTGTGACAGCAAGCAGAGCCCTATCAAGTACGATGCTAAAGAGTACAGTGCGATGTGCTCCAAGTTTGAGAAACTGTGTGATAGACTTGGTGTGGTCAAAGCGAGTGACGCGGAAAAGGTTGCCTATGTCTTGATGAAGCAACCGGACCAACCGGAACAATCACATGGAGCGGCACCTGTCAAGAAAGAGAAAGAGGATACATCAACGAAGCCAGCAAAGAAAAGAAAACCCGATGTGAAGGAGACCAAGAAAGCCGACAATGTCACTCAAGAGCAGCCTTCGCTACGTCGGTCAAAACGACACAAATCTTAGTTCTGCATGGTAAACTAGCGCTCATCTCTTTGATACCCGGCTGTGCACATCCCGCACCTTCAATAGGGCCAAGTAGAATCCCAATGGGTGAAAGCATATGCCTTCCAAGATTCAGCTTTTGCGATAACCTGACAATGGTGGTGCGGAATGTGCACAGCCGGCCATCAAATGGATAACCGGACAGCGCCTTACCTTTACCTGCATGTACAGAACTCCAAACTGTGAGGTCCAGCATGTTGTAATACACTGCTGGTCACTATGCAACAATACGCCACAAGCTAATCCAGTCAATCAAAACACAAAGCTCAAAGGATCGGGTTCCCGGGCCGTGATAGCGTCAATATCCGAAGAATAACAAGTTCACAACCGAAGAATTTCCGCATGACGATGATTTCACAAGATGAAAGCGATGGCTGGATCAGTAAACGAAGCCACCGTGAAGAGACACGCCGCCTTAAAGCGTGGCAACGGGCCATGCAAATCCCGTGTATAAAAGGGCCAGATACCTTGAGAATCCAGCATGTCGAGGATCCTCCCTAGTGACCATTGAAATCCATTTCTGCTGTTGCTCGACAATCGAACTCATTCGGCCCATCCATTACATATGCATGAGCTGGTTTAGTGGTTCAGAATAACATATTTATCTCCTATTTCCGATATCCACTATCTACATCTACAAGCATCAGAACATGGCACCAAAAGGGCACCGGCCTGGTTCAAGCAGCATGTTTGCCCAGACCACTGAGCCCATACCCTTGCCTGCTCGCTTCGCTCGGATCAAGAAGGATCTAATCGAGGGCAAACAAGACCAGATCAAAGCCTCGTGGACAAGATTACTGGTGAAGCTGAAGGCTGAAATTGATCTCATTGACAAGACGGGGCCTGATATTTACCCTTCTATCGATTTTATCGACCTCAAGAATCCCTCGGTGACGAATGCATTCGCTTCCGGGCTCAAGGACCGCGGGGTCGCAGTGGTTCGAAAGGTGATACCCCATGATCTGGCTACGCAATGGAAGACGGAAACGGAGACACACTTGGAGCACCCTCGAGCTCGACGGCTTCCGACTCATGATCCCCATCTTTATGGCGTGTATTGGTCTCCTGGGCAGATCAAAGCTCGAGCACACGAAAACATCATATATACTCAACGGTTCTTAATGAACCTATGGCACTCTTCCGACCCAAAAGCACTTGTGAGCCCCAACTTTCCTGTCAGCTATGCCGATCGAATGAGGATCAGAAACCCTGGAGATGAAGCTTGTTCCCTTAGCGTTTACGTCGATGGTGGAAGTGTCGAGCGTTGGGAACCAGATGGCTACGGTTCCGCAGCAACTTACCAGCCCATTTTTGATGGTCACTGGGAAGATTGGGAACCGTGGGAGAGCAGCACTCGACTAAAAGTGACGAGTGATTTATACAATGGTGATGGGTCATGCAGCATGTTTCGCATGCTTCAGGGCTGGGTTGCTTTGAGTGATGTTCCTTTTGGCCAAGGTACCCTTCTCTTGTGTCCGATGATTCGACTTACGACTGCATACCTTCTTCTCCGGCCGTTCTTTATTCCCAAAGACTCTTCGCTCTCAGGTCTAGATTTTCTTTCACCAGATAACTGGATTCTCGAAGAACCCCCGTCATCCGTGATTCAAGGTGCATTGCCGTCCTATCCACAAGAGCTCAACGACGCTTTACATCCTCATCTCCAACTCAATCGCAGCATGATACCAATACCAAAGCTTGAACCTGGAGACTACCTCGTTTGGCATCCCGATGCTGTATATGCTCTTGACCGTCGTCACCGTCCAAATACACCGCCCACAACAATTGTATATCTTCCAGCTTGTCCTTTGACTCAGACGAATGCTCTCTACTTGGCCCACCAACGCAAAGGATTCCTGCAAGGTGAACCAGGGCCTGACTTTACCGGAGCTCTTACTGGTGACATAACCATAGGAGGGGAGCAGGCTGTTCGGGAAGTTGGTGAAGCAGGTGGCGTAGACGGTATGAGGGCGATGGGGATTTTGCCATGGGACGAAGATGAGGCTCAGGACGATATTGAATACGCTGTGCTAGAGATGGCCAATGGTGTTTTGTTTCCGGAAAGATATGACGTGGTGTACTGAAACGTTCCTTAATCGCAATAGTAATTACAGCTGGTTGGATAGAAATGCTCAGGTCACATACAGTAATAGCGAGAATAGTGTGGTTGGAATAATGATATCTTGCATATGCCACAGACCCTTGTGACAGAAAACTTCGAAAAGGCTAGCATCCAACATCAGAATTCTATAAATATGAAATTCGAATACAATCTCAAATGGTCGACCGTCCGATCGCCAACTTTACGCCGGTACTTAAACCCGTAACCGATATACCCGTTATTTTACATATTCCGCTTCGGGTGTTCCAGGTCTGTACGTTGTGCGTACCCTGACAGGCGCAGACCTAGACCCATCCTCTGCCCATTCAAGCCAACGATAGAACAGTTATCGGGCATTTTTAGGTGAGCGGGTATCTCTTCCTATAACAGCGTATCACATTACGCTTTTTAGATGCCCTTCCTGCCCTCACCGGTCTGCTGGGTAGCGGCGTACTTGTCGCTGAGCTCATCGTAGCTCTTGTGGAGCTGCTCGCTTTGCTTCTTGAGAGTCTTGAGGTCCTGATCCTTAACCTCGAGCTCCTTTCGGAGACGGGCGAGCTCACCGGGCTTGCCAGCGGCGGCAAGCTTCTCAGCCTCCTTGGTGTTGCTCTTGGTACCCTCGTAAGAGCGGACCTGATCCTCAAGACGCATCACCTCGAGGATCATAACATAGGTGCGGTTAAGGATGAGCGATAGGAAGAGGGTGAAACCACAAAGGTACATGTTGCGTTGAGAGTAGAACTTGCGGGCCTGGACTTCGAGACGCTCGTGACCCATAACGGCGGCACTGTAAGCGAGTAAAAGTCAGTAACGTAGCCAATTGTAATGTCGTAGTTGCGTGGGGTTACATACCCTCCACCCTGCTTGGTCTGTTCGGTAGCGGCGGCGAGCTCGAGCTGGACACGGTAGACACGGTTCACGCTGTCAACAAAGAGGATCAGAATGAAGATAAAGGTAATCTTCATCCAGTACTGAATCTTGGCGACAACGGGGTTCTCGGAAATGAAACTGTGGTTCCTGTTAGTCGCGGTGCTACGCGTGGAAGGGAAAGTTCGTGATAACGCACGTGAAGATCTTTCGCTTCACATTGAAGGGCATGGGGAAGATCAGGAGCATGAACAGTCCCATCTCGAAGACGAGAAGCATGAACACCTGGTTTCTACAGTTAGCGACTCCATTTCTGAGGGTATTGAAGCTCTGTGTCGCGGTTTGGACGACATACAAGAGTGTAGTAGAGCGTCATGGTGACGGCGGTAGCTGACGAGGGGTAAACAGCTAAAAAATGAATTCGTATGCGAGGATTGGAAAGCTCAGAGGGAGCTGTCTGGTTCGAGAGGTATGAGTGTGAAAATGGGAGGAAGAAATCAAATGATTACGAGGGGAGAAAGGGCTTCTGGTTGCGAGGTCTAAGTATTTGTACCTAGGAGGGAGGACGAATGACAAAGGTGGTCAGTTTGGGTTTGGATCTGAACCTGGCAAAAAGCTGGGAAAGCTGTTCCCAGTCGTGCTCTTACTGTTACGCTACGTAGTGCTTCCCTCATCTGAATCGACAACGTCATCGCCTGTGGCTGGAACCTACAGGCCGCTAATGGTGGCATGTGGGGCACAAGCTTCATAAGTGGCTTGTCTAACACGCTTTAATGCTAGTGCAGATCTATCCGTGCCGCGCACCTCCATCTAATGAAGACATAAATACTATACCCTTTCATAAAAATGATATCAAGCCTACCGATTCAGAGACTGGGATAGATTAACAGACAGCTGGAAAGGGCAATGTCTCATACAAGGCAGTCCACTCATTGAAATCAACAGCGCAACTTGAGTCATCATATTATGTATCACGTACCTATCTCTTGGGATAATACTCCAGAAGCCAAGCTATTCCTCACTCAAACCAGAACCTAGTCCTGATCCAAGTAGGAACAGATAGGCGCAGTTCAACATCTAGACTATCCTACAAACGAAGCCAGACTTATATTACAAGCTTCTATACCTAGATCACTGACTGCCGCCCTACCAATCCCCGTCGTCTCTCAACTTGGCCGGCAGGCGCCTATGTCTCCCGACTCTGTCAATGCGCGAACGAACCACCACGTCTTGGTCATCGTCGTCGTCGTCGTTGTCGTCGTCGTCAGCGTTATCATTCTCCAATTGACTTTGAAGCTGCCTGGAGTCTTCAACACCTTCTTCTGTGGGGCTCACGTCTTCCATGCTATCGTTAACAACTTCCACAGGCAGTGGTAGCTGTACAATTGGGCGCACAATTGTATCCGGCACCACGATTTGCTTCTCTTCTCGCTCTTCCGTTTCCTCTGAGACTGACTGTCTAGGTGGTACAGTCGCTGGGGCTGAAGTCGGATTTCGTTTGTATTTTCGAGGCCGACCACTGCCGGGTCTGGCACCTCCTCGTTTGCCTCGCGTTTTAGGTACTCCCCGAGATTTACCGCCCTGCTCTGATGCGGTTGCTTTTCCACCATTTCGCGCACGTTTTCGAAGTCTGGCCGCTGACGACTTGCTAGTTTCATAATCTGACTCTCCATCGGATGGTGTTTCCAGAAGGGAGACATCTGTCCCAGTAGGACGGTACTCCTCTTCTTCCGAGTCCTCCTCGAAAGCGCCCTTCTTGCGTTTGCGTAATGGCTTTGGGGCGAAGCCAAGTGTCTCCGCCAATGCCTCTTCGTCGTCAAGAGCTGTTTGACTTTTCTTCCCCTTTCCGGATTTTTTCTTGTCTGTCTTTGGAGCCTTCCTAGCTACTCCCTCTCCGTTAGGTCGTTTTGATCGCTTCTTGCTATTGTCTTGCCCCCCTTCTATTTTTCCGTCAATCAGCTTCTTTGTCAAGTTAGGGAAGTTCTCTCCGTAGTTGAAAAAGAGTTCTTCTCCAGCTTTAATATCGCGCAGGGCCGTAAACTTAATTCGATATTCGCCATTGACATAGAGAATGCGAGGCGTGATATTGCATCCGTCTTTGTCGCTCTCAGATGCATGATTGATGTAACGACTCAAGTTGCCGTATGTCGCAGCATCTACCCAAAGACCTTCCTTTTCCAAGAGGGTGAAAACATAAGAGATATTAGATGCTTCATCAAATACATCTCCACGCCGAGCTTCACGCCGTACACCTTCGTCGTGACTGATTAACTCTCCAACATATTCAATGATGAAATCGTCTTGGGCGATAGGTTCAACAGTGAACAGTCCGTACCCAACACCCTCAAGCTGACTCTCACCAAGAGCGAGGCTCTTCACTTGGCCACGCTGAAGGGAACAGTTTTGGCAGCCAGTCGAATGTAGAACATCGTCGTCAGTGTTCTCGGGATCAGCTCTCTCCAGTACACCACATGATCCACAAAGATCTGGATCGCATTCGCGATTCAACTGCACGCAGATACATGGCCTATCCCTTTGTTTGGCAAGGCATGTTTTGCCTTGTGAGTGGCAAGCACAGCCAGTAAATTTGTAGGTGCAGGTTTCCACGGAACACCCGCAGTACTTTTCGCAAAGAACTCCGTTCTTAGCACAAATGCAACTGTCGTTAGTGCAGGGGCCATCGTGGGAACAGGGCTCGAAGGTGTCGCGTTTTTGATGCATGTGAGTTTTGGTGTGACTCTCCCAGTCCCCAATGAAAGCCTTCTTGACCCTATCGTACCAGGTGAGTGATCGAAATGCCGGCTTGCTCACTGGCTCAAGCGGAGGTAGTGATATATTGAGACGCCCGTATTCGTTGAAAACGTCGCTACAATCACGGTCAAGAAGCTGGGCAGCTAGGCAGAAGGGGTCTCTTTTGACTTTGCTGTGATCAGCTGTTGCAACAATACATCGCAAAATATAACGTTCATCTTTACTCCAGGCCCGCTGAACCGACAGAGGCTCGGGGTGTGCCGACGACTGGAAGCAATTCCGTTTGCAGGGGCGCGCATGACCATTCATCATGTTGGTTTCCTCGTCAGTGGTGCGCCGTCTCCGTTCAAGGGTTTCTGCAAGACGAGGAAGCATTGAGAGTGCGTGCTTATCGTTTTTCGCGTCATATTCGCCATGCTCGCAAGCATGACTGAAACAAATATGACAACCAAGGATCGAATAACTACCTAGCCAATACTCGATGGCGTCGAGTTCGTTTTCGTTTTGCGTGCTGGGACCGTCCTTAGCGGTCGGTTTTGATTCCATTATGCTGTCGACCGATTCGTCCAGTAGAAGGACGTCACGGAGCTTGATCCGTTTCGTGAGAGGCTGACCCTCGTGAAAGACGCGGTGGAATGCTTGGGTAAATATATCTGCAGCTTTATTTGCCTCAGGCGGGGTAGTCGATCCAGCTGGGCGATGAGAATTCAAAATGTCTGACTTCTGCCGAGGCGTAATTGCATTTTCGGGTTCACTACTTGCCATATAACGGATGAGGGTCGACTTGTCGCAACCAGGCAGTGAAAGCTTCTCCAGCCAGTCCTCCAGATAGAGCAAGACAGTTGATGCAAATTCAGAGCGCACAGTAATGCGCACCTTTTCTTCGCGACTCAGGGGTTCAAATCCACTCTCGCGGTCAAGGTCTTCCAATTCCTGTATCCAAAGATTGTATCTTTTGTCTTCCGAGTCTTCAATGTCCCTCAAGTGGGGTACAAATTTCAACATGGTGTTTGGTGTGAGAATGTTCTTTTTGATTTCCACGTGGTGAAAGCGATACTTGGGAACACGCTCTTCATCTGTTTGAATCCGTACGATCCGATAGTGATCATCCCGTCTGTTTTTCTTGGACTTAGTGGCAGTGTGGTCCTTTGAAAAATGTTAGTGCTTCTGCGTACTTGGTTTTGAATTACATACCTTGTGTCTGATTCTCATGGTTTCGCCCTTCTTGGCTGGTACCGGTCCAGTGGTGATACCAGCGAAGAGATCGTTGCCATTGAGAACCCGTCGCTCTGTAGGTTTTGTTGATTCAACGACATAAGTAGTCATGCGGCTGTGTCCATCTTTAATATCCTGACGAAACTCGGTCAACTTTTTTGCAACAGTAGCCACATCCCATTCAGGCTTTCTGGGCGTTTGATATTTGGGAGAGGTAGGTTCAGGTTGTTGCATTGACGTGTCGACATCTTGTTCAACTTCTGGCGTTACCTGACGAGATGCCGAGTTGGAAGCTGACACACTAGACAGCTTTGCCATACTGTGGGCATTGTCGACGCTGACAGTCACTTGAGTCACCTTCTGCTCGCCTTTGATTACTACTGGTGACGGGCGTGCTGGCTCAGTAGAAGGCTGCTTGGGAAAGCTGGCAGTAATGGAAGTCGAAGATCTATTCAGCCTGGGGGGGCTAACAGGTGTGTGGGTGGAAGATGGACGCCGCTCAATAGAGAAATCGGGAGCGAAGCGCGCCTGAGTAGTAGCAGAGTCTGCGCGACAGACAGGAGGGGGCGATGGTGATGATTGAGTTAAATCAATGTGGGTGATAGACTTGGAGCTGACGTTGATGGAGGTGCCAGATTGAAAAGAAGCCATGGTCGCGGCTGATTACTTTGCCTCAAAGTTTAAGTAAGAGAGAGCCAAGCAAGGTAAGGTACGAATGGTGACTGAGGCAGGTGTATCCTGTTATCGATTCCAGCAAGGTTTTCTTAGGATTGCCCCTCTCTTTGATTCGCAACTGCCACCATTCTGCAAAAAGATGAAAGCTTAGGAAGAGGCAGAAAGAAAGAAAGAGAGGGAGAGTGTTGCGACCTGCGGTTGGCGATTCCGTTGTTGTGGGTAGCACCTTTGTAGGTAGACCAGGGAAGGGACGAAAAGAAACACGACTTCCAGAGAGGTAGACGCGTGTGGACAGATTAGAACTTGAACTTGGTATAGAGAAGCAATAGGCGAGACAAGAGGCGCAGTTTGAACGGTATTAACCAAAAGAAACAGAGACTCCGTTGCGCTGCAGTATTTCCAAAGGGTTCTGCACAATTAAAACGATATAATTTGATGGCCGTCTTGTTGACGTTGAAATTCGAGACGAGGCGAAAGATAAATTGAATTGGATGAATGAATCCAATGTTAGACACGCGCTTTGAGAGGAGACTGCAGGGGACGTTGACAGGGGGAGCGCGCTCACTAATCGAGATTAGCGCGCTGTCATTGGCCGTTGAACTTGAAGACTCTCTATCGATGATGGGTTTGGATGGAAACTGAGTACAGCATATAGAGTGATAGATGTGATGGATGCTGGCATTGAATAGTATATTCTTCAAACTGGGATTCACAAATATTACGTTGAATCAGGGCTATATTATTTGATCGCGCATCAATTTTAGTCAACATTTGTATGCATATCTGCTAGTCTATAGTACTGTCAGCGCTCTGACCATGATGATTGAGAGTCTATGGTGCGATTGAAGAACTACAACAACTTGAGAAACAATATCATATTGAACGCTATGCTTCTTTGATTCCTGCTGTGTCTATATCTCATACGTTGTGCATTCTGACTTTCCTGATTCTATATGCTTGTCTAAGTCATCTTAGTAGTCATGTCTCACGTGAACGCCGGAATTGCCGGAGGTACAAGTTGCAGTTACAGCAGCAGCCTTTGCGAATTAAGGGACAGTTGACATAATGCTTGGTGTTGCTCATGTTGATTCCTATTACAGAGTGAAATCTTTTATGATTTCTGTGAAATTTCCAGACGTCAATAAGCTCTTTGAGTAGTCTTTGATAGCTCGGGACTTGGTGATTACTCAACTGCTACTCCACTTAACCTGTTCCTCTCCGGTGATATCAGGAAGCCGACCTGAACCAAGATACAGAACGACTACTACAATGGTCGAATTTAGAGTCAATGATGAGATTATAAGGATTGTGGGAAACGGGGTTTTACAGATTAGACTCGTGTCAAAACCGACCCTAAGGACTGCCCTCGTCAAGTAAAAGACGATATTCCAGATCTTGGGACCCTCTATCCATTGGATGCCTCTTGAAGATCTTCTCAAGTACGGAGAAGACCCTGTTTCACGACATGATCTAAACGGAACTAACCTACCAAACCAAACATGTGAGAAGTCATTGCGGTAATTTAACTTGGCCAGATCGAACAGAACCCCTTGTTTGTTGATCTTTCCAGGCTGGAGACTGCCGGAGGATCGCTCAGTCTAAAAGCCCCTTCACCCACCCAGTGACCAGTGAGCCTCTCGAAACCCTCAAAACTTATGCCGCGATATCGTCATTTTTCATCTTAGAGACACACTAGCGTTGGGCTGGATTCGACCGAAGCTTGGTGGACATGAACCGCATCCGGGATGGGTCAGTCTAGTTCAGTTCAGTTGAGTCTCTCCGGATGCACAGGCGAGTGAGGATCCTTGGCGCAGACAGAAATGCAAGACGTAGACCTGAGACATGCTTGACGTAAGGTAGAAGTACTTGAGAGAATGTAGCGATCACCAGGGGCTACATTGTACACAATACACTAACTGTTAGCGCCCGTCTGTATCCCTCTTCTCTCACCATCCAATTCAGACCAGGTGGGGCCTTGATGACGTCGTTCTCAGCTCCCCATAAAGCCGTGACGATCTTGTTCTCCGCAGCAACAGAACAACACCCACTGCAGCACTACCAAGCCTTGCCCAGTTTCTTGGACTCCCTCTTATAACGTTCCAGCAGCCCGGCCACGATCTTCCTTTTTGTGATTTATTTTCCCGACATCCATCTTTATCCTTGCTTCTCAGCTCTGCAATCCCCACCCGACATTACTTATTCCCTGCCTGTCCTTGTTGGACCCTTTTCTTGTCTGTCAGCTCAGCTCCACCGCTTGTCGCTCGTCGCATTACCACTACTACCATCATGCATCGCACTTATTCTATGCGCCAGACCCGGGCGCCTACTGCCTCCCAGCTCCAGGTATGCAATGCTCCCAGCGTTATCGCACAGATGCAACGGTGAAGTTAACTTGAATGTAGAACCCCCCGCCACCTCCTTCATCCACCAAGTCCGGCCGTCTCTTCAAGAGCAGCTTCGGTAAGCTGATCCACACACCATCTCGACTTTTACAGGACTAACAACATCTTCCCTTCAGGCCATGCCCTCCGCCGAAATGCCGGTGGTGCCTTTGGCCCCGACCTCGCCAAGAAGCTCTCCATGCTGGTCAAGATGGAGAAGAACGTGATGCGAAGCTTGGAGACTGTTGCCCGTGAGCGCATGGAAGTTGCTGTAAGTCCAGTGGATCACACATACACTGAACAGCAAGACTGACTTGAACAGCAACAATTGTCTATCTGGGGTGAGGCCGGAGACGAGGATGTTTCCGACGTTACCGACAAGCTCGGCGTCCTGCTGTACGAGATTGGAGAACTCGAGGACCAATACGTCGACCGATACGACCAATACAGAGTTACTATGAAGAGCATTCGTAACATTGAGGCTTCAGTCCAGCCCAGCCGTGACCGTAAGGATCGCTGAGATTTCATTAAATAGGCATCTACTGACACCAACAACAGGCAAGCAGAAGATTACCGACCAGATTGCTCAACTCAAGTACAAGGAGCCCAACTCACCCAAGATTGTTGTTCTCGAGCAGGAACTCGTCCGAGCTGAGGCTGAGTCCCTTGTCGCTGAGGCCCAGCTGTCCAACATCACCCGCGAGAAGGTCAAGGCAGCCTACACCTACCAATTCGATGCTCTGCGTGAGCATTGTGAGAAGGTCGCTATTATCGCCGGCTACGGAAAGCATCTCCTCGAGCTTATCGACGATACTCCCGTTACACCCGGTGAGACCCGTCAGGCCTATGATGGTTACGAGGCTAGCAAGGCCATCATCCAAGATTGTGAGGATGCTCTCACCAACTGGGTCACTTCCAACGCCGTCGTCTCTTCCAAGCTCTCTACCCGTGCCCGCACACTTTCTCAGCGACGCCGAACCAACATCCGCAACAGGGGAGAGGGCCATGACCTCTCTGGCCAGGATGTTCCCCTGAACGACGGCAGCTCTTGGACCGCTCGCGACCGCGACCTTGATAGTGAAGAGGAGGAAGAGGATGAGGAGGATACCCGTGGCTCCATTCTGGACAGCGACGGCGGTATGAACGGCGAGTCTCGTGGACGCACACAGGAAGCTGTTGCAGCATAGAAGGTGCTCATAATTGATGTGACAAAGTGAACATTGGAGACGACGTAATTACAGGGACGCAATCTTGGCTGTACAAGGCGTTGATGGTAACTTAATGCTGGAGGTTGCAAAACGGCTGTTTGGGTACGGTAACTTTCTCTTGTGGTAGCCTTAGTGTACTTTTAAAGATTAATATTATGTTTGTATTCGCTATTATCATATGAAATTTCCACCCCTGATCTGACTTGCGAATTGCTCTACCTCCATCTTGACGATATGATGTCCTGGTATGACCACTAAACCCAAGTAACGAGAGGTCATGTCGAGTTTGACTGATTGGCCTTCTGCTTCCTCAGCTGCCTTTTCACGCTCCCTGGCAGAAGGCTGACGATACTCATATGTATGAGCCAGGACAATATTCCTATCCTTTATATTTTCTGTCAGTAACAATTCGCCGGTTTAGACATCAACAAACTATAGGGTATCGAGGGGCAAAGACATACAGGGTCGGTGCATTTCAAGGCACCCCAGAATAACCGGCCATCCGACGTGTACACCCGAAGGTTCTTGTTTAAGATAGTCGCAAGGTATTCTCTAGCCGAGTCCGGATTCATCTTGGCTCATGGAATATGTTATCGGGATTGCGAGTGACTGGGCTTCGATGGGAGCGTGGGGAATGTTAGGCTCATTGATTTTGGAAAGTGGAAAATGGGTGATTTTGGGGCGTAATAATAATCCGCTCCTGTAGAAGTAGACACTCACAATTTTAGTGACAACTGCTAGAATAACATTTAAAAAGCGATTGGTAAGAAGTATTTCAATTCTAATATTTAATACATACAGTTCTTTAAACCTATGATACACAAAACCTTATTGAGATGTATGCTTAATTAAGTATGATTCAACCTTCGTAGAATAGAAGCAAGATGACCTCGCTACTTCCACACTCACTACCCTTCAGCACGGGATGGATGATTCCAGGGGATAGATACGCTAGAGGCAGCGGATTAGTGGCGGGCGGCCCCACGCTGACGTTATTCACTTTGAGGACTCATCCCGAAGGCAGACGTGAATTCCACGATCCTTTGCGCAACACCATCTTGAAATCTACACACTCCTTTTTCTTGATAATCATCTGCGCATGCGCTGGCCCATAAACTGCCTTAGTCTCAACTGGACCATGACAATTACTTTCACCAGACGAGGGCGCATCCCTTAGCATCAGGCCTTGTGCCTCTAACACCGCGAGCTTATCCAATTCACGGTCATAGTCCATCATGGGTGTTACCGGTCTCTGGACGGTTGTGCAACCATGCGCGCGACCAACGAACCTAGCGACCCTTAATCGCAAAAGGCTTGCAGTCGATGCCTCGATTTGGATCTACCAATTCCTCAAAGCTGTACGCGACAAGGAAGGAAACGCATTGCGCAACTCGCATGTCGTTGGTTTTTTCCGTCGCATTTGCAAGCTTCTTTGGTACGGTATTGAACCAGTCTTCGTCTTCGATGGCGGTGCACCCGTACTCAAGCGACAGACAATCCAAGGTCGAAAGCGCAGACGTGAAGGCCGTCGCGAAGATGCTGTTCGAACGGCCGGCAAGCTATTGGCAGTACAGATGCAGCGCATTGCGGAAGAAGACCAAGATCGCAGACGAAGAGACCGAGAACGTGATATAGCAGCTAGGGAGGAGGAGCAACAAGAAGTGATTCCAGAAGCTAGCGAGCTCGTCTACGACGATGAGGCTCTCATGTCACAAAACGAACGACAAAAAGGAAGAACATTCCGAAAACAAGACGCTTACCACCTACCAGACCTCAATGGAGGTGGTATTGCAGCAATGGGCAAACCTGAAGATCCAAGAATTATGAGCGTGGAGGAATTGGAAGAATATGCCCGACAATTCCATGAAGGAGAGGACATCAACCTTTACGACTTCAGCAAGATTGATTTTGATGGCGAATTTTTCAAAAGTCTTCCTGCCCCGGATCGATACAATATTCTTAACGCAGCACGACTTAGAAGTCGACTGAGAATGGGCCTTAGTAAGGAACAGCTGGAAGAAATGTTCCCAGATCGCATGGCATTTTCCAAATTTCAGATCGATAGAGTCAAGGAGCGCAACCACCTCACACAACGTCTTATGTACGAAGTGGGCATGACTGGCACTGATCTCACTCTTGGAGTGAACTCAAGAGTTGCTGGTGAAAAGAACAGAGAGTATATCCTTGTGAAGAACGATGGCGCAGAAGGAGGATGGGCTTTGGGTGTGGTCAGCAGGGACAAGGAAATTGGAGAAGCACATAAACCCATTGACGTGGACGCCATTCAAGTTCAATATCAGTCCAAAGAAGACGAGGAAGATGAGGATGAAGATTTCGAAGATGTTCCAATTGAAGGCCTCAACCGACTTCCAAAACCTTCTGCCGCGCAAGTGGCTAGCTATCAAGCGGCTCAGAATGCTGCGACAAGGCGCCGACAATTCTACGGTAGCCATCGAAAAGAATCAACGGCCGAGGACGAAGGATCACTTTTTGTTGGCGATAATGACGACAACACAGGTGGCCTGCTCCAGGAGCCGTCCGAAGACCCGCTGCAGGCTGACGAGCAAGATGATCTCAACCGCGCAATCGCCATGTCACTCCAGAAACAGCATGGTATTGGAGAAGAGTCAGAGAAAGAGGAAGATTTCGAAGACGTCCCTATTGAAGCACCGAAGTGGACACAAAAGTCTGTCGAGTCGCAGAAGCCTATTACAGCCAAGGGTGGCTCCATGATTGCTCATATCGTCAACAACCGAGCAAGTGCTGCTGTACCCAAGCGACAAGAACGTGATACTGCCGCCGACAGCGATAGTGATGAAGATATGCAGACAGTACTTGCAAAGGCAAGAATGCAGAAGAAGTCACAACCAAAACCAAAAGCAAAGTTTGTGCCTGTTGTTGAAAACAAGAAGAACCCATTCGATGGCCCATTGCCATTCCCTAAACTTGATTGGGGTTCGTCTATTTTTGGAAAGAAGAAGACGCAGGCAGCTGGACCAAGCAAGGGCACCGAGGCCACTGATAAAGCGCCGGCCCCATCAAATGAGGAGGAGGAAGAAGAAGATGATATGGCTGGTGGTTTTGAGAGAGAGGCTGTTGATGAGAACGCACCCAAACCCTTGCCACCGTGGATGATTGATGATACAGACATCCGAGAGTCACTCAAGAAGCAGCAAGACGCAGAACGTGAAATCAATAATGCTGATAGACTTGCAGCTGAGGAAGAGGAGAGACTTTACCGCCGAAAGATGCAGGAGCAGCTCATTCACATTGACTCCTCATCAGACGACGATAGTGATGTTGAGGTTCTTGATAAAGCACCTTCACCCAGAAAGGCGGCTCAAAGAGAGGCAAGCGCTGTTGAGGTTAGCGATGAGCCCGAAGTCACCAAGGAGCCTTCCCTTGAGCCTGAAGAATCAGAAGTTGTTCAGACAGAAGGGACAGAGGAGAATAAGGAGGCTACACCCGTACCCGAAGCCCAAGGACTCGCAGACCGTACTCTGACAGAGTCAGCTGAGCCTCCTGCAGAAGATGCCAAGGCTGAGTCCGAGAAGTCTGAATCACCAGAACCGGAATTCGAGGATGTGGTGCCTACCAACACAGTGACCGAAGTTGCAGCAGAGAAGAGTCCTTCGCCTATCTTTGAAGAGCTTCCTTCTATCAGTGCACCCACCGCCAATGAAGGAGGTCAACAAGTCGATCCCGAAGACGATGGTCTCTTCGACGATTTAGAGTATGATGAGTTCAGTGATCCTGGTGACGAGGAGCTCATGGCGTCACTAGCTGAGGAAGCTGAGGAACACGCCCGTTTCGCTAGTGAACTCAATAACAAGACGGCCGAGCAAAACAAGGAGGACTACGAAAGAGAGTTGCGCGCTCTTAGAAGTCAACAGAAGAAAGACCGTCGAGATGCCGACGAGGTGACTCAAGTCATGATCACAGAATGTCAAGCTCTACTTCGTCTGTTTGGTATACCATACATCACAGCTCCTATGGAAGCTGAAGCGCAATGCGCCGAGCTGGTTCAGCTTGGGCTTGTTGATGGCATTGTGACTGACGATTCAGATACCTTCTTGTTCGGTGGCACAAGAGTTTACAAGAATATGTTCAACAGCAACAAATTTGTAGAGTGCTATCTGCTGGGTGACATTGAGAAGGAGTTGTCCTTAACTCGCGACCAGCTCATCTCTCTTGCTCATCTGCTAGGTTCAGATTATACTGAAGGTTTACCTGGAGTGGGACCAGTCACAGCAGTTGAGATCCTCTCTGAGTTCCCTGGCAAATCAGGTCTGGAGCAGTTTCGCGAATGGTGGAAATCGGTACAGGGACAAACACGGCCTAAGGATGCTGATGTTTCGACACCTTTCCGTAAGAAGTTCCGCAAATCACAGGGTACTAAGCTCTTCTTACCTCCCGGGTTCCCCAACCCGGCTGTCTACGATGCCTATTTGCATCCGGAGGTTGATGACAGCAACGAGAACTTCCAATGGGGCGTGCCAGATGTGGAGGGTCTACGACAATTTCTGATGGCTACCATTGGTTGGAGTAAGGAGCGTACAGATGAGGTTCTCGTTCCAGTCATCAAAGACATGAACAAGCGAGACCGTGAAGGAACTCAGAGTAATATCACCAGATTCTTTGGAGGTAGTGTCGGAGCTGGAGCCAGAGATGCGTTCGCGCCAAGGCAGAAAGGCCAAGGTAGCAAGCGCATGGCAGCCGCGGTAGACAGACTGCGGGCGAATGTTGCAGGTGAGGAGCCAGCGAGCGCTGCAAATGGTGGAAGCAAGCGGAAGAGAGCTTCTAGGAGGAATGCAACTAATACAGCCGAGGAAGAAGATGTTGAGGAAGGTGATGAACAGGAAGAGGAGCAAACTACTAGTAGGAGCCGTGGACGTGGTAAGAGAGCGAAGGCTTCATAGGTATTTTGAATCTATAGCTTTATTACAGAGCTTTTGAAATTGGATAAAGAGGATAATCTACTACCGCGCATTTACACGAACAAATAATAATGGAGCACACTAATATCTTATCGAAAACTCATCATTTAGACAGAAGGGAAGTTGTTTATCGACGACATCATCGTTCCTGACATCATCGCAAAGATACCATGATAGGGTAAGATGAAGCTATGATGACGATGGAAATAGCTCGGATTTGCTTATCATAGTCATGACGGCACCTGCCAAACGCGGGGCGTTATCCGAGGGGTGCTTTCCTCCACGGCGCAGGCTAAACTTCGGCAGAATAGGCAAGCACTAGCTCACGTGCCATCTATCAGGCATTGATTTGGTGCTTGCGAAAGCTCGAAAACGCCCCCCAAAAGTAACAGTTTGTCACCTCATTTCAGAGTGTTTTTCCAGCATCTCTTTGTTGTTTTCAACTTCTCCTCTCTCCGTTTTCTATCGCTGCGCGCGCGCATATCCAACAACACAAAAATCGCAAAAATGCCCATGGACGAACGTGAACTTGGGCAGCGCGTCAAGGCGCTCACTAAGTGTGTTGCTGCGAACGAGCCTCCCGAGAATGCTATCAAGCTGCTCGAAACATTAAAGAAGGATGCGTCTCCTACCGAAGAAATGCTAAGGGTACGTCAAATAACGAGTGGGATATGGAGAGCGCAATATTATCTGGACTCCAAGTATATAGCATATTGCCAGCTTTGCGCAAAATTCATGATCGCATTGTTCGCTTTGTCTGCTTATCGCGAAATCTTCAACATGTGATATTTCATGGATATCGCCTTTCTTGGTTTGATTTGGACAGTCTACTAACACTGTGATTTTGCTTTTACAGGCAACAAGAGCTGGTGTCTTTGTCGGCAAACTCAGATCAAATGCCAACAAAGATATCGCACGCGCGGCCTCCGAACTCGTCAGCAAGTGGAAAAAGCTTGTTGAACAGGAGAAGAGCTCGAAGCTGCAAAAGTCAAAGGTCGGCTCAGGATCCCCGGCCCCAGCTCCCGCATCCGCTCCCGCATCGTCGCCTGCGCCTCCTCCCTCGTCTTCTGGAACCTCTGGAGCCAAGTACAAGGGCGATGTCGAGAAGCGCAAGTACGAGACCGACAACGTCAACGTCAAGCGAACCGAATCGAGCGTGCGAAACTCATGCATTGGTCTTATATACAACGGCCTGGCCTACCGATCGACGGCATCCGAGAGTGATGTTATCAACAGAGCTATTGCTGTTGAGAATGCTGCCTTTGTTAAGTTCAAGGGAGAGACACCCGACTACAAGAAGAAGATGCGATCGCTTTTCACCAACCTCAAGAACAAGTCCAACAGGGAACTCGGAAAGAGCGTTCTGTCCGGAGAAATTTCTGCTGAAAAGTTTGTCGTCATGACTGACGATGAGCTCAAGAGCGAGGAGCAGCGTAAGAAGGAGCTCGAGCTGGAGAGGGAGAACATGAAGATGGCCCAGGTGCCCCAGGAGCAGAAGAGTATCAGTGAGAGTCTGGAGTGTGGTCGATGCAAGAAGAAGCAGGTCAGCTACACGCAAGCGCAGACCCGAGCTGCTGATGAACCTATGACCACTTTCTGCGAGTGCATGGCTTGCGGACACCGATGGAAGGTACGTATCTTGGAATGTCTAGAAGCATTCAATTATGAAACTAACACATTTGACAGTTCTCTTAGTCAAATGCACTTGAAGTGGAGACAGAGAGGAGTGGCGTTTCTTTTGGCGCAGAAGAACATCTATCTACATTTGCTTGGGTTCAATCTGCAACCGTGTATAGGAGAAGGTCAAGGAGTTACGGGAACTGGAGCGGCGACTCAAAACAAAACACGTTTAATAATACCAGACGAGGAAAGATCATATGCGCTTTAAATACCTTTCTCTCTTTGCTTTTTTATTAAACTTACCTGGGGTAGAGATTCAGAGAGTAGGCGCCAATTTTGGTGAATAGACCATTCTCAATGCTCGCTATAAATTTGCCTATTGCCGTTATACATATACATACAATTCGTTCATTTTTTAGTTAAAGCTTTAAGCTTATACCTTGTGGTCAGGGATCCCTAGCTCGGTGAACAGATTGGTCGCTTCCTCCTCACTCTCAAGGCCCATCTCCTTGATATGCTTCCAGAACTTGCTGAGATGTCTTGTTCCGGAATCGCAGAGAATAGTTACAACACGGCTCCCCTTGGGGAGTCTCATAGCTGTTTCGACAGCAGCGACACAGTTGACTGAACTGCTGCTGCCAACGAAAATACCATCGTGCTCGACTAGCCAGCGGGCCATGCGGCAGGCTTGCTCATCTGTTACCCGCACAGCATCATCAATAAGTTCACGACCTGCTTCAAAATTCTCAGTCAAGCGTGTGATACCAATGCCCTCAACCATAGTGTCGACCTGCTGTCTGCGACGAGTGCCCTCGCGCTCTGTAGAGGAGTACATGACACCATGGCGGACCTTGTTGTAGAGACCACTGCCCTGAGGATCAGCGAGGACTACTTTGATGCCATCCTTTTGTTGCTCTTCCTTGAGATACTTTGCTACACCGGACACTGTTCCTCCCGTGCCTGCTCCTGCGACAAAAGCATCCAGCTTGCCGTTCGTTTGTCCCCAAATTTCAGGACCAGTGGTGTTGAAGTGTGCTTTCCAGTTAGCTTCGGACTCGAATTGATTCGCAAAGAAACCCTTGCTGCCGTCCTTTGCCTTGCTAGCATGTTCTTCCGCCCTTCGTCGTGCAAGGTTAACGAAGTGATCGGGACTGGTGATAGGTGCAGGCGTAACTCGCTCGACTGTTGCGCCGAGATGGAGGAGCAGGTCAGATTTCTCGAGAGCCATATCGCTGGGCATGCAGATATGAGCCCTGTAGCCCATGGCTCGCGCAAGTGTTGCCAGTGAGATACCCGTACTTCCGACTGTGCCTTCATAGATGGTATCGCCTTTGTGTGGTGTGAGAAGACCTCTAGCTTCCGCCTCACGAATCATATTAAGCGCAACACGATCCTTTGGCGAGTTTCCAGCGCCATTGAGGAACTCAGCCTTGGCCATGATAACCCGGCCTGTAGCTTCTGACAAGGACTGGATTTTGATAAGAGGCGTGTTACCAATGGTAGCCTCTATACCATTGGCCAGTCCATGCCTTGCACCATCGTAAAAAGTTGGCGTCGAAGGCAAAGACTCTCGATCCTGAAGCTCAACAGGATCACCCCAAAATAGACTCGATCTTCTTCCACCGCCGGTATTCGCACGTCTCTTTTGTTGAAACCTTCTCTCGAGATCTGGGTAAAAGTCCTTGAAACCGAGAGTAACGAGAATACCGGTTGTGAAAGCAAAGGCGACGGCGGCTGAGCCGTAAGCCTTTGGATGGTCGCTAAGCGACATTATTGAGAAAAGGTTCCCAATCCAAGATCAGTTGGGCTTTTGTTGTAGGATTAGAAGACCTGCATCATCGGTTGTGGTGAAGCTTAAAGTTGGTCTTGGCTGAGGTTGAGCTTAAAGCTATGAGTGAGTAGATTTGGAGTGAGGTGAACCCTGGCGTGTGCGTGATGTCATGTGGAGCTTGTTCTTGTGTAAGTATAAGCGCCATGAAATATAGAAGCTATAGCCACGGCTTGGCTCGATATTATCTTCGTCACTACCTATCTATAAACCAAGTTTCCATAGGAGCTTCATACAAGCAATTCTTAATTATCTCTAGATTTGAATCGTACTATTTCGACTAAGGAAAAACATCGAAGGTATTGGCTTGTTGACTCTCATTTAGCCACAGCATCCCATAGTTTCAGTATCAGTCTCGCTTAGTCGACGACCTCAAATGGTTCAAAGGGTCACTATGCACTGAATCATGAATTCGAAAAGAGACTCAGGTCGCTCAAATAGGAAAACTTGCGCATAATCACCTCTAAATGACTCCATGTCAGTGGTGATCTATCCAACACTTCCCCCCTCAACCCGAGGAACACCCGACAAATCAAAGACCCACCCCATCCAATGTAAAGCATCTCAAACACCAAAATCAAACCAGACAGTCATGTTCACGATATTTTAGAGAACATCTCAAAATGGACTCCCCAATCGTGGCCCAGCTCTTTCGTCAGCTCTTTCACCATCGGCCTCCAGGCTGTAAAAGCATCAGAAACCTTCCCCGCCTCCGCAATGGCCTTCGAACCACCACCGCTATCAGCCAGAACCGCTTCTATGCTGCGGGACGACCTTCGAGCGATCGCGGAATGAAGACAAATGAGAGTCGATGGCAGCAAAGGACGAATCTCTTACCTCAGGATCGGTCGGCGGAGTTTGCCGAGTACCCTTATATAACTGCTGCCGAGCTTAAGGAACGAACTGAACGGCCGCGCAAGGTTAAGATGTTGCTAAGAGACTTTATTGACGGTAAGCTTCTCTACCGGTTTACTGTTCGAGCAAATACTAACTTTAGCTGCAGACAGCCTTTATAACCCCTCCTACGGGTACTTCTCCAAACAAGCTGTCATCTTTAGCCCAGGCGAGCCCTTCGACTTCAACTCGATGCGCGACGAGATCGAATTTCAAGCCGAGCTAGGCCGTCGATACACCGAATTCGAAGACATACTCGACGACCGCGAGGGCGAGAACCCAACACGCCAGCTGTGGCATACACCCACTGAGCTCTTCCGTCCTTACTACGGCGAAGCCATTGCTCGCTACCTCGTCTCCAACTACCGCCTTACCACATATCCTTACCACGATCTTCTAATCTACGAAATGGGTGCTGGTCGCGGAACGCTGATGTTGAATATTCTTGACTATATTCGCGAAGTCGACCCCCAAGTTTATGCTCGTACGAAATTCAACATTATTGAAATTTCGTCTACCCTTGCTGCGCTACAGAACAGACATCTTTTGTCAACAGCTGCATCTCGGGGCCACGCAGACAAGGTCGAGATTATCAACCGCTCCATCTTCGAATGGGATCAATACGTTCCTTCACCATGCTTCTTCCTGGCCATGGAAGTCTTCGATAACTTCTCTCACGACGGTATTCGCTACGACATCAACACCGAGCAACCCCTCCAAGGCCACGTTCTGATCGATGGTGATGGTGATTTCTACGAGTTCTACGTACATGAGCTAGATCCTCTCGCAGCGCGATACTTCCGAGTTCGTCATGCCGCTACAGGAGGCAACTACCCCAAGCCGTACCCCAACAATGCTGTTCTGCGCTACCTCTCCAGCAAGATGCCCTTTGCCGCCAACCTTTCCGACCCCGAGTTCATCCCCACTAGACTCATGCAATTCTTCGACGTGCTTGAGAAGTACTTCCCAGGTCATCGTCTCGTGACATCTGACTTTGATTGGCTACCCCAAGCTATCAAGGGAATGAATGCGCCTGTTGTCCAGACAAGATATCACAGGAGGATGGTGCCCGTCACAACACCCTTGGTAAGTTCTCGCCATACTGCAACTGATAGAGTCAACATGCTAACAAGTCCCAGGTTCACCAGGGTTACTTTGATATTCTGTTCCCCACAGATTTCCAAGTCACAGAAGCCATCTACCGTGCCATCACAGGCAAGCTGACCCGTGTCATGTCGCATGGTGATTTCATGCGCAAGTGGGCGTTTGTTGAGGACACCGAGACTCGAAGTGGCGAGAACCCCTTGATATCCAACTACCGCAACGCCAGTGTTCTTGTAACCGTGTAAAAATAGTCTTGTACAAAAGCAAAAGGGCAACGTTATATACGTCCCGTATACATCAAATGAATAAAAGCATAACATATACCCTTCCACAATGGCTTCATGACTGTTAATGTTGGTTCTTTTTTATTGGTATACTCTCTCATGGCACGACAAACAGCTCTGCCTACTAAAAACGCTCTATATCATTCCATTTTGTCTGTCCCAATTCCCAATATTACTCCGTGTGAATGACAAAATATATCATCCCTTAAGATAGAGTGAGCTGATATACTTAAACCCCCTTTGAGTAGAGTAAATACACATTTCTTGTTATTTTTTATTTTACAGCTTGAGCTTCTCGTTGAGCCACTTGGTAGCAGTCTCAACACCCTCGTCGAGGTTCTCAGGCTTGGTACCCTGGCCTTGTCGTGTAGGCTCCTTACCACCGGAGCGGCCACCAACGACCTCGGACACGGAAGCAGCCCATTGCTCGGCAGTGACACCCTGGTCCTTAAGGTGCTAAAGAAAACGTTAGCCAACATATTCACGTAACAATATTCAAGGGATAACCTACAGTTCCGACATAGACACCGTGGGCAACAGCGCCCTCCTCAGGGCTGCCACCAAAGACGTAGACAGTCTTCTCCTTATCCTTACCCTGGTAGTGCTTGACAACCTCCATCAGAGCCTTGGAGGTGGCGCTGACGGGCAGGCGGCCAACAAACCACTTAGCATCCTTGTTGGTGTCGAAGTGCTTCTTGACAGTATCGAGAGCAACCTTGGACTCAGCCTTCTGGCGCTTCTTCTGCTCAGCAGTGACAGCGGCGTTGATCTTCTGGTAACGCTGGTTGAAAGAGTCCTTGGTCAAGGCAGAGATGGTCAGCTGGCTGAGCTCCACGCTCACAGCCTTCATCTGAGCCTCCTTCTCAGGACCGAAAGGCAGCTGGTCAAGAGCGTCAATCTTCTTGGAGAACTCATCGGCCTCACGCTGAACCTGGTGAGCAGCCTCGCCAGTGTAGGCGATGATACGACGGATACCCTTTGCGATACCGCTCTCCTCAATGAGGATGAGGTCCTTGATCAGACCGGTCTGCTCGACGTGGGTACCACCACAGAACTCAACACTGTACTGGCGCCACTCGGGCTTCTTGGGGTCGGCAAGCATCTCATCGATATCTTTGCCGATGGAGACAACACGGACGGGATCGGGGTAGGTCTCGCCAAAGACAGCACGGCAACCCTCAATGGCGCGGGCCTTCTCCAGGTCAACTTCCTTGGAGTAGATCTTGTCGCCACGACGGATGTACTCGTTGGACATATCCTCGATCTTCTTGAGCTCCTCAATCTTGACACCGGTCTTGTGAGAGAAATCGAAACGGAGCTTCTCGTTATCCACAAGAGAACCCTTCTGGTTGACCTCATCACCGAGAACCTCTCGCAGAGAGTGGTTCAGGATGTGAGTGCCACTGTGGTTGTTGCGGATGGGCGATCGGCGAAGCTCATCGTACTCGCAGATGACCTTGTCTCCAGAAGACAAGGCACCGTACTCGATGTAACCGTTGTGGAGGATGTAGCCACCGTAGTTCTGAACATCAAGAACCTTGAACTCGGCAACATCGTCAATGACGATGCGTCCAGTATCAGCGACCTGACCACCTGACTCGGCGTAGAAGTTGGTCTTGTCAACCAGAAGACCAAGAGCAGTCTTCTCAGGGACATCCTTGGTTGATTTGAGGAATGTCTTGCCGTCGTAGATAAGCTGGACTTGACCAGTGCTGTCACCCTGGACAAACTTGGCATCGTCGTTGGTTCGCTCAACCTTGAGTTCCTTCTCAAGCTCGGAGATCTGGTGGACGTTGAGCTTGGCGAAGGTCTGGACGGACTCCTTGACTGCCTTACTGGCTTCGCGAGCCTTGTCCTGGGCAGCCTTGACTTCCTCGTCGTTAATCTCGAGGTTGCGCTCCTCGGCCATCAGTCGGGTAAGATCGACGGGGAAACCGAAGGTGTCGTAAAGTCGCCAGACAACATCACCCTTGAGCTTCTTGGCACCGTCCTTGATAGCCTCAGCAGCATACTTCTCGAATTGAGCCTCACCACGATCCAGAGTCTTGGCGAAGGCAACCTCCTCCTCATCAAGAATCTCCTTGATGTCTTGCTGCTTCTTGACGAGCTCGGGGAATTGCTCGCCCATTTGGTCTACAAGGGCAGGGAGGATCTTGGAGAAGAAAGCACCGATATCGGCGTTGAAGTACTTTCGGGCGTATCGAACACCACGTCGCAACACACGTCGAACGACGTAACCTCGGCCATCGTTGTTGGGAACGGCACCGTCAGCGATGGAGAAAGAGAGGGTTCGAATGTGATCAGCAACTACACGGTAGGCAGTGTCAATGCCATCGGCATCATCCTTACCGTACTTGTCGGCGTAGGGTCGAGCGCCGGTGACTTCCTGGATCTTCTTGAAAAGAGGAGTGAAGCAGTCGGTGGCATAGTTAGAGACTGTGTCCTGGAGGGCAGAGACGAGTCGCTCATAGCCCATACCGGTGTCGATGTGCTTGGCGGGCAGAGACTTGAGGCTACCATCCTTTTGACGGTCGTATTGCATGAAAACGTTGTTCCAAACCTCAACAACCATGGGGTCATCCATGTTGACTAGGCTTGCAGCGTTTCGGCCACCAACCTTGTCGTAGTGAATCTCACTGCAAGGACCGCAAGGACCCTGGTCACCCATCTCCCAGAAGTTATCCTTCATGTTTCCAGGAAGGATGTGGTCTTCAGGGACACCAACGGACAGCCAGAGCTCCTTGGCCTCCAGATCAGGCTCCAGCTTCAACTTCTCATCACCCTCAAAGTATGTGACGTACAGGCGAGAGGGATCCAGACCGTACACCTTTGTGAGAAGCTCCCATGAATATGAAACGGCCTCCTTCTTGAAGTAGTCGCCGAAAGACCAGTTACCCAACATCTCGAAGAATGTGTGGTGATAGCTATCCTTGCCGACGTCGTCGAGATCGTTGTGCTTGCCACCAGCACGGATACACTTCTGACTGTCGACAGCGGCCTTCATGCCGGCCATGGGATCGGTCTTGCCAATGGTGCCGAGGAAGATGGGCTTGAACTGGTTCATGCCCGCATTGGTGAAGAGCAGGGTGGGGTCATTGTGAGGGACGACTGATGAAGAGGGCACTGCAAAGTGAAGTCTTGTTAGCAAGTCGTGAGTCAGACATAGAAAAAGGTAAAGTTGATTATAGCTTTGTTGAGAGCCTCATAAAGAAACTGAGCATAGTTCTAGCGTCCTTAGACGTCGTAGAACGCAGTGCCCGCACTATCGCATCGCATACCAATTGTGTGACCCCTCTGCTCAAAGTACTCGAGAAAGGTCTTGCGCACGCGCGCAGCGGGCCACTTGAGCTCCGACTCGGCCATGGTCGCGCTGGAATAAGACCGACGTAGAATAAAAAAAGGAAACCTCTTGTTAGTCGCAGTCCTTAGGAAATTCCGAGCGGGAGAAGTAATCGTTGCCGGTCGTAGAGGAGGAATTGTAGTGGTAGTGGGGGTTTCTGATTGAAGATTGTGGAGGAGAAGTTGATGTTGCTGGGGTTTGAATTGGAGATGGAGATTGAGTGGCGTAGGTGCAGCAGCCGCAGCGGTAGGCGGAGAGGAGTAGAAAGTTCTACAAGAATGAGTCAAGACCGGGACGGATACATAAGGCCCACGCTCGCCCGCGCCCGTACTCGACCTGCTAAAGTAGCTGGATTTCAAGCTCCGGGGCAGACAGCGCCGATTCCAACACCCGTAACCGCTATCGCAACCACTGAAGCTCCGATTCCAACCCCTAACAGCAGTCGAGCTGATACTCCTGCGATTGATAGACGCCCACATCGAAGGCAACGCAACGCAACGCAACACAGCAGAACGTCTTGAACCTTTCTGTACCTACCAATCTCTAAGAAAAAAGGGAACACGTTACGCAAAGTCAATTCTGACAAAGCTCATCCTGACCACGCGTGACTGTGTCGCCTGGGTCCTTTTTCGAGTTGTTGATTCGACGTTTGACAGGCGTTGAAGGGTTAAAAGCTCGCCTTTCTATTCTAGACCACTGCAGAATTGACCACTACACTGGGTCGCATCATGTTACAGACCCCCTCATCCTCCGCACCGGCTACTGCGATGGTTACCGAAGGCGTCGATAAATCACAACGATCACGGCGGAAGAGAAAGGCGGACACTCAGGATAATGAACGACTTTCTAAGCGCCTGAGTTTGCTCAACCTTGGTATGTATTCTTATCAACATGAACATCCTATTACACTTCATTTATCTGAATTCAAACTAACATAGCACTTACAGAGAAGAGCGGGAACAAGCTCTATGTCCCTGTTGAAGAGCCGACAGCTTCAATACCGGCCGTTCCTACATCTTCCTCGAATACTCCTAATGTACCCGCGAATCTTCCAACTCCTGACGAGACTATGCAATTAGACGATTCAAAACACAAAGTATACATCTACAATATCGACGACGAACTCTCCTCTGATAGCGAAAGCGATGATCCCGGTAAACTCGTCTTCCTCCCTGACATCGAAAAGCACCTGCGCGCAAACCGCATCCCTCCATCTGTGCTGGCCAATAGTGAAGGTGAATTGGCAGGCATGCAGGTTGTTCTTTACAGCGATCCGAAGTCTTTGACGGTTCCTGAGGATAAAGATAGTGTGCGCAAGGCCATCATCGAATCGAGACAGCGCGCAAGAGAACAGCAACGCTTAGAAAGAGAGGGGAAGATCGAGGTTCCGGCAATAGAGAACAGCACCGTGAGTAATGACATGCCACCAGGCGCAGATGATCCAGACGCAATGGATCTAGATTAGAAGGACAGTAAACGGATGTAACAGGAACAACGACATATACCCACAGCGACTGGAGTTTGGTCATGGTCGAATTACCACCGAGAGATTGGCACTTATTGTAACAATTGCCAGATGCAATAATTTGTATTTCTATGCTAAAATAACCACACTTGATAGAGTTTCAATTTGATACTTTCCCACCAGCCGCAGCCATGCTATTGACGTGTGTTTGAATTTAATAATTGATCCTATCATGCACATACCCCTCGAACTATCTAGGCCTTGCCAGCCAGTCGCATTGTTCATCGCGGAGGAGGAGGCCCAGCAGGAGGAGCATAATAATCCGCAGGTCCATCCACGCCTCTCTGCTGTTGCCCTTGCGACGGATCAATCTTGGCGCCGTTGGGAGGTTCTTCGTACACGGGCGGTCGTGAGGGATCGTAGACTGGCGGAGGAGGCATGTTCTGCATGGGATAACCGCCTTGTTGCTGACCATAGTAGCCATTTGGTGGAGCGTAGTAGTATGTGTTCGGCGGCGGGTAGGCGTATCGGGGATCGACTTGGGCCATCATGTTCCTACTAACGAAGCACTAGCAAGGTTGTCAGTTGGTCGTTCAGTGAAGTTGTATCACATGTTTGACTTACTCGATGATATGCTAACGGTCGCAAACCCTTTTGAATCCTCTTCTTCGCATGCCAGTATCCGCCAACAATCCAGAGTGTAAAGGCCAGGACTATCACAGCGAGAATGGTCCACTTGACAATGTATCCTTCCTGTGGCTTAATTAGTCGCGAGGCCTCCGTGAAGCATGCGATCAGTACTCACCCTACTATACCACCAGTAGACATCATCGTCGTCGCGGTTGGAAGTATCCCATGTGTAAGTATCCTCATCCTCTTCTCTACGCGCCAGCGCATGCCTCACGAAAGTTGCCATATTGGCGATGAAGATGTCGTATGTCAAGAATCAGTTGTATGTTGTTGTAGAAATGGATAGATCGAGAACGAAATACAGATGAATTTCAGTTGCCGGTCCAGTGGAGTTGCCAAGGCGCCCCAGTGTACGGTTACTCGTAAACAACCTGGAAGTTCCAATGGATGGCAGGGATGAAAGGGTATAAGGTAAGGTAGGTATCAAACGTCAGCTTGATCAACAAGAAGGAATGGCCCCCAGGAAAAAAGAGAGAGTATGTGGAGGTCAGAAAATAAAGGAAGGGCTAAGGGAGGGAGGGATTAGTATAGGATAAATGCAGAATTCCAGCGGGAAAAGGGTCTTTGTTTTGGATCGAAAGAATTGTAACATATAAATAGACTTTCCTCCCTCTTCAGTTTCCCCTTCGCGAAGGCGCATGAAAGTGCACAAAGACAGGAGAGAGGGGCCCAGGGGTATCAGAAAAGGTGACTTTCAAGTTTCGGGGTACGAAAAAGAAACGACCCCAAGAGCCGAGCTCAGGCTGCACAGACTGATCTACTATTTTTGTTTCCTATAATTTAAGCAGCCAAGTTTTCTGATGCCCCGAGTCTTTTGCCGCGACGATCTTTGCGACAGGTTACGTTACTCTCGTTTCACAGGCCAGGGGTGGCAGGGTTGGTGGTACGTTCAGCGGCTACGAGCCCAAGACAAACCACTGAAACCGACATGTATACCACCCTCTTTCTTTTTGTAAGAGGTCATCGTTACTTGGTTGGCAGAAGTGCCTGCAAAGAGGCGGCGCCTCAGCTTACTATTTCGCATATCCGAATGCCATTTTCCAATGATGCTGCATGATGGGAAAGGAGAAGCTAGGATAAGCATAACATTGAGTTCCAACCATGCAATTGCTATCTAAGGCTATCTGAGGCTAGCTGAGTATTTGATTTAGATCTACATGCTCTGTACATAGCATATGCTCGGAACTTTGGTTAGAGAGAAGTTATAGCCTTGTGTCTTGTTAAGCTTGTTCTCATTGGAGTGTTGGTCCAAGAGAGTTATCGTTGAACTTCTGGTCTTTGATTGGCATATACATAGTAGATATTGAATTCATTCTGCGAAGAGTGTCAATGTCTCAATTGATATATCCTGCCGCTTATACAGTATTAGAGTATCCATCTAATTATGGCAACTAGCTGAGCTAGGCCCCACCCCTCAACGAGCTCAGCTACTATAGCAACCTACTACTTCACCTCCAGTCTCCATATTCTTTATTTCTTCCTTTCTTCAATTCTCTTTTCTACAAAACAATGACTTCCGAAACTCTCGTCCCCGATAACTCAGCCATCTCTTCTCCTCCCGCCAAACGAGCCAAGACCGCCGCCACAATGGAAGCCCCCCCAGCCCTCCAGATCAAGAAGCTCTCCGAGAAGGGTCGTCTTCCTACTCGCGGTAGCGAATTTGCTGCTGGATACGATATCTACGCTGCCAAGGACACAACTATTCCTGCTCGTGGAAAGGCGCTTGTCGATACTGATATTAGCATGGCTGTCCCTGCTGGAACTTGTATGTTTTACATCTTCAATTGCTTGAAAACGAGAATGGCGGTCTAACAAAGTGTTTTCTAGATGGTCGTATCGCTCCCCGATCAGGTCTGGCTTCCAAGCACTTCATCGACACCGGCGCTGGTGTTATCGATGCCGATTACCGTGGCCAGGTCAAGGTTCTTCTCTTCAACCACAACGAGTCCGACTTTGAGATCAAGGAGGGTGACCGCATTGCTCAATTGATCCTCGAGCGCATCTACACACCCGAGGTTGTTGAGGTCCAGGAGCTCGAGGAGAGTGTTCGAGGTGCTGGTGGTTTCGGAAGCACTGGTTAGATAGGGAGTAGAGAATGCCAACTCTTCTCCATGGTCATGATTTAATGATTGGGGGTTTGACAAGGATATGCTACATGATAGCACAGATTAACACACTTGGGCGGTAAAGATAAAATACCAGGTTAAGCTACTTAACCAACAAAGGATAGACAAAGTCATAGAAGGAATCATAAAGATTTCCCGGCACATTCACCTCCGTGTTAAGGGTCATGGACGCTTCACATTAACATGAGACTCCAAACAACGAACAGGGACATACGTATAATGCATATGTTGAAGCTGTAGTTATTCTTCTATAATCAATCCAATGACGCCTTCGCTCCAATGCTATCAATGAGAGAAACAAATACCCGCTAGTTTCGATATCTACAAAACTACTCCCCCCGCAGCTCCCCAGCCGAAGTCGGCACCCGGTGCTTCCGCTCGAGGATTAGGAGGAAGCCCCTGTTCTCTTCTTCGAGCGTCCTCTGCTTGTTGATGGGCCTGCTGAAGCCGCTGTCGCCACCACAGAAGGAACACAAGCGAAAAGGTGATACCTATGATCAGAATGCTTTCCACGACACCATCATCGTCGCTGTTCTGACCATCGCCGAGAGCACCGTCGTATAAGTCGCCTCCGTCATAATATTCATCGTCAAAGACCTGACCCTCGGTTTGCAAGAAGTTCGCGATCCATTCCGAGAATGACCTGTCTTTCTTTGGCTCTGGAGATGATGTTAGTACATAAATCATAGACATGAAAGATGAAAGGCTTACTGGGCTCGTCTTGGATGGAGTGGATAGGCCCGTGTGTCAGTGTGTTCCAGGCGCTTCTAGCACGAAGCTTCAGAAGGCTTAGAGTCACTGGCAAGTATGCCTCCTCGTTCACCTCCAAGGCATGATCGTAGTATCTCTTAGCCAGATGGAAATCCTGAACCAAACCAATGCCATTCTCATGCATCCATGCAAGGTTAAACAACGCCTGTGCGCTCTGGGAGTAGTCGGATGCCCCGGTGTAGCACTGAACAGCCTTTGATATGTCCTCTTCAGCACCAATGCCATGGTAGTAATAGTCGCCCATCTTGACCAAGGCATCAACGTTTGATTGTCTCGATGATCGCGTCCAGTAAATAAGAGCCAGAGTTGGGTTCTGGAGGAGCTTGCTCTTCTCTAGAGGCTTCCCAAGCAGCGCCGACAGCGAAATTTTGTTTCGGACCGTGTCCAACATGTATGCCACATTGGTTTGCGCCTTTTCGTAGCCTTGCTCGGCGGCCAAAAGGTACTCAAGGAATGCAAGTTCGTAATCACCGGCCTCGTATGCAGCGTTTGCGTCAGCCCATGAGGACACCAGGGGCTCTGCTTTCTCGGCAACGCTCTTGTAATAGGTCAGTGAAGCACCGCAGACCTTCTCTCTTCCGACACCATGGTGGATCATCTCTGCAACGTAGTAATGTGCCTCGATATTGCCGTGTCTTCCGGCAAGTTCGAAATAGTTGTTGGCAATCCTAACGTCTTCCTGGCCACCCTGGTCAAGATAGAGCTGACCCATCTGTACCAGAGCCGGGGCATAATCTTGGTCAGCAGAAGACTTGAAGAGATCCATTGCTCTCTTCACATTCTCCTTCATTCCATAGCCGTGCAGCATCATCAGACCAAGGCCATGTTGGGACTGAGCATCTTGATACATGACACCGCGCTCAAACCACAGTTTTGCTTTTTCGAAGTTCTGTGGCACACCATCTCCCCTGAGATGCATACGGCCAAGATATCCAGCTGCCTTGGCTGCGATCTTTTCGACGCCTTGTTTGTGGCTCTCACGGTTACGTCCATCCTTAGTCCAATATCGAGATGCTACCAGAATAAAGTATTTTTTGGCAAGTTCGACGTCCCGCTCCAGGCCACGTTGACCATCGTAATATATGCGACCCAGATTGTAGGAAGCTTTGGAGTCTCCCTTCTGAGACATCAAGTCCAGATATTCGATCACATCGTCTATGGCGGCATTGGCATCGGAGCCAGGGCTGTGCTTGAAAGCGTTCATACCAGAGCTGGATGCACTTGCACCTTCTCCATAAATGCCTCCGTGGTTATCGGAAATTCGCCATGACTGGTGAACCCAGGATCGACCGCCAGGAGGTCCCGCCCGATACCAAGTTATAGCTTTATCTGCAACGCCTTTGTAGTATTTCACTGCTGTCTCACAGTTCTTGGTTGTCCCAATGCCGGCATGATGTCTGAAACCCGTTGCCATTTGAGCCCGAGCATCGCCGCGAACAGCAGCAAAGGTGTAGTAAAGTAGGGCCTTGGCTTGATCGCGCTCTACTACATTGCCGACTCCTGTAGAATAGTATACTCCGAGCATGTACTGAGCTGTCGTATTTCCGTATACACTGGCAAGTTGATGGTAGTTGTTGAACGCCACTTCGAGGTTTCTCGGATGACTGTAGTTGCCGAAGAAATTGATCTCGGCAAGAAGGTAGAGGGCGTCGGAGTTGTTTTGTCGTGCTGCCTGCTCGAGAAGTTCAACCGCGTTTGACACGGCGCCATCAACAGGTGTCTCATGCGATTGCGATGGGGCGGTTACGGGGCTAGATGGGATAGCCTTCAACACGTAACGCAGAACGGTTCCTACAAGACCTGAAGGTCTTCGCTTTCGACGATGTAAAGGTTGGGGAGCTTTAGCAAGCTCTATTCTTGCAGCATCAACCAGCTCTGCTCCTATCAATTGTCAATATCTTTGCGCTTCTGTCGATGTTGGTGAGATTAATCGTACCGTGCTGCGGGCCAGTATGATGGCCTTGGTCAACAGCCACATCAGTCTTTGGGGAGGCAACATGTTGGTTTTGGCCATTTCCTTGCAGATTTTGGTCATTATATGTTTCCTGATAATGTTTAACGTTGGTACAGAGTCCTGAGGTCGCCTGCCAGAGCACTAATAGAGAGGTCAGTAAGCTTAGTTACCAGCTGTCGCGTGTACCAGCGAGATGCGAGATGGTGGACTAACGGAGGACCCAAACGAATGATTGTCGCATCTTTGGCAGCTGCTATGTGCCTAATAAACCAATTTTGATGTAGAGCATGGCTATACTACAGAGTAGTATGTAGATGCGAATCAACAGTGTTAAAGAGTTACCAGCTGTCCAGTTGAGTTGGAAGGTCGAATGAGGTAATGCGAGTTGGGTCCCGCAGCTAACCTGAAGGGGGAAGGCGCAAGTAGAGCTGCATGGCTGAGTCAGCATTCTCTAGCCAGGAACCGAAACCAACCCAATACTTGCATGTGCCATGATGAGACATCAGAGAACATATTGACTGATTGACCTCAATTTTGGCCGGTATTTATTATATCACTTGGCTATAGCAGCCATAAGCGCACAGTCATGAACTGAAACCAAGTTGAAGTCCAAACGGAATCATGAAGTACTTACCATCTTAAACGCAAATGAGTATCTTATGATCGACCTTGAGCATTTGTATTGTAAGGCAATAGTAGTAAGGGCATAAGACCAACTTTATCATGCGTTGGGTCTTTTCTTTTATGGCACTGATCGAGCGTAGTTGACAGCATACGTAGAATTGTAGCTATTGTGTAGACTCCATGCTGGTATCCCCGAGTTACCGAAATAGAATTTGGTTGTTAACATTACAAGGCATAACTTTGATAGACTAGCACGTGTTAAGAGCTTCGGTTATGATATTAACAGCCTACATACTTGCGAAACTGTCGGGTAATTTCACAATAAAAAGAAACCGCCTCTTGTGGGTTTAAATCTCGAACTTTTAACTTACTGACATCCGTTTACTATAACAACGATTACATGAGTGCAATATTACAGTTCGAAGTAATTCAATATCCGCTATGAAGTTGATGAGGGTGATTCGAGTGGTTTAGTCTTGTTCTTCAGTGCCTTTGTTGATAAGAAAAGGGATGAGACCAAGTTCTGGGTATTCTTGATGTAGACTCTTGGTGCTACGACTGGAATTATCACTGGTGTTGATGAGATTCTCTGCGAAGTAGGTAAGGGTAGTGAGTAAGTGAAACCTAAAGTTCCACTACGAGAAAAGTAGGATTCTTGTATATGTGAAGGATAAAATACTGAGTACAATGTAGTATTATGGTGGTTGAATTGCATTCAACAGGCCCTACATTGACTTACATATGCTTTGCATTCTCTCCATTATGGATGAATCTGTACAGCAAGGGTATGGATGGATATGTAGTATATCTGAGACGGCGTGCCTCGTTTTCCATATTGTTCTCGAAGATCCAACGCACTACCGAATTAGTCCTATTCACCCGTCGCCTAACTGTCGGCACAAGCCAGCAGACAGTCAATGGCAGAGCCTCACCTTCGCAAATCTTCGCTCTAAACAGCACATCAATATATGTCCTACAAGTTCGCCTTGCTATCTTGCGTCATCCATGTTGAGCAGAATCGCATTGCCAACTCATCGCGGCGATCTGAAAATCTTTTTAGCAGATTTTAGTTATAAGAAGACCACTCACAAAGGCCCTGCAAGGACAGGGACTTTGCTGCGAGAGGGTGGGATGAAGATGCGCTGTCCATGCCAACTCACATCCACGACGCCCGAGCTACCGGTA
Source organism: Fusarium coffeatum (assembly GCF_003316985.1). Taxonomy (NCBI): domain Eukaryota; kingdom Fungi; phylum Ascomycota; class Sordariomycetes; order Hypocreales; family Nectriaceae; genus Fusarium; species Fusarium coffeatum. Next base: position 142,654 of record NW_022157846.1, read on the forward strand.
CAGCATGCAGCGATTGGATAGCAATTGCAGAAAGCCATCGCGGATGAGCGGCTATATTTGGACACTTCAGGGCTGGAAACAGTTTCATGTTCGTCATTTGAGATATGGCGTTGGGTAGTCTGAACGGAACGGGTGTTCCTGGCGAGGCATGGAGTATCCCAGATGAATACGATCAGCTCATCCACGAGCTGGAGTACAAAAGAGTAACTTGACCGGCTGAAAGCGGGGATTCAAAGAGTGAAAGGACAGAAATCGCCGCCCGTGACGTGGAGCATGGTGTTGGTAGGCTGAAGACTGCTTAATATGAACGGTGATATTGACAGGGAATGTTGCAGACGGCTGTGGCTTTAACGTTTTTGTTTTTGACAGGCCTTAAGGGTTTGGTTCCTTTAGGCACTGAAATCGCGAAACATTGGCGTCGAGCGGCTGGTAATGACTTTGTACTGAAGCGGAATTAAACAAGTAATCGCTGGCTGTGGTCATCTTGGAGAGCTTGAAATCATGGTAAGCTAAAACGCCCATTATAATTTGGCGTCCAACCATGGCGCCAAGATGGCCACGCTTGTAGGGGCTTTGGCGGTAATTACCCCTGTCCATCATCCCGAGTTTGGGACCTGGTTGATGAAGCTTAGTTGACCTCCACTGTAAGCGAAGGCTTTTTGATTTATATCTATCATTTGCTCATTATCGTAGTTTACGAGATCGACAACTCTATATCTGCAATGTTCATCACAGACTTCTGCAAGCCATTGATCACATGTAGAAAACAAATTGGGAGCTACATGACTTGTCGGTACCTGTGAGGCCATCCAATAATTAATTACACACGGTCAGCCCGCTCGCTCGATGTAATTAAAAACCAGAACTTTAAGGAACGTTAAGCTCCACTCGTCTAATGAAGCCTTGACCCTGTGCAACGGCTCAATCCCGTCTGCTAGTGCCAGCTGATCCAATGGTTATCACTGGTGTGCTTCTTTCTGTGACTCTCATCATTTCTTGTCGAGGGACCCTTTTAGAGAGGGCCTGCACCTGCTTGGCTGTGACTGGCGTAAACTAGAGAGTTGTGCATCATGATTCTCAGCCTCATGCATGGCAGTCAAGTTACAGCGCACAGCTGCTGTGATACCTTGACGGATACACTTGGTGTCCTGTCCCTGAGTCTCTCTTGTTGTACAGCATCACCGTTGTGACAATAGGTCTTGTAGTCGAAGACTTGACTCAGCTAACGAGCCGAATGAAGAAGATCTACTGAACGGATCTGTAGATGTCTCATATTGGATCTATGGTTACTTTTGTCTATCTTATCTTATGCACTCATCAAACGAAGTAACAGCCCCTCTCCTAAATCATCTCTTTTAGATACTAGGCCCATGTCATTTTCATGCTCTGCTCTGGGCAATGTTATTATCACTTCGCCCCAACCCGGCCAGTCCAGCCCTGTCTGGCGTGAAGAAGCCCAGCCCAGTTCCCAATCTTAGGTATTAGTGCTTTTCTGCTTTTTCCTCTCGCTATTTCCTCTGATACGTACCTCTCGCTACCAACACTGGATGAATGATGAACCTGGTCGCGCATCCCCGTCGCCCCTGAAAGCGCGGTCCCCCATTCCCACTGTCACCCTCTCGTTGCTTGTCTTCCTCTCATATGGAGACTCACTTTCCCACTCGATCTGTCTTTCTCCTCTTTCCATGATTCTATCTTTTCTTTCTACCTTCTATTTTCATCTCTTCTCTTTGAACCCCCTGGTTTAGAGCCCCTCCTTTACAGTACTTGTACTTTTTGTCTTCTCTCGTTTCGATACCCAGTAAGTTTAGAAATACTTTTTCCAGAAAAACCCAATATCTGCAGAGGGGAAAAAAGGGTCCCTGACCAGGTACCTATACGACAGTCCAGTATTAACTGCGACTGCGAGTGCAACTGCACCAATCTTGTCCAGTCGCCCAAACCCACCCAACTTTTGACCTTTGGCTCATCTGCCGCAGGTGCGCATCAAAACTGCCCGATGCCCACCTTCCCTGACTTACACGTCTCGCATTGTCTTGCGTGCAGCATCTTCAACAAACCCCGTCGTCATCATTCTTATGCTGATAACTTTCTCAAACAGAACCTGTAGATCGAGTTTTCCCTCTTTCAATCTCCGCTAGCTACCAACAAAAGAAAAACTTGCCGTTTGCAGACCCAGCTGGGAAATTATCAGAATACCACCTAGTCGCCTTTAAGCCAATTCTCTCCAAGATTACTACCCCCCTATTCAAAGATATTTCGAATCGACTCGACGTCACCTTTCCTACTCGCCGTGCATGAGATTTCGCTACGGTTCTTTTCTAATTCCCGATTTCGAATAATTTTTTTATTTTTTTAGCCATCGCCCACTATGGCCGGCCTATTTTCTCGCCTCAAGGGCAAGGATGGCAAGTCCAAGAAGAAAGGCGCAAACGACTCCGAAAATGAGCAACCAACAAAACCACAATGGACAGATGCTTGGGCACGAACAAACGTTGAACCTGAGGAGGTTCACGAACTGATCCGGTGTTGTACGGAGGAGCTCAAGGCACGAGGTACGCCACCTGTGACATAAAATCTCCTACAAGGCATTTTATGCACAATATGCTGATTATCATGTCCTACTCTAGGCCTCGACCACCCATTCCTCCTATTGCCATATCGTCCGACCTCCGATCCCAGTGCTGTGCGCTCATTCATTCGCCATTTCTTCGAGTCCCATGCCACTCTGCGGGGTGAACAATTGACACAAGAGCTGCGTATGACAGAGCCTATGGTAAGTAATTTGCAGAGAAGGGCCCTCATAGTAACTGACTTTATGATAGGTGGTTTCTGGTGTAGCAAAATGGTGTTGGAGTCGGCTTCAGGGCGGTATTGTTGGCTGGGATGCATACGAGCTATTCAAAGTGGGAGAAGTTGGTAAGTGTCTTGTATTTGCAATCACAAGCTGCATATGTGCTGATTTACTCCAGACTCGAACATGGCCCGAGATTCTTTCAAGACCTTCATTCCCATCAGTGTTGAGAACGGTGCCCGCCAACGCATCATCTTCGACTTCTTCGATCTCCTAGCAGCTGTCGCAGCACATGGAAAGTCAAATGGTCTCGGTGGACGAAAGCTTTCGCGAATGGCGGCATGGTGGACATTCGAGCACAAGGATACCAAGAAGGGGTTCGAAGGGGGATACGACCACTGGCTTCGGTAAGCTACCCTCAAAGTTGCTACCTCCATTTATCATGGCTAACCAGAAATCAGTGCTGCCGATGCGACAAGCCACATGTTCTTCGCTTTCCTCCGATCTCTATCGCCTGAACAAAACGTCACTGGTATTACAATGCTGCCCAGATCCCTTCAGAAGCTCCTTCAAGAAACCGAGTACCCTCCTCAACGACCCGAACTTATGATGACCAAGACGTATAAGGTTGTCATGATTGTGGACACAGTATCGCCAACCCCTTTTGCTCTGTTACGAAGAGCCAACCACTTCCAATATCGCGATGAGGACCGCGCGCTCCAGGAGTTCTCCGAGTTTGAGGATCCCGTACAGGCCTTGACTGATGAGTGTCGTCGTGTTCTTAAGGCCATCTCTGGCGCCAATCAGTCACAGGCCTCAAGCTCTAAGCATTCTACGAGCTTGCGCGATGCATCCTGGTCGAGATTTGAGGACATTGGCTTTTCCACTACCTTGGATGAGGAAGAGGATGACGATGACAGCGCCCTGGCCTACAAGCGACAGCCACCGGCTCTAAGAAGAACACCCGCCTCCGGCAATGGATTGGATCGACCGACAACTCCCTCATGGGCTGATTTTCTCTCTGCAGGTTTCGTAGATGAGAACCAAGGCGCGCGACAGAATTTGCTTCTGCCTCCTGACAAAGTTCTACCTCCCCTTGAAACACAAAGACAGCACAGTTCCCAATCTCACCGACCCCGACTTGAACATGATCAGTCTCTCGAGCCAGGTGAGCTCGCAAGCATCACAACACTCCCACTCGACGACTCATTCTGGTGGGTTTGGATGGCCAGTCTTGCTCCCGAAGAGACTGCAGAGCGTAAATCTGCCTTTGGTCGATGCGCTGTTATCGAGACCAAGATTACTAGTGGTCGCTGGCTAGTAATGGAGGAAATGGTGGCCGGCGCAGCACCTGAGCCCCAGGAGGGCGCTTACATTGCAGAGAAGAAGGGATTCTTCAGCTGGACGAAGCGTGGAAAAGGCCTTGGTCGCCGAAAGTCGACAGCCAACAAATCAGTTGACAACATAGGCCAAGGCACCAGCAAGACCAGCATTGGTCCTGATACTCATGCCCGAATCCAAGCCAAGGCTGCCCAGCTTCGTGCACAGGAGCAACAGGAGAAGAAACTGGCCTCGCAGCCCTTGTACCAACGTCGTGGTCGAACAGATGCTGAGCTTATGGCGGAAAAGACTAACAGTGTTCTAACCCTTCAGCCCACCATCATCGGCGAGGCTTCATCAGCATTGAAATGGGTATCCAAGTATGACAAGGGAACAATTAAGGATTTTTACCTTGCCAACAACAATGCTGGCCGTGGAAACATGGTATCGCCCATTCCCTCTGAGAGTATGAACGATGCTGCTTCCCACAATGGCGTACAGGCTCAGGAGCAACCTCCACAGGTGCCCGTTAAGGATGTGGTATCACCTATTACCTCCCCCACATTTTCCTCCCATGCTCCCAGTGAGGTGCTCCGCAAACCAGTTCCTCAGCCGGAGCTGCCCACTGCTGCTGCGCCCGAACAAGCTGCGCCAGAGCCTGCCCAGGCGCCTCCTCCCGTTCCTGTCCAAGAGACCGCCCCCGAACCTGCTCATGAGCATGTGCCTGAGCCACAAAGGCCTGTCAGCCCTATGAGCCCTATGCCACCTCCTAAGGACGATGAACCTATCCAAGATGTTTCTCGTGAAGGCATGGTCTCGCCCACCCCATCAAGCCCTGAGAACAAGAAGAAGAAGAAACTTCAGAAGGCAGAAAAGGAAAACCGTGGTTTCCGTAAGCTCTTCCGTAAGAACAGAAGCTCCAAGGTGCCAGACGATGCTGCTGCGAATGTTCATGCCTTCCTTCGCCAGAACCAAGCAACTCCAGAGCCACCTCAACAGACTCCTACTCCGGCAGACACACCTGAGCAGATGGCTCCTGCTCAGAAGGTCCAACCTGAGGAGACCCCTGAGGCCCCTACGCCTGCCGCTGAGTTTGTAACACCTATGGAGGAGCCTATTGAGCGTGTCGACACGCCTCAGAAGAACCCTGAGATTATTGAGCCCACCATGGACCAGTCACAGATTCCTATGGGTGCTAAGGACTCTCCTGCTCAGAACTCTGTCCCTCGGTTCAACCAGGGTCCCCTTGAGGAACAACCAGCCTTTGCTCCCGATTCGGATGACGAGGACGACGCCACGCCTCCCCCTATTCCACGATCTCCTCGCCACTCTCCTCAAATCGGAGGTCCATCCCAGTCTGAGGAGAAGTTGAGTCACAGCGCAGGCCCAGGTGTTCAAGACCGATGGGCCCAGATTCGAAAGAACGCTGCCGAAAGAGCTGCTACACGTCCTGATGAGCAGTTGAGGCCAACCTACAGTCACAGCAACAGGACTGGAGACAATGACGATGATACAAGTGGGGAAGAGAGTAAGTCCATGCGAAACCCCTTGAAGATAACTAGAAACACTAACACGTATCCAGCCATTGAATCTCGTGTCGCCCGAATCAAGGCTCGTGTCGCCGAGTTGACGAACAACATGGAGGGCACAAATGGACCCCAGCCCCAGAACACTCGTTACTAAGAAGCTTGTGGTCAACTCAAGCCTTGACTTACTGACACGAACGACGTCTTGCCCCTTACATGACCTCGCGACGACGTGACACATCTACGAGACACATTTTGCAAGCCCTGCACACGCCTAATACCAGCAGCCAACGCTGATTTGTTTCTTCATTTCCTCGGGTGTTATTTGATATCCCATGTTTTTATTTTCTTTGCTTGATATATGATACCACTAGGGATGCAGCCAGAGGAAGGGCAGTGCGGATCTTGATAGTTATAGGGGAAGAACGGAAGGCTGAGAGGGCTGGATGGGCCTTCCAATTGCTATAAAATCCTGTAATTAAGTATGTGTTTATTCGATCGAAGTGTTCTCTCATAAGCTCTGTCGTCCGATGTTCTTTATACTTCTATATCTGATTTGGGCTATCATTCTTCTACGATCGATGTAACCATAATCACTCTGGTCCCTGAAACACATTGAGTTGCCTTGGTTGCTTGTGGCGTGCCCGTCTACATCGAATGTTGTCACGGAAAGAATCTGGGGCTGTACCAGTATTTCAACATCATACTCATTTTTTATTTTGTTTTCGCTCGCCGAGACTCATTATACCATAATCCATATGCATAGATTCCCGAGGATCCTTCATTGTACCCTGACTAGAAAGTCATATCCATATATCCTTTCATACCTTACACCAGTACCCTTATCCTATCCTCAGTGTTTGAACGCCGTCATAATACGTACACGCCAGTATTGAAAACCTTAAACAAGCCAATTACAACGACAGCCTTACTTTTTCTTTCCGTTCTCCTCTTCCTCGGCTAATCTGAGGGCCTCTTCCAGAGCTTCCTCATCCTCGTCGTAGTCAGCGTCGTTCTCCTTGTTCTCTTCTACCTTCTTGGCAACCTCGGGCTTGGCCTTCTCAATGGCATCAGCCTTCTTCTCGGCTGCCTTGGCCTCTTTCTCATCAGACTCCTTGACGGGAGCCTTGGTGGATGCACCGGGCCCTAGAGCCCAGTCGATCTCGCCATCGGGTCCGTATCGCTGTACTAGCCAGTCATTGGCCTTCTTGAAATGATTGCAATCGAAGAAGCCGCGGGAAGCACTGAGGGGACTAGGGTGGACGCTCTGTAGGACGAGATGCTTGACACGATCGATCTTTTGCACGCGCTTGCCAGCCGGTGTTCCCCAGGCCATGAAGACGACACCCCTTGTCCTCTTCTGGGCAACAATGTCGATGACCTTTTGCGTGAGACGTTCCCAACCTCTGTTAGAGTGGGAGTTGGCCTCGTGAGCTCGGACTGTGAGGCAAGTGTTCAACATGAGGACGCCGCGGTCTGCCCAAGGAGTGAGGAGACCTCCGCGGTTTGGCGGTGGCTCGAACGTGGGGTAGTCCTTCTTGAGAGCAATGTACATGTTCTTGAGAGAAGGCGGCGCAGGAGTCGGAGGGCGAACGGAGAATGCTAGTCCGTGGGCTTGGTTGTCGTTGTGGTAGGGATCTTGGCCGACGATGACGACTTTAACATTGTTAAAGGGAGTATGACGGGACCTAAGAAGCACGAATTAGATATACTGCAAGGTCAATGGCATATGAATTGAAAGCTTACCATGAGTAAATATCCTCCCTCGGAGGAAAGATCTTTCGACTAGAATTCATCTCGCGATCCAAGAATCGCTTCAAGTCAAGAAACTCCTTGGACACAAGCTCATCCTTCAAGTGTCCCAGCCAACTGTCATCAAGGGTATCGATCTCGAGTTGCAAAAGCTCCTTCTGCTCAGGCTTCAGAGAAGCCACCCACTTGGCCTTGTCAAACTTGGCGACCGGCGCAGGCGTACAAGCAGTACCAACAGCAGGCTTGGGAGCTGCACCAAAGAACGAAGCAATGTTACCATCCGCTTTGGGTTTCTTCGAGTCGTTGCCCGCTGCGGCACCGGCCTTGCGTTTGAGCGCTGACATGGCGAAGAATCGTGCGTGGAGACGAAGGGAAGAGTGCACGCTAAGCCCTCGATACGAGGGAGGGACTCTTGCGACGAGAGCTCGTGCAGGAAGAATTCTGGGCTGAAGTGAAAGCGTTTGAGGAATCAATTGATATTGAGAATATCAAGATAGGTCGTAAAGACTCAATGCAATAGTATAATGAGCAGAAGGGAGATTTACATGAGAATTTTGGAGTAGTAAAGTGGTGATGCAAGACCAAGGGGTTAGTGAAGGTTAGTTTAAAAGCACGAACGACGCGTTAAGTAGAACGCGGTAGCCCCAGCGCTAAGCTAGTTTTCTCAGATCGAGCGGGCGACCTGGACCTGAATGTGATGGAGAGTGATACTTTAGTAGTGCGATCCCTGGGTGGTTGGGGCCTGGAACTAGCAGGGATAGCTTAAGCACTAGCGAGCCACGGCGCCATTCTGTCAGGCAGATGAGCAAGCATGGTGTTTGTACAACTTCACGGTAGAAAGACTGAATACTTGAAGTTCGAGTAGTTTCAACAATCAATTGTATTGCCATGGCCTCTATTTCTAGGGCGAGATTTCAAATCCTGTTCTGTTGTTTCGTATGAATATTGGAACCTCAGCTTCATATCGAGCAACTTATCAGCTGAAGAGTGGATATGAGTCAAAGTAAATGGTTTCTATCGAACGTGAATACGGTACGAGCACTCGGACATGCGGTGTAAGCACAATGGTTGCTGGTATTGATCCATCATGTTTGTCTACAGTAAGCCATTGTATAGTCAAACAGCAGCGTGAAGAAGAGTCCTGCAATTTATCGAGATCTGCATATCGATGTATGGATCTCAATATCTGTTCTGTAAAGCCCTTGTCATCCCATCTACATTTCTATGCCCATACAAGTCATTCGTAAGCCGAAACAGACTGTCGATAGCCGCTTATTTAGTACTGTGGTCACTATCATAGCTCACCATGGCAATATGAGTATACTCCTCGTCGTCCGTAACATTTGACTCAGGTGTAAAGGGTCGTTGCTGGTGGGTGTCATGAGAAGACTCAATGGGACGTCTTGTTGAAGAAGGGTTCGACTCCTGGCCAGCTCCAACGGGTCGGCGAGGAATGGCAGGCTTCTCTCCTTGCTGGGGTTCGGTAGGACGTCGAGGCAACGGTGGTGTAACCTCATCGCTGCCTGCTCCTGACTGGGCCTCGCTAGCGACAGGCCTTCGAGGAAGTTGTGGCGCTTCCTCCTTGTCCTGACCGACAGGTCGTCGGGGAAGAGGTGGGTTTTCAGATACAGGAGCCTTCTCCTGCTTCTCTTGACCCGGAGTTTGAGAAGGTGATACAAGAGCCGGAGGGGAAATATTAAGTCCATGGAGATCCTTCTCAATCTGCTCTTGGCTGGGTGACTGGGGCTTGTCCTGTCCCTCCATCGAGGTACCTTCAAAGTCGATCAATTCACCCTCAGCATGGCGGTCCTTCATAAGAATGAGCTCATCCTTCTCGATCTCGGATGTAGCCTTGATACCAACAAATCCACACTTGTTGAGAATCTCGCCAATAAGGTCGGGGTATCGAAGATGTCCACTGACAGTGTCACTCAAGTCCAGGTTCTGGATGCCGTCAACTTCCTGAATTCCTTGCAGGCCAGAGACGCCCATGGAGAGACTATGAGCACGGTAGACAAAACCAAGAATCAAGTCATTCTCTGAGAAAACGTTGAAAATCTTTCCAGAGACAACGGTGCGGAGAGTTCGCCAGTGAGGAGGAGCCGAAGGAGCGGGAGCACCGATGATGACAACAGAATCAATAAGACCAAAGGCATGTCGCTCGGCGAGGGACTGTAAGCAAGCATGAATGGCGGTAGCGCCCAGAGAATAACCGACCAGTGTTACAGGGCGTTCTCCTTGGACCTTGTTGATAAGAGCATCAGCGAGTAGTTGTCCTGCCTTTCGAGATCGGTTGTGAGCGTGACCAAAGGGGTTGTCGACGTTAGAGGCAGCGGCGAGTAACTGGATAGGCCAAAGTGCAGCAAGAAGTGTAGCGAAGACGGTACGCTTGAGCACCTCCATTTTGAGCTTTTTCCAGGCGAAAGATTCAACCATGTTTCGTAGTGCGTGTCCAAGAGCGATGAGAGACTTCATTTCGTAACGAAGGGCAAAGACCTCAGAGTCGTCACTGAGAATACGCCAGGGTTTAGTAACATCATCCTCATCGCGTAGCCAGCCGTTGATACCAATTGTAACTCGTAAACGCCGCTCTTGTGCTTGTGCTTGGTCCTGTTCGGCGTTGAATATTTCGCCCCATTCTCCCTTGAGAGGGATGAAGCTAAAGTCTTCAACTTCTTTTGCGTACTTGTCCACCATTTCGCCCTGGTTCATGTTAGCTTGTGTAAAGAGGAAGATTCAAGATCACATACCGTCATTTTACCACCGTAGGCACCGAATAGAGCACCTACAAGGGCACCGTTCATCCAAAAGATACCAAGGAAACTCGCAACACCTCCCAAACCGACACCACCAAGAACACTTCCAACAGCACCTGCAACTAGAGGAGCTGCCAAACCACCAGTGACGCCAATAACGGCTGCTCCCGCGACGGACGCAAGACCAACTTTCCAGAACCGACTAACTTTGTTTTCCTCTCGACGCTTGGCTGCTTCAGCTTCAGCAGACATAACCTCCTGCTGCTTGTCTTTGTCCTTGGAGGATTCCAAGAGAGTCTTCGCAATTTCTATCTCCTCCTTGATGATGAAAGTCTGGGACAGCTCCAAGGATGAAGCGAGGTACAGCGCCAGAGCTCGAGTATGGGCAGAGTACTTGCCCGTAGATAGAAGGAGCAGCAGGATACATGAGACAGCCTCACGTCTATCAGCCGCAGGGATGGTTGTCAGTCTGGTTGGAACTGGGTGGTACAGAGATTGGAGAGAAGCAAGATCTGCAGATTTGTCGACCTTGACCTCGCCAAAACTCATAAGATCTTCACCCTCTTCTGGGGTACTAAGCTTCTTCTTCTCGGCAGCTTCTTGGTGCTTGCGTCTCTCATCTTGGATTTTATGATCATCCTTAACACGAACAATCTCTTCAAGTTTTGGCATGAATTCCTTCTTCCATCCTTTCATGTGCTTGATCGCAGCCTTTTGGATACGCAATGCCTGCGCTGACGGCTTGTTTGGCTGCTGCTGCTCTTGAGCCTTCTTGTAGAAGTCTTCGTTCTTAGGTGTTGAAGATCTCCCTTCGTCCCTGGGTGTCGAAGCCCCACTCTCATCTCGAGGAGTTGATAGAACAGGACCCAAGTCATCGTCAAATGCCTGGAGCTGATCAATCATGTAAGAAGTGATCTCATCCACGAGCTGCAAGAGGGCTTGACGCCGCGCGGGATTGAGAGTGATAACGATCTGACGAGGGTCAGAACATGTTGGCGCCATATTGATGGACAAAACGAAATCGCAGATAGCGATGTTGTTTGGATAGCTCCTGTAAGTCTGCCTAGTGGGGGCCTGTTGGTCTTATAGCAGGAATGGACCTGTGATGTCAAGAGGGGTCCTAGCCCCAAGCTGGGCCTTCAAGTGCAGAACCAGTCTGGCCTTAGGCAGGCTATATATGTGGCCTGGCCGTGCTGTGCTGTTGGTTGTAGTGAGGATCCTAACTCGTAGGCTGAGCTGAAACGAGCTGAGGCCTTGGTGTAAGGTACAAGTGGACCGTTGCTGGCGGTTGGTTCAACGTACCTATGAGGTAACCACCGAAGGATTGCTCAGCCTCTGTCACGTGCAGCACAATAATAGGACTGCGACAATGAGAGTAATGAGTAAATTGAGATGGAAACTGAATCTTCCAGGAACGCCTTTTAATAAATGGCTTAAGATGCTGTCTTTTTAAAATGGTTGTGGCGCCTTAAGCTCCATCTGATCGCTGGAGGCTTGCAGATCCAACGTCATTGACACATGGGCCAGGAACCAAAGGCCAGCCTTACTGAATGCGTTGCCCTTAGTAGTTTCAAGGTGCAGTCTCTATGAGATAATAGGCATCAAAACGCATACCTAAGCTCCAACTTCCGAGACTAGATTACTCGTAATAGCATTCGTAAAGGCAAAGGGGAAGAAGTTCAACATCCTTGCATCATGTCAAGACATGGAAACGATCTGAAGGGTTCGACAATATCAGCTGCATCTTCCATCTTTCAGGCAGTGACGATGTGAATGAGAACTTTAAAATTATCGGATGAATATCCAGGCAGATTTACAAGCTTCAGATTGTACTGTACACCCTTCCTCAGCAATACAATTGTGATAAATCCAGAGGTATAAGTGGTTCTCATCGCATATATCGTGATGCTTGACTCCAGGGTAGTAAGAGTAAAAGTGGACACAGACTCGATAAGACTACCAAGGGTCCGATAAGCCAGCCCCGCTAAAAAAATTCCCAGTCGCAACTCTCAAATCGTCCATGTTCCCCAACATTTCAGCCTTCGTCTAGATCTTTATTTAACGAGTCTGAGACCAAGACAACTCCCAATCTGGTCACCGAAAGGCCTTATAAATACCGATACGATGGACGCACATGCGCTACTCTCCTCTCAAGGATGGCGAGGTACCGGCCACTCCCTCCACAAGACCGACGACTCGATCGGACTCGCGAAACCTCTACTTCTGAATCGCAAAGACAATACCAAAGGCCTGGGTCAAAAACAACACTTCACCAGTGATCAATGGTGGATGAACGCATTCGACGAGCAACTTAAGGGTATCGACACTTCTAAGAAGGGAAAGGTGATACAGACCATCACCACCGGCAAGCTCAACGTTATTGAGAAGAACCTTGGAAAATACTCTGTCTATTCGACTTTTGTCCGAGGAGGATTCCTCGAAGGAACAATAGACAGGCTCAACATCAATGACTCGAGCGCAGACTCGTCGGAAACGGATTCAAGCAACCAGAAAGACTCGAGCAAGTCTGACAAGGAGAAGCCTCGAAAAGAAACCAAGGAAGAGAAGCGAGCCCGAAAAGAAGCAAAGAAACAGCGCAAGGAAGCACGTGCTGAAAAGAGAGCTGCAAAGTCTGCGCGTCGAGAACTCAAGAAGGCAAAGAAATCATCCAAATCATCCAAGTCATCGGCCGAATCTAGCGACGCAGACGAGGAGAAGCGACGGCGACGTGCAAAGAAGGAAGAAAAGAGAAGACAAAGAGCAAAGGAAGCTGGAAAATAGAGGAATACGAAAAAGCGGGAGTTTAATGGCATATAAAGCGAATTGCATATTCACGGAGTTGAGGTTTAAAACAGGAATCTTTTATGGATGATACCCCATAGATGTATATTTTTACGTCTGTTTTGGAATCTTTCCTGGCTTGTTTGAGAGAAGCCATGGTCTTCGGTCCCAAAAGTCGTCCTTGATAATGTCCACGTGTTCTATCACCACGCGAGCCTTTGCGCGGCTCTTCTTGTCCTTCTCCCGTTGCGTCTTGGATTGCTGGGCTGGCTCTGCTTGAGAGTCAATAGTCTCTGTGATGTTGTGAGAGCTGGGCTCGACAAGCTCGTACTGTTTCAATTAGTGCGTGTTTATAAAGGAGGAAAGGAGTACATACATCGCGGAAGATGACACTGCCCTTCTTGTACATCTCCGGCTCGTTGTTGTAGTTGATGGAACATTCTGAGAAGAGGATCTCATTCTTGTCTTTTGCGAGTGTACCCTTTCATACTGTCAGTGAACTCTCGGTCCAGCAGCATTCATGACTTACAGCAAGCCTCTTTTCAGCCTCTTTGTTGTCAAGACCCTTGATCTGGATCAGTGACCAGAAACTTGTGTTGTAAAGGTTGTTGATATGGCCTTGCTTGTTAGCATCGTTATTAGACTCCGAACACTATGGAGCACTTACAATCTGCTTGTCGCCAGCTCATGTAATCCCGGAGGATTTGTACACTGGGGTAGCACACTGCTCTCCCGTCAAAAGACGGCAATGGGGGAGATAGGGGGGTATCCGGGAAGTATGTAGACCAATAGTGCACATAGTAAGCAGTGAATGTCGACACGACTGTGCTGACTAGTTTACTGTGACATGGTAAGTCGAGAGTCGACTCCAGGATGGAAGACTTCTGTACCTAGCTCTTCGTTCGAACAGGGTGCATGATTTGTGAAAGACGAAGCTAACAGTAACGTCAATACTGGAATTCTGGAAAGGCTCAGTTCAACGGACCTATACTCATCACTGATGCCGTATGCGATCATGATGTCTGGTAGTTCAGTCACAATTTGCTTAGCAGCAGCATTCATGAGATCTAAAGCTCGACGATCGTTCGGCTTCTCAAAGCCGTACTTGGCACACATTCTTAGCACAGTCAGTTAAGGTCACATCGTTTAGTAGGCTCGTCTATACTTTGTGAAGCCTCTGCCATCGATGCGAACCACAATCCATGTGCTGGGCATCAAAGGATCTGTCGTCTCGAAGTTACGGACATACTCGAATCTTGAACACAATTAGATACATGTACTAGGCAGATACAGGGTTCCTGAAACGCACTTCGAGTTTGCCATTTCTGCTGTTACTTAGTGAGAAGTCAACAGTGAAAAAGAATATCAGGCTCAGAACCTGTGACTGTTGTTTGTCAATCAGAGGGGCTTTGTGAGAATTGTTAGTGCAACTTGGTTTGGTGGGGAGTGACTCAGTACCGGAAAGGGTGCCCTGGCCTTATTCCCGTGCGGCAGATAGTATCAGCCACAGTTGCTGCTTGCACACCTTCACTGGGGGTGAGGTGGGTCATCGCAGCCTTGCAGATCAACATCCACACCTACAGCACGGCTGAAGCCAAATTCAAGTCTTACACAAACATTGTCCTGACCACTGAAGGCGGGCTCATTGATCATTATATCTTGATGCTATTCTTTATAGTTTAGCCAACATGAACTTGTTACTTTCCGACGATTATCTCCTCCAGGATTACCCCGAGAACATCACGAATACGATCCGATCAGGACATGCGACAACATTGCGCTTCAACCGCCAGGGCGATTACCTGGCGTCCGGCCGAGTCGATGGAACAGTGGTAGTATGGGATCTCGAGACTATGGGAGTAGCCAGAAAATTGAGAGGCCACAATAAGAGCATCACATTCCTAAGTTGGTCGCGATGTGGGCAGTATCTTCTCACGACCTGCCAAGGATGGAAAGCTATTCTCTGGGACCTTCAGGATGGCAACCGTCTACGAGAGGTTCGCTTTCGCGCGCCGGCATATATGGCCGAGCTTCATCCATGGAACCAGTAAGGGTATTGCGACCAGTCTAACGAGCTTAATTAACATGCGCCAGCCTTCAATTCGTCGCGGCGCTTTTCGAAGAGCAGCCTGTTCTTGTCGATGTCACCGATCCCGTTGACGTAAAACATATCTTACCATCCGCACCGAAGAGATCGAATAGCGACGGCGACGCCGCATTGCGCGAGAAACAAGCTAAAGAAGACGCCAAGCAAATGACAACTTGTGCGGTCTGGAGCACCACGGGAGACCACATTCTCGCTGGCACGAACAAGGGAAAACTAAATATTATCGATGCGAAAACCTACGAAATCATATACTCGGATAAAATATGCGCAGGAGTCATTACGACAATGAGAATGACGGTGTCAGGCCGTGAATTACTTGTCAATTCACAAGACAGAATTATTCGAACATTCCGAGTGCCTAACTTGCTTGCGGAAAACCTCGATCTCGACACGTTACAGGTGCCATTGGAGCACAAGTTTCAGGACGTCGTCAACAGGCTGTCATGGAATCATGTCACATTTAGTGCTACTGGCGAATACGTAGCAGCCTCGACGTATAACAACCACGAGCTGTACGTTTGGGAGCGCAATCACGGCAGTCTCGTATGTATGCTCAAAGACCCAAAAGAAGAACAAGGAGTGATAGAGTGGCACCCAACTCGTGCTCTCTTAGCTGCCTGTGGTTTGGAAACCGGTCGCATATACATATGGTCTGTCGTGAGTCCGCAAAAATGGTCGGCACTGGCGCCAGACTTTGCCGAAGTGGAAGAAAATGTTGAGTACATTGAGAAGGAGGACGAGTTTGATATTTACGCGCAAGAAGAAATTCACCGAAGGCGACTGGACGCGGAAGACGAAGAAGTGGATGTCTTGACGCTCGACCCATCCAAGACTCTGGATGAAGACGAAAGCTTCCGGATGCCAATCCTGTTTAATCTCGGCGAGAGCGATAGTGAGGATGAATTCATCGCCGTATCCACCGGTACCATGAGACGTAGGAGTCCTGGGGAGGGTCAAAGTGATTTGGAAGAGAAACAACCCGTCAAGAAAATTAGCACGGCCAGCAGAAGGGGGCGAAAGCGTTAGAAACAGCTGGGAACAAAGAAAAGGTAGTGGATACAGGACAAAGAACAAAGTGGCCTCTGGTACATGGACGATAGGGAGCTAGAGCTGCATGGGATGGGATGATTAGCTTTTATAAGAACAATTGGTCTTTCTTTCATCCCAAGAAGAGATAGAAAAACGGGCAGTGGCATAGTAATGATAGTTTTTAATGCCGTTTGAAACTCCCCTATCAAAGACAAAGTGCTCGCATAAATAGGCACACCTATAAAGGGGAAACTCCCCAATAATGGATAGTGTCCATTGAGCTTCAAGAAGTTCTATAAGTTCAGATATATCGTGGTATTGTGAAACCAAGATTAGCGAACCGAGAAAAGAGGAAGCTTAACAGAGTCCAACCTCTGATAAAGTCGAATTATTGTTTATATTAGCTGAATACAAGTTTCTTGTACCCCTTATTAAAGTGAGAGCATGAACAATTGAGAGGTGTTTCGCCTGAGTCACTGCCCGGATCTCTAACGTCAGAGGGCGTGATTGGATCCATTAATCTTAGGGGTAAAAGTATAGGTACTTGAAAGCCTCATTAAAAAGCGCGACTGGCGGTCAAATGTCACCCATTAACTGCTTTAGTCAGCACGTGAGAACGTGGAGCGCAAGTAGCGTTACTTAACTTCCGACAAGCCTCAGGCAACACCCAGAGCTCTATGAAGTCCCAAAGAGGATTAGCGCGTGACCTGCTGCCAGCCGCTCTCAAGTCCAGATTCTTTCAGGCTTCCCCCGTCCTTCTCGCTTTAACCACGACAAACTTTGCCTACAACACAAAGTCATCACATCGCGCGTCGGGCATCGCGCGCAACTTATCGAAACAGCTCAACGACCGACATCGACCGATTGACGACATCGCCGACCGCGATTTTTCGATTTTCTGCGACTTACGAGGTGGCGGCGACGGGGGAGACCAGCCTGAGGTTCACCTAGGCCCGGTCGGCCAGGACAGGCGTTGCGGCTCATCGCCATCCAGCAATCGCATTTGAGTGCATATATCATCGAATTTCTTAGCCTTGCGCTTTTCACAAATTACTTAATCGCAAACTTTTGCACTTTTCTTCAGCTTTTCGCGTTTATTTACGTTCTGGCGCGCTTTCACACCTCTACTCTCGCTTCTCGCTCCTTTCTACTCCACGTCAGAACAACCACCAATCGCCACCATGGCCAACCTTTACTTCACCCACTCGAGCGCTCCGCTCAAGACGGTGGAGGAGATTCAGTTCGGTTTGATGTCCCCCGAGGAGATCAAGAACATGAGTGTCTGCCACATTGTCTACCCTGAAACGATGGAAGAGAACAAGACGAAGCCTCGTGATGGTGGTCTCAATGACCCGCTTCTCGGATCGATCGACAGACAATTCCGTTGCAAGACCTGCACACAAGCTATGGGCGAGTGTCCTGGTCACTTCGGTCACATCGAACTAGCGAAACCTGTCTACCACCCTGGATTTATCAAGAAGGTCAAAAAGATCTTGGAGATTGTTTGCCACAACTGTAGCAAAGTGCTAGCCGATACTGTTGGTCTCACTACTGTATGACGCTATTTGACCTTTGTATGCTAACCTCCTACTCAGAGAGATCCCGAGTTCGTTGCAGCCATCAACACTCGAGATCCTAAAGTCCGTTTTAACCGAGTTTGGGAAGTGTGCAAAAAGAAGAAGCGATGTGAAAACGACGAGCCGAAACAAAAGGACGACGAATTTGGCGGTGCAGTGAAGACTGGCCCCTTGGAAGGCCACGGAGGCTGCGGTAACGTTCAACCTAATGTCCGACAAGCTGCTTTGCAACTCAAGGCGGCTTTCGAAGTTACAGTCGAAGACGACGGCCAGAAGTCGAAGAAGAAGGAGACAACACCCATCACCCCCGAGACAGCTCACAGTATCTTGAGGAGAATCACTGAGGAGGATCTCGTCAACATGGGTCTTAACTCTGACTACGCTCGTCCTGAATGGATGGTTCTCACCGTACTTCCCGTACCACCTCCCCCTGTCCGCCCCAGTATTTCCATGGACGGCACGGGTACTGGCATGCGAAACGAAGATGATTTGACCTACAAGCTTGGTGATATCATTCGCGCCAACGGAAACGTGAAGCAGGCTATTCGTGAGGGATCACCTCAGCACATCGCCCGAGATTTTGAGGAGCTACTACAATACCACGTTGCCACTTACATGGATAACGATATTGCTGGTCAACCTCGTGCTCTGCAAAAGAGTGGACGTCCTGTGAAGGCCATTCGAGCCCGTCTAAAGGGTAAGGAAGGTCGTCTCCGAGGTAACTTGATGGGTAAGCGTGTCGATTTCTCTGCACGTACCGTCATTACAGGTGATGCCAACCTGTCGCTCCACGAAGTCGGTGTGCCTCGCAGTATCGCCAGGACTCTCACATATCCCGAAACCGTCACTCCTTACAACATCAGCAAGCTGCATCAGCTTGTTGAGAACGGACCTAATGAGCACCCTGGTGCCAAGTACGTCATCCGGGCCGATGGCCAGCGAATCGACTTGAGACATCACCGACGTGCTGGTGCCATCTCTCTCGAGTATGGATGGAAGGTTGAGCGTCATTTGATGACTGGTGATTACATCATCTTCAACCGTCAACCGTCGCTGCATAAGGAGTCTATGATGGGTCATCGTGTTCGTGTTATGCCTTACTCCACTTTCCGTCTTAACCTGTCCGTCACTTCTCCTTACAACGCCGATTTCGATGGTGACGAGATGAACCTTCACGTACCTCAGAGTGAAGAGACACGCGCTGAGGTTAAGGAGCTTTGTCTAGTCCCTCTTAACATTGTGTCGCCCCAGAAGAACGGTCCCCTGATGGGTATCGTCCAGGACTCTCTTGCTGGAGCGTACAAGCTTTGTCGTCGAGATGTTTTCCTCACCAAGGAGCAAATTATGAACTGTATGCTTTGGGTCCCTAACTGGGATGGTGTTATCCCTCAGCCTGCTATCTATAAGCCTCGTCCTCGCTGGACTGGTAAACAGCTCATCAGCATGGTTATCCCTAAGGAGGTTAGCCTGTTTAACGGTACCGACTCCAAGGAAAGCGCCCCTCTTAAGGACGAGGGCCTCTTGATCCAGGCCGGTCAACTTATGTATGGTCTTCTTACCAAGAAGAGTGTTGGTGCTGCTGCAGGTGGTATTGTGCATATCAGCTACAATGAGTTGGGACCCGAGGGTGCTATGGCTTTCTTGAACGGTGTTCAGCAGGTTGTCACTTATTGGCTTCTGAACAACGGTCACAGTATCGGAATCGGTGACACGATTCCCGATGCCGCGACCATCGCCAAGGTTCAAGTGCATATCGACGAGGAGAAGGCTGAAGTCGCTCGCTTGACAGCGATGGCTACTGCCAACGAGCTTGAGGCTTTGCCTGGTATGAACGTCCGAGCGACATTCGAGAACAAGGTTTCCATGGCTCTGAACCAGGCCCGTGACAAGGCTGGTACCACAACACAAAAGAGTTTGAAGGATTCAAACAACGCTGTTACCATGGCTTCTTCAGGTTCCAAGGGTTCTTCTATCAATATTTCACAGATGACTGCGCTTGTCGGTCAGCAGATTGTCGAAGGAAAGCGTATTCCTTTCGGTTTCAAGTACCGTACTCTGCCTCATTTCACCAAGGACGATTACTCACCTGAAGCTCGTGGTTTCGTCGAGAACTCTTATCTCCGTGGTCTTACTCCCAGCGAGTTCTTCTTCCACGCCATGGCTGGTCGTGAAGGTCTTATCGATACTGCGGTCAAGACTGCCGAAACAGGTTACATCCAGCGACGATTGGTCAAGGCTCTGGAAGATCTTTCAGCGCGCTACGATGGTACTGTTCGTAACTCTCTGGGTGATATTGTTCAGTTCCTCTACGGTGAAGACGGTCTTGATGCTATGATCATTGAGAAGCAGAAACTGGGAATTCTTAACATGTCGGACAGCTCTTTTGAGAAGAAGTACCGCCTTGATCTTGCCAACCCACCTGATTGGTTCAAGCATGACTACGAGTTCGGTAACGAGTTGACTGGTGATAGGCCTTCCATGGCTCTTCTTGACACGGAATGGGACCAACTGCTCTATGATCGCAAACGGATCCGAAAGATCAACTACGCGAAGGGTACCGATGAAATGATGCAGTTGCCTCTCAACATCACTCGTATCATCGAGTCAGCGAAGCGAGTCTTCAATGTCAAGGCCAACGACAGAAGTAACTTGCGACCCGCTGATGTCATCCCGGCGGTGCAAAACATGCTGGAGAACATGAAGATTGTCCGCGGAACAGATGAGATCTCAGTGGAGGCCGACCAGAACGCCTCCATTCTCTTCAAGGCCCTGTTGCGTTCTCGCTTGGCTTTCAAGGAAGTTGTCAAGGAGCACCGACTGAACAAGCTGGCTTTCGACCATATTCTTGGTGAACTCCAAAACCGATGGGATCGTGCTTTCGTCAACCCTGGTGAAATGGTTGGTGTCTTGGCTGCCCAGTCCATTGGTGAGCCCGCTACTCAGATGACACTGAACACTTTCCATTTCGCTGGTGTGTCTTCCAAGAACGTTACTCTGGGTGTGCCCCGTCTCAAGGAAATTCTCAACTTGGCCAAGAACATCAAGACTCCTAGTATGGCTGTGTACCTCAACACACCGCTTGCTAAGCAGGAGCAAGCCAAGAAGCTGCGAAGTATGGTCGAATACACCAACCTCCGCTCTGTCACTTCAGTTACTGAGATCTACTATGATCCCAACATCACGGAAACAAACATTGCCGAAGATGTGGACATGGTTGAGTCTTACTACATGATTCCTGACGAAAGCGTGGACCCCACCGCCAACCAATCGCGATGGCTTCTCCGTATCACTCTGGATCGACAGAAGCTCCTCGACAAGGAGATCAAGATTGACGATGTTGCTCAGCGCATCAAGGAGGAATACACTGCTGATCTGGCGGTTATCTTCAGTGATAACAACGCCGATGAGCAAGTCATTCGTATTCGAACCGTCCAGACCGGTGACAAGGACGATGATGGTGACGGTGGCCGTATGGAAGACGATGTCATGCTCAAGCGCTTGGAAGCCCATCTTCTGGACACACTTACTCTCCGTGGTGTTCCTGGTATTGAGCGTGCTTTCTTGACTAAGGGTACCAGACTTACCGAAGACACCGACGGAACGCAGCTTGCCATCAAGGACGACCCTCGCTGCACACAATGGTACCTTGATACCAGTGGTACCGCTCTGCGCGAAGTGTTGGCTGTTGACGGCGTTGACGCGACTCGAACATACACCAACGATCTATACCAGATTGTTGAGGTGTTCGGTATCGAAGCTGCTCGTTCCGCTCTGGCCAAGGAGTTGACCAACGTGTTGGCCTTTGATGGTTCTTACGTCAACCATAGACATATTGCCCTCCTTGTCGATGTCATGACATACAGAGGTATCATTTCCGCCGTCACACGTCACGGTATCAACCGTGCTGATACTGGTGCTCTGATGCGTTGTTCGTTCGAGGAAACCGTGGAGATTTTGCTTGAAGCTGCGGCGACTGGTGAATTGGATGATTGCCGTGGTATCTCCGAAAACGTCATGCTTGGCCAGATGGCGCCTATGGGCACAGGCAACTTTGACGTTCTCCTGGATCCCAAGATGCTGGAGACTGTCATCTCTGACAACTCTCGCATGGGCTTGATGGCAGGCATGCCTACAAAGAGCGGAGATGTTGAAGGAGCCGCTACTCCTTACGACACTGGATCTCCCATGGCTGATTCAGGTTACCTTAGTATGAGCTCTCCTGCAGCAGGAAACTTCTCTCCTATCCAGGGTGCTGGATCAGACACGCCTGCTGGCTTCGATACCGTATATGGTGGTGGTAGCGTTGGCTTCGGTGGATCTGCTCCAATGAGCCCCTACAACCGTGGAGCGGCCAGCCCTTTCAGCAGCACTTCTCCCACGTCGCCATTCAGTTACTCACCGACATCACCCAACATGGGATACTCGCCCACTTCACCTCTCATCGATGGTGGTGGCATGAGCCGATATGGACCGACGTCGCCTTCCTTCAGCCCGTCGTCACCATCATTCTCGCCCACGTCGCCCATGTTGCGGCCTACAAGCCCAGCCAGTCCCAGCTACAGCCCAACATCGCCAAGCTACTCTCCCACTTCGCCGTCGTCTCCTCGACACTACTCGCCCACATCACCGGCGCAGTTCAACTCTCCCACCTCTCCCAGCTACTCCCCGGCAAGCCCCAACTACAGCCCGACGTCGCCCAACGTGCATGGAGGTGGTCCAACCTCGCCATCCTACTCCCCAGCATCCCCCTCCTGGTCTCCAACATCTCCTGAGGCTTACTCCCCAACAAGCCCAACCTTCCAAAGGAGTCCCACGGTGCAGCAGTCGCCTACCAGCCCAAGCTACTCGCCTACATCGCCTGCTTTCTCTCCTCGCACGCCGGGTCCGGGGAACTCTGGAAACCAATAGTGAGTTTTGTCTGTGACATGACTGAAGAATAACAAGCTAACCATGAACAGTTCTCCCAACTCGCCCTCAAACGATTAATAGTCTTGATTGAATAATGCATACGTGGCACAGGTTGTCATTTCAGTTTTCATGGTTTTCTGGTAGGGGTTTTTATTTAAAGCATGATAGATCCACAAAAGAAGTTGGCAGGGATTATACAATAAACGAGAAAAAACAAACACAAAACCCATCAAATTGAAGGAGGTGGATGAAGTGATTCGTTTACTCTGAAAGGCCACTTGATGAAGAAAGAAAAAGAATCGATATTGATTATAAGGGGAATTCGAATTTTAATAGCTGATTTGACTTTTGATGTACACTAGCGATGGGGTGGGCGAGGGGGATAAGAGGAGATGCAATGATATATAGGTTGATGATTCAGATTGGAACCAAGACTGCACTGCACTGCACTTTACTGCACTTCACTATACATGCGCTTAGCTCAGTATGAAATTGAATTGGCTTGTTTGCCTAGCCATTTTCTCATTTGCTGCTAGTTGTGGTTGTGGTTGTGGTTGTGAAGTGTGAAGTCTGTCTTTGCTTGACCCTGTCAAAGCTTTATGATTGTATTGTTTACATAGCATATAATACACGAATTATTGTTAAAGCTGTTACATCAGTTTGTTTGGTGACTATTGCTATTGTTAGAATTCACGTCATGTAATATGAGATAAGTGTCGAGTATGAACTGTACTGTCAACACCATGCCATTGGACTTTCAGCGGTACAGTCGGTAGACAGAAACATTTCGAACCCACCTGAAGATAAGCCGTACACAATGGATTTTGGTAATCAGGGTGAAGCGCTCCACTAAGAAAGAAGCCAGGCTTTCGGTTATTTGTTAGGTGCGTGGGCTGAAGTCCGTTGGTGGAGAGAGAGACAAGGCTTCGAATAAGAGTGAGCTGAGGTGCGACAGTGTACGTATTATGTATTGTATTATGAAATATGAATGGTGTCTCTTTACACACGGGAGAGGAGGCATCCATGACGGGATTCCCCACGATCTGCAGAAGCTTTGACAGTTCCAGACCGAAACAAGATCCCCTGAGTCTTGTTTATCTTTATCTGTAGCTCCTAGGTGAGTTGTAGTGGAGCTGGTTGATAGTGTACCATGATGGCCAGATCAAGAAATATTCATGTGATTTAGATCTAGGCACGGGAGTCAAGATGTTTGCGAGATTGACTCCTGTCATCTTTTATTCTGCACGTACGATTAAAAAGCAAGGCAACGCAAAAAATGCTGCAAGACCGGTCCGTGTATGCGTGGGAGTGAGAGTGAGAGACTGGGAGAATAGAAAACCCCCACGTGTAACCAAGCGCAGTCTCAGTTGTTACACTAGCGAGCGAGTAAGACGAGTTGTATAAAACACGGCAGGTCAAGACAAGGCAGGACGCGTCGCGGCAATCGTTAAAAAAAGTGTTAAAAAAAGTGTGGCCTCTCTTTATCCATATCCCCTTGTGAATGGTGTTTGATTCAGTATCCATACCGGTTGTCCACCCGGTTCTATGTAAGCTGTCATTGGTCCACCCCAGGTTCCTCTCAAGAGGGTGCATGATAGAAGAGAAGAGTCTGGGGGCATTCCTGCCACCTCGGATGATGATACAAAACAGTGGCAAAAATAGTACAGTACCTATTCAAAGGCATGAATGAATGATGCTTCAGGTCTGAGAGTTTCGTAACAGGACGCGACGACTGTATGACGAGGGATAGTCGGTAGCATATCTGATAAAGTTGTACAGATACATTCAAAGCCAAAAAGGTAGATCAAGAAAGTGTGAGAGGGAGCGGGATTGGCGGGAGCTTGCTACCTAGTAGCTGTGACCTACTGGCTTACGATAGAGATAGAAGTAGAGAGATTCGGTGGTACGGAAGTACGGGGCTGTCGGGGTACCCCAGGGGGTGGACGATTAGTGGATATACTAGGTACTATCAAGAGGAGAGCATGGCATGTGTCTGTCTAGGTATGAGAGACCATAGACGAGAGAGAGGTAGGTTCTGAGGAAATCGTGAAAGCATAAGAAGGACGCTTCCCTCTTCTTTCTGGTCTCTCTTCTCTATCCATCAACTCTCAAGCATATCAATCTATCGACCATCTCCTCAACTTCAACCACAACTACAACAACTCTATACTATACTACTCTACCTCGACAACCACCAAAATGTCCGATCTTCCTCCTCAGAACTTCCTCCCTCTCACTCCTCCTCCCAAGTCCTCCTTCCTCTCTCTCGCACCCGCAACATCTCCTTCATACCCTCAGAAGCCCGCCGTCCGCTCCCACGCTCGTCCTTCTCCCGAGCGACGATCATCAACCGAGTCTTCAGACTCCAACAACTCTTCAGCCTCTGGCTACCGCATTCTCAAGCTTGGACCCGTTCACTGGGGCGAGCACGCTGATGAGAACAAGCGTGACTTCCATGATGTTATCCTTCACTAAGTCAAAAATTTGAACAAGTAAAACGGATTGTTTGGAAGCGAAGCGATGATTTTATTTATTTGGGGTTTCAAATTGCAATTTTATCTATCATGACCAACAACAACAACAATTTTCAACGTCACGAAAAAACAAGAATACCATTGAATGAGGAAAAAGGCAAAAAATATGCTACAAGGAACAAAATAACCCCCAGAAATCTACATGGGGTGTGAGCGAGAAAGCTCGGTTGAAAGGAACAAAAACGAATTAAACAGGAACTAGGATTAGGAACAGGCTGAACAGCCAAGTATTTCTCAATTCAATACTACTACTATCTCTCCTGCTTGATGTGCACTTCTTATCAAGTGAATAATGAATGAATTATTCGATTACTATTCTACTGTACCGGGACTTGAGTCTTGGCTGTCTTAGCACCGCAAATCACTACATACATCCTTTCCAAATCCAGAAAAGAGCGATGATCGAATTTCTGCCATTGATGATCCATTACAGTACATTACTGTACTGCTATCTTTGCGCTGTACATACAGAAAAGCGGTATGTAAGGCTGGCCTATCACCTGACGTATATGCGACACGAGCTCTGCTTGCACCATCGCCTTCTCGGTGCTATTATTCTGTGCAAGATAGCAAAGATTGTCTCTCTCTATTTGTTTCTCTGTGTGCAAAATACTACGTAGTAATGGTGTTTTTTACTTGCACATGTTTGTATGCACAGCTACACACCCTCAACCGGCATTTCATTAATTCTGGACCGGTCATGTGCCCATTCTGTAGATAGCGTCGCATTGCTTTCCCATCAACTAGGCACAATGGCAACTAAAAGAAATAAAACGAGCCATCAATAGCCGGGGCAGGCCGACCGCGCAGACTTGCTATATCCGTTTCCAACATGATCTGTTGATACACGGCCCAATCAAACCCCCAATAATCCTTCTAGCCCTTCGGTACAGTAGCTTGTCAGGGATCAGGTTCTGGTTCAGATCTCTTGTTTCTTGGGTAACACTTTCGGGAGGTGACCGAGAACGTGCATGACGTCCACAAGGGTTTTCTCCAGAATATCCATTTTCTTTTCGTCTGCTGAGTCAAGAATATCCAGTACAACCACTTCTCCCTCATTCTTCTGTGAGACTCCAGATTCAAAGTTGAAAGCAAAGTAGAGAGCACATCATATCTGGGTGGCCGATCATGGGGGCGGAGCCATGTCCGGCTTTTAGTTTAGCTTGTGTTATGGTTATGCCACACTGTCACAGAGCAGACAAGATGTGCGTTCCTCTTCTTTCATAGTGACAGTATAGTGATAAAGGCAAAATCACAAGCAATCAATCAATGCATCAACCGTCAGCCTC
This sequence comes from Fusarium coffeatum, assembly GCF_003316985.1. Lineage (NCBI taxonomy): Eukaryota > Fungi > Ascomycota > Sordariomycetes > Hypocreales > Nectriaceae > Fusarium > Fusarium coffeatum. Next base: position 169,027 of record NW_022157846.1, read on the forward strand.
AGCTTATCGCAAAGTCGCCATCGCTGCGTTGATACCATCCTGGAAACTCTAGATTCCAGACCAATTGCGGGGAAACGGCTCCAGCTCCAGCATCAGCTTCGCATGCTGAAAAGAAAAAAAGTCAATTCCAAAACGAATCATGAGACATCAAAATACGTCATTCCTCATTTAAAGCTCGAGCTCTATGCCGTACCGCGTGACCTGTCCCGTGTCTGGTCTCCTGTTTATGCGGTGATCGCTCGGGGTTCCGACTCGCCAGGTTTCGGGGATATCGAGGCTTTGAGAAGGGCAAGAATAGCCTTGTTTCAGTGGGTAATGCCTTGTGCTTCAGTAAACATTCAAAACGTGAATAGGATTTGAGTTGTAGCGAGATTACGGTCAAGCCCGAGGATGCTCGGTTTGACAGCATTGCCAAGACGGGACACCAGATGCTCATCCCACGCTGATCTACCAATGCTGATCTCGCAGCTTGATAACTTTCGTGCCAGCAGCCCAGCACCTTGAACGTTGATCGCAAAGACAACTGTCAGACAATCGCAGTACACCCTCTTGCACGTAGAAAGCCACTGCACATCTCGGCTTCTGTGCCGCCTCTCTCCGTCCATAATCAACGGCCGCCACGTATCAAACACACCCTCAGCTGGTATCAGATGTGCCACAAGTTCAAGAGATCAGCTTGATCATCTTTTGATGAAATGGTCTGGTATTTGATGACATTCACCACTTCTTCTCCGTCCCAATGACAGTGATCTCCTTCCTCTCAGGATCAACGAGCCGGATTATCTCCCGCCACTCAATCTCTACACACCGTGATCGTTCCCCTTCCGGCCCCGGGTATCCACCTTCGGCTCCGCATCCTCCGGAATGGAACCGGCACCAGGTCTTTGGATGCTGAGCGTCTACCCAAAGTTGCGCTGATATCAGATACGGATCTGCCAATACTCGTAGCAGCCCTTCCAGAGGTGGTCGAGCAAACATCTGCATGTCCTTCTCGTGCTTCACAGGCTGGAAGCACATTGGCGTTCTCGGTTCAGCGGGAGTGCGCACCCAAATGGTGAGATAATCCATCCTTCCCTGCACGGCCAGCTCTGTCAGCAACGGCACCACATCCGATCCGAGCCACCCTCTAAGCCGGTCAATCCTTAGCTCCAATCTCGCAATCCTACGCAGTGCACCTGGCGTTGTGAGCAGACTCGCTCGGCCGGGAAGTCTCTCATCGGCTCCGGAGGGGACGGTCTGCAGTTCTCTGCGGATGTGCTGCGCATGAGGACCCGTGGCATCCAGTAAGAACTCGTTTCCTGAATATAGCAACGGTGCAGCGATGTTGTGTAGTGCTGGATGAGAGAGCAGAATGGGTAGAGGATCGATGGGTGATGGAGTACAAGGACAGAGCTGAATAGGCGTAGAGCTTGTGACAAGTGGTTTAAGTATGAGACTGAGGATATCCACGGGCAAGTCGAGGAGGTTGAGCGCGTTCACTTCGTCGGTTGCCATAATGATTCGACAGTCAATCTGATGATGAGTAGATCCTGGTGTTGAATGAGTTCCATCTGCTGAGCGCTCCAAGACAGTGTCGCATGCTGTTGTCGATAAATCAGAGAAATATGTTCCATTCGAAACTTTCAACCGGAGGTTAAGTCGAATTGATTCCGAGATATCGCTGAAGCTGAAGCTGTCTGGTTATGTTGCAAGGTCCAAATTGAATCTCCAGGTGGCGGTTGAGCAGTGCAGCATGCATCACCATCGATATAAGTGGGGCTCTTTCTGTAGAGCTTCTAGAAATTCACCTAAATAAGGCAGGAACTCCTGGATCTGATAAGATAAGTTGACTTCCTTTCCTGACACTGGTAAAGAAAGGCCCTTCCTTCTCTTTCAGCTCAATATGAAGCCCAGAAATCCATGTCCAATCTCTATTGTCACCCGGGCTATCCTTCATCTTTCCAAAGGATCAACTATGCCCCCAGAGGTCGTCTCCTTATGGCTCTCTTGTCTCCCCAAGGTTCTTTGTGTATTTCAAAGGACAAAATAGCCTCTATTATTCAGAGAAGAGTTTCTATGTACTAGAATGAGTAATGTGGTGCGGTGACAACCGTGGGAGTCGTCCCTCCTTGGCTGCTCCCCACCTCTACGAGGGCTGTGGTTGCGATTCTTTCTAAGAGAGTACTTTCGCTTTTAACAGATGACTTCGCTTACTACAGAGACCACTTGGCCTAGCATAGGATGCCTCAACATCACGGTGTCAAGAAATGTTCTTCCAATAATATTGAACATCTTCAGCGTATGCCGAACCCCTAAACCGGAACCCAAGGGCAATGCAGATCTTGGAACAATGACTTCAGGAACGCCTGGTAGGATTTAAATTACTGTCGAATAGCTCCGTTGGTACAGAAGTTTTGGTTCCACGGGAGACGTTTCTTCGTGAAAACAGGGGGACTGAACGTCGCCGAGTTCAAGCTACCCCCGGGACACACACCACTCAACAAGAATGTGTCTGTGGAGCAGCTAACCTCTTCAGACATGTCCGAAAAGCAAATTTGTGTTGAAACACCATCTTATGAGCCAGGTCGCCGAGTAGACAGACTCTCAACTCCGATAATAAAGTTACATCAGTCCCTATGAAACCACAGCGAGACAGATGCCGACTGCGAAACGCCTCTAGTGTCTCGAGCACAATGATCCTAAAGCACTCCAGATGAACACTCGCTTCTGTTTGATAAAACCACCTTATATTGCCGAACCCCAAGTTCCAGTTCGGGTATTAGATCATCGATAGCTACGTCTAAACGAACAATTCCTCATCTCAATGAGAATATTTGTGTCCACGATATGTGGCTGGAATATTATAGTGAAAAATACCCACGTATATTCGTCCCAGTGTGTTGCAGTAACGGGATCAGAATCTTATCCGCAATGGTGTATTATTATTGTTTGCGTATGAGTCGTCTTGGGGGCATCTCAGGGGTATACCAATCTGTTTGCCTCTCGTTAGCACGGCATCCCAGCAAAGACTCCGTTACTATCTTAACACAAACAAAAGATGACCTTTGGGATTTGTACCCTGTGGTTCGAATATCCCGTACATTACCGTGAAAAGTTTCTCCATTCACACTTCGTCGTGAAGCTCATAGAGCTTGGGGTCTTCACTGGCTCTTCGAAACTATCAGATCCAGTCCAGCCTCATGAGTATTAAGAAAGTGTATAAGCTGTCTAGACTCCTGAGCCGACACAAGACGTAGACACTTGTAGCCAACAGTTACCCTGGGCAGGATGCAACAAATTTGTGCAGTGATGACCTTCGAGTGCAAAACAAGGACAACCTTCGTACCCAAGAAATGATTGCACTATCTCATTTAGATAGCTACCTCCAAGACAGACTTCCACAAAAGGACGACCCAAAGTCAAGTATAGGACAATGTGTCCCCCTTCTTGGAAATGCCTCAGACAGGCCTCAGACTCTGCTGCAAGAGCAAGAAAGATGCGGTCAGTCTGATGGCATGACTCCGTTTTGGGAACTTGACCCCATGATACGAGAGTTAGAACGAGAGCTGGTTGATGGCAGCCCATGAATCCATGACCCCGGGTTGACAAAGGTGAACACAATCACATCGTAGCCCCTGTTACCGGACAGGGCGAAAGATGACATTGACTTTGCCTCGAGTTCAGAGAAATTACAGTAACTGTCAAGACTATAATGACAGATTTAAATCATGATATGATTGAACGTAGCTTCGACATATGTGATATTGATTATAACTCAGAATATGAGGCGGTCTGCTCCCCCCTGTGCAGCCTGATAACTGCACCATGAGAATGGCTCACCCCAGTTTCTTTCGCGTCTATGCTCTTTCGTTTTCTTTGTCATTCAAAGACCATCCTGCAACCCTTTGACGCCATGTCGTCTTTGGGTTGCGACCGGGGTTGAGCAATAAACGTTGGTCAGCCAATAAGAACAACTCCTAAGCGCCGCCGTTACAGCAATCTGTCGCTAAACCCTACGAACCCTGGGTAAGTTCCAGTAACTTGGTGCCTTGAATCCATTTTCTAGGTTTTGTAATTAATACCATTTGTTAATCGTAGACGCGCACTCGCGCGTCTTGGAATATTCTACCAATTCGGTAGGGAATTTGGCGCAACACGGTGGGATCATCGCGGCAGCATACATCAGCCCAAAAGTAGGGCTGAATGTCCAAATCCAGTCAGGAGAACCTGGCTTCTTTGTAATAGGAGTTTGTTTCTTTCCGTTGGGCCGTGCCGTCGTCATGAACGGTCAAAGCTGTGATGATTACTCGGTTCTACCAAAGTGACGGTGTGGGTGTAAGTGAGCAGCAAATGCTGCACTATAATCACTTTGATCACCAACAAGAGCTTTGTTACGTGGACTAGTTCGGGGCATCCATATTTCTTCCGAGTAGATACAAGTTTCCTGCACCTGGTCATGATGACCCCGACTGATGTGCTCGGAAGCAGGGACCCTGTTGCGCCAATATCAGAGCAAGTTTGAATTCGCAACATATGCACGTCGGCAAATATGTGTCTTCCTTAAAAGGTAAAGAACCAACACTGAACAAGGGCTCCGTTTGAGGAGCATATAGTGATGTGTATAAGTGAGGCTAGTCTTGTCTGTGCCGTCGTGTGCCTCGATATCAGCCGAGGGGTGAGAACATTAGGGGTTGCCGAATCCATACTACGTTCTTCTGCGTCTGTTCATCTCGATTGAGCATTAAACAGTGACTCATAATTAGCTAGTTACTGGAGCCACTTCGCATGCAACTTGTTGGATTGTCGTCGTCTGATGAGAGACTTGTTGGACGATCTCAATCGAGCTTGCAACTCGTATTACCCGCATCCGGCAGAGGTCCAAGTTGGAAGGTGTAGTGCAGGTAGAGTGTAATATTAATCACTTGACTGATACGCCATGTGCCAGGGGATTCCACCTGGGTCTGGAGAGACAGATGCATGATAATGGCTGCGTGTCGTCACTCCAAGTCGGACCGCGGCCGACCGAGATTATAGTTCGTACATAGGCCTGTCGAACCTTCTCATCGACTTCTAGCAACATTGGGGGCTGTGGTAACAGTTGGGTCGCAGAGTTGGCTGCATGAGGCTTTCCGACGGGAAGATCCTAGGGCCGCAGATGGAAGCCATACAGACCAACACTATCGGCCGAGGATTCAAGGGGCTACCAACACTGAGAAGCAAGCGGTCAGACTCGTAGAGAGAATCACGACTGTAGTCCATAGGGAAAGATCGGAGAAAGATACGCCAAGGGTCGGGGAGAGTGTGACGACGAGAGTCTATTGCATGTTCATCTAGTGTATTGTCCACATGATGTTGAACTCCGGGGGCTCATCCGGCAAGCAAAGTACCAAGAGGCGCAAGGTTCAGGAGATATTTGCCGCAGTAAAGCAACCCAACGCAGCCCAAATCGACCCAGACCGTCGAGTATAACAACGATCAAGGGGCGTAGACGCAGCCGCAGAAGGAGGTAGACGCAGCCGCAGACGCAGACGCAGAAGCGAAAGCAGTAGTAGGCGCAGTAGTAGCGGAGTTTGTCTCGTACAAAGTGGATCAGCCGAGGATGAGCGCAGTCCAGGGACCAACAACCGCGTTGGAAAAGCGCCCCTGAAGCCAAATAGTCAAGTTATTGCTGGTGTTTTGTTGTCATGGGTTGATGTTGGGAGGCGCGTTGCCTTGGGATGATGTATGTGAAGACAAGGTCAGGTACAGCCGCGCGCCATCACACCCAACCTGAGCTGCAGGAAACGGCAGGGGTCAGTGGACCCATCTGGAGAGCAGGCAGGGGTATGGAACTAAACACTGTGATAAACGCGGGACGCTAGGCAGACTCTACAGTGTGAGTTCGAACACAGTTGCACTCCAAGCAGCAACCTTCAAGCGCCTCTCGACAGGGATCGTGCCTGCCATGGCCAAGCTCGGCCCAATCATAGTAAGGCAGGTCTTTGTAGTAGGCAAGAACTGATTGAGTTGAAGCCATCGGACCTGCTTTAGCAGGAACGACGGGAAGGATGAATAAGGCAGCCACGCAAAGTATGTACCGTAGGAAGGTGTTCTAACTGCAAGGTACACGGCTATTCCTTTGATCATAACTCAGCCTACAACGGCAGTTCGTTTTTTCCACTTAACCAACAGTCTTCAGGTCGTCTTTATCCTGTTCTGTCCTCTCCTATCCTATCCTGTTGATATTGGTCCGCCTCGGCATCCATCATCGCTTGATGCAAAGTCAAGTCACACACCCCCGCGGCTGTTCGATGAAGATCCCAAGACCCAGAATGGACAAACAGGCATACAGACTAGACTATTGCTTGGACATGGCATGATATGGCACAGCACAGCATGGAGCATAGCGGGATAGTGCAACGCAGAAATCACAGCTCAGTCACACTTGTCAATAGCGAGAACGGTATGGTCAAGCACAACCATGTGTGACAAACCTCGGCCGTCATGCATCGAGTCATGCAGCAGCGCGGAATTGTATGAAGTTATCCCAGACGACATGTCTTTCTTTTCCGTATGCATCACCTATTAGTCGGCAGCAAGGTTTATACAATACCTTATGTGGGGAAGAGAACAAAGAGACCTGGACCAAAATCAGGAATGAGGTCCGTTTATATGGAGTCAGTATTAGTACTACCCACGATATGCGGTTGGCTGCGCGGCTTGCGCTTCGCTCGACGATCGCCGCGGTCACTTCTAGTATCAGGAACAGCCGACACACGCTTCTCGTGATATCTACGTAGTAAAGTCTTGTTGGCTTGCCGCGATTATCTTCATGGCGTGCCTTCAGCGGTCCGCGCGCATGAGTAGGCCCGTCTACCCGCGTGTAAACCTTCCGAACGCCTTCTCGATGAGGAAAAGATGCAAAAGAGCAACAACGTTACCTTCACCCGCCGCGTCAATCTCGGGAGAAACTTTTACACTACACGCGCGGATTTTTATTCACATGGGTCGTTATCATTGCAACACTGCATTACACAGCACTATCAACCCCTGATGGTGTTGAGATGGCCAAAGCCGAGAGGCTGACGCCCATTCTGCACACTTTCTTTGTTCGCATCAAACACGGCTAGTACCTGATCCTTCAACCACTTCAACCCCAGAACGACCCTACATTCTGTGGACTATCTAATCTACAAGGGGATTAATCGTCTTCTTCGCGGATCATGTGCAACATCCGCTGGGTCCACAAGGCGTTTAACGCCTCCAACGCCTCTCGCGTTTTAGCTTGGCCAAGGAACAAGGGATGATGGCAGAAACCCTACCAACAGACACTTCTAAGAAGAAATTTTCCTCTAGATGTGCCGGGAATCAAGCTGGGATGTGACTTGCTCGGGGCTGAAGAAAACCCCGTCAGCAATAATTGCCCCTGCACTGGGATAGCAAGTTTGATCAGCTATTCGATATGAGCCCGAACTTTGGTCTCTTGCCTTTTTTCAACATACAACTTCGCCAAAACATTTCTATTAGTCTTCGCGGGCCCATAACACTAAACTTGGACAAGAAACCTATCTCCTCATGATGATCCTAGCGATGCATGGGGATATGAGGGCCCGCATTCATCAATTAGTAGGGCAAATTCTGTGGCGTCATGACACAAGCCATAAAACCCGTGCCGTTGTTGTTGGTTAAATGTATTGGACGGAATTCGACAGCGGGAGAGGCATTGAAAAGATGGTGGGCTGAGAAATATACCTGTCACGTCCATGTGGCAGCTGCAAATAAGACAACTTCGGCAAATTCTTCCACGGTGTTGCTCGTGCAAAGAGCAGACGTTGGGTCTAAGGCTCCTTCAGCGGGACTAATGGCGAGCTTCACCGTTCATGATGATGATCAATCCGTGTACTAGCAAGGAAGATTACGATCTTTGCCGCATGGTATCGATTACGGATACAGGGATTCGGTTGATATCAGCTACTGGTCGCCCACGCCTCAAGCACTGAGCTGATAAATAATAACCCACTATAGATTCCAAAGCACGCTGTGAGCTTTACACAGATATATCACAGAAAAAAGTACATCTAGCTGCCATATTGTGCGGCTATTACGCTCACGAACGGTAGTTAGTCTTCAGCGAAGCAGGCTGATAACCAACAAGTACATAAAGAGATCGAAACAACTGGTCCTTCAGGATGCGGCCACAACGTTGTCGACAAATGGAAAGACGCATGATGGTGGTCACCCCTCAATGCAAAAGAACACATCTGTGAAGTGTGGGTGCACGATGCCCCATCATACAAAGGGCCCCATTGAACCTAGCAAAGTTCGCACACCTCCGGTTGTAAGAAAAATTCCGAGTAGGGAAGATATCACTTCTTTCTTCAGATGAGACAAAATATCTCAACTGTGAGGCTGTCCAAATTCTACTGGATTAGATTCCATGGTGTTGTGGGTGCGAACTCAAAGTTCAGGATAGTCCTCAGAGCTTTCTCCTTCGACTATCATGATGCAAAAAGTTTCAAGAAATCAGAGCTGCCAAACATCGAGCGAGCGACCTCCAATGCGGTTGGTCTTGTTCAAAGCCCCTTTGTGGACTGATGTAGCTTGACGTAAGTCGACCCTTGGACCAGCCCGCCGACAGAGCGTGGTGTTGCGGCACACAAACTACTACCTGATTTGGGGCTCGGAAGTTATATCTCACTTGAACAACTTGATTGTCTCCTTTTCCAGAAATCCCCTCGTCTGGATTTTGCAGTTGTTTGCGGGGACCTGAGAGCAAGGGCCGAGAAGTCAGAGAGGAGAGGAGTGAGTGCCTAACAGCCAGCACCAACCCACACCCCCCTCCAAGCCTCACCCCCTGGCCGGGCCAGGGCCAACTGACTAGGTAGTCAACCAACCATCCTACCTATCTAAGCAACCCAGCTCCTGGTCTTCAACACCGGGGAAGTGCAAACAGGACCAACAATCGATTTTCCTTGCTATCATTGTGAGGGTTATTTCGACTTTGACATTGTGGGATCTCCAAGACACCTGTGCACATCACGTAGTGTCATGGACAGCAAACTGCCTTGTTCTACCATACTCGTTTCCAAAGCCTCGGGACGGTTTCACCAGCTATATAAAGTCCAAGGACATCTGGCTTCATTTCGATCATCACAGCTCAGACTCAGCAGCGATTCATTCCACAGCTATCACCTCAACTATCTATACTACTACAACAACAACAACCCAAGAGTTTCTTTACACTCAGATCTCTCAAAACCCCAAGCTTCCAATACATCTTCTCAGTGTCGAACTTGACAAAGTCTATCACGGCAGCCAGCCTATTTTTTCCAAAAGATACACAAAAACACATCCGTCGGCACTCGTGCAACCCAACACTCTTACAAACCTGTCGGATCACGGCTGTGAACTATCCGTCATCTGTTAAGAGTAACTTCAATTTTAACCAGACCATCCTCGCACAAGGCAGAAGGTCTCTTATATATTGAAGCTCGCTCCAGTATCAACGTACTTGGAGTCAACAACGGTTACCTCAACACATATCATCACTTTAACACGAAATCGCCAGCAACCATGTGTCAGTGGAAGACTACCCAGGTGTGGACCAAGTGCGGCTGCCAAAAGGTCGATTACTCTCCCAAGCCTGGCAGTAGCTGCTCCTGTGGAAGTGTCACGGATCAGGGCACTACAACTTGGGAAGGCTACTGCAACCTCCCTAGCTGCCGCAACCCTCCTCGGGCTTCTTAGTAGGTTGGTATTTGGGTTTCCCTTTAGAGCGAATCTTTGAGGTACAGACAACTAATCAATGACCATTGATAGTGATCCGCGCTACCCTCGAAGGAAGGGGGAGAAGCTATGAGCAGACTACTGGATCTGCAAGTGACTAGTCAGGACAATCAGGGCAGAACACGACATTGCGGGGGATTTCTTACTTCTTTCTGGACTTATACTTGAATCCCTAGATGGACCGTTGTATCCATGGAGTTGTTTGGCGACAAACTTGAACTCCCAGAACAGCACAGAAGAGAGGGTGATGCAGTCAGTCATTTCCGAGGGTTTAGGTGGAAGGTTCCAGGGCCATTCATGTTTCTTCTATATTCTATCTATCTACTCTCATTGATAGTTTTCAATTGCATTTGAACATTTGTTTCTCGAATCACATATTGGGCACGAATTGATGGATGGATTCTTTAAGAAATAAATGTCTTTGTTGAATAAGCATGGGATGGGGTGTAAATGCGGGGGTATGTGTAGTAATTGACGGGGATCCCATGCTGTGGTGGATATAGGCGAGATTTCAAGGGACTGGGGTTGTCTCGCTTATTGTGTTAACCTTTTCTTTTATTTGGTGGCCAAATGATGAGCACTGGGTATTATTGATGTTATTATTGTTACTCGTACCATATCCCTACGTTCCATTGTTTTTGACTTGCTCTGCTCTGGTCTTGTCTGATCTTGGGGCCATGATTCTTCTTCGATCTTTAGTTGAAGTTGATTCAAGTTAAGTTAGTTAGGTAGTCTAGATACAGTAGTTTGAGTCCCCACTCATCCTTGTGGCCTTATCTGCGACCGCCTACGCCACGCTACGCCACGGCCAATTCAATCACGGCCATGAGGATGGCCCTACCGAAAGCCACAACCAACGCATCGAAGACGCAACTGTTTCAACTCTCGTCTTCTGTTTCTACAGCCTCATTTACTGTGGAGGAGGATCAAGAGGAAAACGCCTCGTGGGCGTTTGCCAGAGGCGATCTTAGTCAATGCACGGGATGAGACGAAATATGATTGTCTCGGTTGGGAGTCATAGAGGTTCCGTGTAAGTCAAGTTTCCACTTGGGTCACTATAGTTGCTACCAACAATATGCATTATAGCACTGCCTTATGAGTCTGCCGAAATTGATCCAATAGAAGGCATTTCTTTTGATATGGCAGTATCAAAAAGAAAGAGAAAAAAGAAGCAAAAAAGAGCCAAGGCAGAGTTGATGCTGCTGGTCTGGACTGAACTGGACTGGCCTGTCATGTTGTTAAGATTAAGCGCCCAGAACCGCACGTACCCTCTTTGGTCCAAGTTGACTTAGTGTCGATGGACTACTGTAGACCGAGTCGTCAATGAGTCGGTGAGTTGAAAAAGCTAACTGTTTCCGTTTCTTTTTCAATGGTTTGAAGGCGTCTTCTTTTTTGTCTTGTTTTGTACTGACTGGCAAGTCCTGGCTGGGTTACCCCTGGCCCTGTCCGCTGTTGGTGGAGTTGAAGGAAGTGGGCAACAGCTTCGCATGCAGACGTCACTCATCATGTGACCTACAGTACCTGATGTTGCTGCTAGGATGGGCCTCAAAACCGAAGTTTAAGTTGACTTACCTTGAACCTTTTAGTCTTGGCTAGAACAATCGTCAAGCATATACCTATTCCGACGACTAAACCTATTTTGTCAAGTACAACTTATTACCCGTCGTGATATAAGGGTAATACAATGACCCGTAGGTAACACCCGCATGACTCAAAAAAGAAAAAGAAAAAAGAAAAGTCTCCGTCTATGCTTTTATGGCTTGTAATAGGTATTTGGCATCTCGCTTGGATTAATTGCCGTTGGCTTTGTGCTTCCGCTTCCCATGCGGACCGTACCTTGACGTGGCGTGACTTGACGGGTTGTGGCATATAGGATGACTGCTTTTGTAGATATCTCCGTTTTGACAACAATACATGTGGACTGTAGAAGAAGTACTCTCTTATGGAGTTGGAGTTGTCAAAATTGACCTTTCTAGGTGGAAAAGTAATCTTCTCCGGTTTGGGCTACGTAGGCATGAACGGTTTGTGGCACTTTATAGGCGGCACAATAAATAAGATTACATGTTATGATATTTGTGTTTCTTATTTAGTGTTCACGACCGGTGACATCTATCTGAGATCACCAATCAGTTTCTGTCCTGCTCTTGTAAATTTCCTTCGTTCGAAGAGTCCGACATCTTGGAGAGCTTCAGGTGTGTGGTTGTATATAAGTGAACCCTGAATTTATAATCAGCATGAATTCAAGCCCCAGTCAGAGAATGCCTACTTTGTTTCCCTTGTAGCCGAAATGCAGAGATCGGCGATAGAAGGACGGCTTCTTGGGTTGTAGAAGAGATTGATGGTGTTTAATCGATCTTGAGATTTTCCATATGAAGATGAGATATCCCAGATGCAATCTAGGATTGATATAATAGCATCACAAGTGACATGTAAGCATGATAGCGCAGGCTGATAATTTGATATACCATAATTGAACCTAAATGATATGTTCGGCGTGATAAGTAGCCATACTGATATGAAGATGGGTGAATCCGCGACAATGTTGAAGGTACGCCCTCCTGATAATGTTCACGATGGAACCTGGCTTGAGACAAGTTCCATCTGTTGGTGTCTGAAGTCTTAGTAACGAGAGTTGGGAATTCGGCCGACCTGCAGACAGGAAGACCCTTCTTCTTTTTGGTTGTTGTCCCCTCATAGAATCCTGGATTGTTGTCTTTGCTGGGGATGTCTGCGACGGCCTGGTCAAGCGTGGTGCCCTTGGAATTATTATTAGCCATTGCATACGCAACCTCAGAAGAGACTACTTACGTGTGTAGAGTTTGTTACCAGCCACATATTTACGCAAAGATCGGGAGATAGGCACAATATCCGGCATCTCATCTGTGGGATCCTCGTAGTAAGATGGTTCAGTGTAGTCGTGAGAGATGAATGATACTTGGCCGTGAAGATACCCTTATATATGTTGCGTGTTCTCCAGTCGCTGTAAGCGGAGGGCGGATTCGGTGGTTATGTCTCTTGAGCCGAATTATCAAGCAATATATCCGGCAGCGTTCATGGTGAGTACAGCGCCATGGTAAGAGAGGACTTGGGTTCTTCATCGGTACTTTCTTATCCAGCGAGATGAACAGCTCGTTGATGTGGTTGTCAGGTACTGTGGCGAAGAAATGAGATTATATATAACAAAGCTATAAGAAAGGTGCATTACAATGCGGTAGGAATCGACGTTCTAGCTTTCGACGAGCCCAGTCGGTAAGCCAAGAGCGTTTTGGCCTGATCCGGGCCGACTTTTGATAGCATTCCCGGTTCGCTCAAGGCAAAGGAGCCCAAGGTAGTTATGTGGAGGTGGTGGGCCGGTGAAGAAGTAGTATATACTGATGTGTTGATGGGAAGTTGGGAGACGTCGTGGTATGGACGAGGCTCCTTATACCCCGAAGGTTTGGAAGCTCTAACTTCATCATGATATCATCAAGCTAGGCTTACCTTGCTTGACAATCCGTAGCTCCAGATTCGAGAAACATAAGCCATTTACTACATACCAGCTCTGTTTTACTCAAAAGCGCTTGTCCAACTTATGCCATGGTGAAGCCTCCATACTAAGTGTACTGTAAATGTCTTCTTGTTTGACCCCTGTCTTGTTATAGTCACCATAAAGCATCTGGTCAAACATTCGCTCTGAAGTGAATCAGACAACTTTATGGAGGTGTATACATAGGGGCTGCTAGTCATGGATAGAAACATTGGATATACTTCATCAGCCACATCATTCTTTGACAAGAGCACCCTGATGTTGAATGCATACCAAAATATTGTAGCCCAGTCATGCTCACATATAGAGCAAAGAAATCACATTGCATTTATCACTAGCAGTCATGGTACTCAATTTGGTTCTGTCAACTCATAGTCAATTGGCTATCTTCACCAAGCATCTTTCCCTTCATGCTCTAAACTCTGAGAGCTATCTGATGTTCATCTGGTATGAACCAATCTCTCCAGGACGTGTACTTGAGTAGGTCCAAAGCCAATAGACTCTCGGCACCAAACTTTCGTACCGTCTCATGGATCTTCAACTCAACATTTACCTAGCCATCCCTCACAATACCAATGATCCCGATTCACCACGCTTACTTCTTCGAGCCGGAAGAGTAAGAGTTGCCGTTAGGGGCGGTGTAGGTTGAGCCGCCCTGTCCATTGTTGTGGTAGGTGCTGCCGTTGGGGTTGGAGTAGTAGTAAGAACCGTCCCTGAACAATATCAGCTATCCGTGGACTTCACCCTCAGGTTCAGAACTTACGTGTTGGAGTAGTGATAGGAGTTTGAGTTGGAGGAGCTGGAACCGTAGTCCCGAGAGCAGTAGTGGTTGCCCTGGATTCGTGTCAGTAGTGAATCATATGAAGTGAGTGCTGGTAGTCATACCTGGCTGTTGGTGCCAGAGCTCTTGACGTTGTAGCTGTCAGGCATTTTGACTTTGTTTTCGGATGAGAAGAGTAGATGTGTAGTTTCGTTAACCGTTGAGAATGAGAATGAGAATGAGAATGAGAATGAAGATGGAGAAATAACTTTCAGAATAACCTGGGGAAGCTGGCCTTTATGAAGTAAGGGGACAGTCGCAACTTCCTGGGAAGTACCGTAAAGAAATCCACAATGTCTTTGTTTGCACTGTTTCAATTGGTTGTATTTGCTTTATTTGGTCGTTTGAGCTTGACTACTGCGATAGTGCATGGGAGGTTATCGTATACCCCGCTCAGTAGTTACGACGATGGCTAAGCTTGAGTTGCCGATTGTGTTGTCTCATTTGATGGGCTGTAAGTGGCTCAAACTCAATGGAAATGCGATATTCATTTGTTCTGACAACGGTTTGGTTTGATGTGGTTGGCCAAAGTGGCTCAAGCGGTACATCACCGCCAAAGCAGTTGGATGTTGTGGTGGTGCAAACAATCGCGAATGGCCTCAGTCAAATATAAAACCACAACAATGCACCAGGCGCAAATAGTCACTATTTTCATATTGGAGATTTGTTTGCACTTGCCTTTTTGCGATTTCCTATTTGTTTCCAGGGCCCTTACGAACACACAGCTTGTATCTAGTGCGTTTGCCTTTGTTGGGTGCCATTGAGCACACTGAGGCCAGCAATAAATCCTCACACATGCAAATAGTGTTTCAGAGGGGAAGCGTATATTTCAGCTGGCGAGAACTTGTTATACTTTCATTTAAAGGCAACCCTTCTGCTGCAATACAAAACGGTAGTCAATGCTGGTCACAATTGAGGTATAGGGTAAGCATGTGGCAAACGAATACTTGACTGATAAATGAATACTCCGAACTTATTCTAGAAGCGTTTGATGATTCCACAAAACTGGGCTTATATTGACGTAGTAAATAAACAATGATGATTTCTAAATGGTAGATTTGTAACGAGTACGCAGATGGGAACCGGTTGCCCTCGTTCATTCTCGAATCGCAAACAAGAGATGGAACAATTTCCAGTCTATTTGCTAAATTTGTATGGCGACAGGAGCTATGAGGTCAGATTTGTCATGTCTGTAGAAACATTTGCCTGGTTTATGTATGTCAGGAAGTTCCGTCGGCCGTGCATGTCCTCGAATGGTTGAATCTGATTGGAGGTGGCACAGTTATACTGATCTCCTTGCTTAGAAACACCAATAATGTACAGAGAGATCGCGTATCAACTATATCTATATAAAGGTGCTTCTAAATCTATTCTAGACAGTTTCCGGTACTCTCAAATTAATTCACGACATCATTTGTTTGAAACAAGTTAACAAGTTTACACTCACACTTCAATATGGCACCTAGAATCTTCATGTAAGTCAACCACATACCGTCGGTTTTTGTGATTGTGAAGGGAAACTAACAAATATACAGCACTGGAACGACCGGTAGGAAACTCTCAGCAGAAGCAAGCGATTGTGTACAATCTAACATTTGCTAGGTTATGTTGGCGGCACTGCCTTCGACATCATATATGAGGCACACCCAGATTACGACTATACACTTTACGTCCGCAACGAAGAGCGTGCCAAACCTATCGCAGAAAAATTTCCCGATGTTAAGTTTGTCTATGGCGATCTTGATAGCGTTGAAGTAATTGAGAAAGCAGCTTCTGAAGCTGATGTTGTTGTCCGTATGTCTAACAGTCAGACTTCACCACTAAGAATGGCAACTTACATGATTCACAGATACTGCAGATTCAGCAGATGCGCCTGGAGCAGCCAAAGCCATCGCAGCGGGTCTTGCCTCTAGTCATACAGCTGAGAACCCAGGATACTACATCCATCTCTCAGGCGCAGGTATCCTGACCTGGTATGATCTCAGAAACAAGCGCTACGGAGAACCGCCTCTTCCTGATCAGAAGTACAACGATATCACAGATATTCAGCGCATACTTGACCTACCAGATGAAGCCGTCCACAAAGATGTGGAAAACATCCTTCAGAGTATTGGCTCACCCGCTGTCAAATATCTTATGGTATCACCTCCCGTCATCTACGGACCTGGCAGAGGCTTAATCCACAAAGACAGCTTCGCAATCTCGGAAATAGTCCGCGCAACTCTCGACCTCGGATACACCCCCATCGTTGGAGCTGGAAAGGCGAAATGGGATAATGTCCATGTCCAAGACCTTGCACAGCTCATCGCCAATGCCGTTGACGCATCACAAGCGCCGTCCAAGAATGAAGACGATTCTGAAGTCTGGGGTAAGAAGGGATATTACTTCGTCACCACGGGAGAACATCAGTGGTATGACGTAGCCACTTGGATTGCAGAGGAGGCTCATCGCCAGGGATATATCCCCGAGTTCAAGACCAAGCATGTCACTATGGAGGAAGTGATCGATCGAGGATACAAGGCGGGTATAGCATGGGGCATTAATTCCAAGAGTGAGGCTGAGAGGGGAAGGAAGTATTTGGGATGGGAGGCCAAGGGGGCATCGTTGAAGGAGACGATTGCTGGATCAGTGGCTGCTGAGGCTGAGGCTCTCGGCGTGAAGCCCAAGTACAAGTGAGGCTACAGGCAGGCCAGCAGACAATTTGTCTTCTAAGACTTAAGGCGCTAAAGACAAAGGAGCCTAAGATTAGTATAAGCTTTCATAAATTTACTAAATTATTTCATCTCTTATGCTCTCGACGATTGAGTCTTCTAATACCTTGGCGTGAGGGTGGTTGAAGCTATTGTGAAGTGGATCGTGATAGTATGCTGATGAGCCGACCAATCGTATGCTACTTATTTTGGCAACTCATCATACTATATCAGTCTCCGTTCTTGTAATTCAAGTGTCCCCGGTCGATATCAGTAACTCCATGGTCAAGGCATGCTAGTCTATTCTGAAGCGCATCTGTCAAGTTCCACAGCAACAACAACTGTAATCACCAATGCCGAAAGACTATCCACACCAATGAGGCCTAAGGGTAACTCCGAACTTCAACAATCATCTATGAGTTTCCAGAAGGCCATCAAGAGTCGTCATTCGTCAAAAGCGAGTCAGAAACTCACTTGCCGGAGGAATGGTGGTTGCAAGCGAGTAAGTGGCCGTACTACAAATCTACATAGTACAATATCAACAAAAATCTCCGCCGGAGATCCGAAAGCGGCAAAAAAACTGTTATCGGGATGGCCGTCAAAAGTTATTGGGTACTACGTGACCACGGGAACTGTAGCTGGGCTGGGTTGGGCTGGACTGCAGCAGGCCAGGCTTGTCATCCTCAGGCATGCGGGCTCGGAAGAAATTTTGCTTCTAGAGGCGGCTAAATCCTTGCCACTGGTACAAGATACTGGGTAATGATTTGCTGAGGCGAGAGGGAAAATCTTTGTCTGGTTGAGGTTCAAGGTTTACAGTACAGTGTGTTTTGCCCACACAAATTCATGATATCCTCGAAATATAGAGGTTATACTCTACAATGAAACGAGAAGAATAACTTCTTTGAGTCTATAACAGCCTATTCCGTAATATCTCCGGCCTAGAATTACCTCGTCCCATTTTAAAAACACTCTACCAAAAGTGCGATCTGATCTGGTTGCCCAGCAAAGACTCAGACCAGAAAAATGAAAAAAATTCAAGATGGAGCATGAAAAAAAACTCAGGCGAGGGACCTTACCCTGATAGGTTTAGTGGAGGGGATCCCTACAGACCACTGCCCCGCCCCGCAGAAAAAGTTCACAGGTCCCTCCAAAATTTATTATTCTTTTAACGCCCGCTCAAAAATCGATGTGGGAGAATTTCCTTTCTTGAAACCCCACGTTCTTCTTCTCTCCTCTTCATCCTTCTTCCCTTTCCACCACAAACCTTTCAGACAAGACAAAATGGCGGACGAAGTTTACGACGGTGCCATTGGCATTGATCTGGGTAAGTCTATTACTCTTGATATTCTATTCCATTCCGGCTGTCGTCGTTTTGCGATGTTTCTATTGTGTGCGCCGTCCGGGCGCTGGTCTTACTTCATGATGCCCTCAAAATGAAGACATTGACAATCAAGAGAATCACCTCAAGACACAGCAAAGCTCTATCCATCAAACAACCGCTAACATTCCATCTCCTCAGGTACTACCTACTCCTGTGTTGCTATCTACGAGGGTAGCAATGTCGAGATCATCGCCAACGAGCAGGGTTCTTTCACCACCCCTTCTTTCGTTTCTTTCACTGAGAAGGAGCGTCTGATCGGTGAGGCCGCCAAGAACAATGCTGCCATGAACCCCCGCAACACTGTCTTCGATGCCAAGTGAGTTCTTTCGCTCCTCCGACTCTCCGCGAACAATTTCTGACTGAGATCCCTCGCAGGCGTCTGATTGGTCGTCGTTTCGATGACCCTACCGTCAAGAAGGACATCGAGTCTTGGCCTTTCAAGATTGTCGATGACAACGGCAGCCCCAAGATCGAGGTCGAGTACCTCGGTGAGAACAAGCAGTTCTCCGCTCAGGAGATCTCCTCCATGGTTCTCGTCAAGGTATGCACACAAAACTCAACCCCGCACTACCAATTTTTACTGACCCCTCCAAATAGATGAAGGAGATTGCCGAGGTCAAGCTTGGCAAGAAGGTCGAGAAGGCTGTCATCACTGTCCCCGCCTACTTCAACGACAACCAGCGTCAGGCTACCAAGGACGCCGGTTCCATTGCCGGTCTCAACGTCCTCCGTATCATCAACGAGCCTACCGCCGCCGCCATTGCCTACGGTCTTGGTGCCGGTAAGTCCGACAAGGAGCGCAACGTCCTCATCTACGATCTCGGTGGTGGTACTTTCGATGTCTCTCTCCTCAACATCCAGGGTGGTGTCTTCACTGTCAAGGCTACTGCCGGAGAGTAAGTTTACGTTCCCCTACTGATACACAATAGCTAACATAAAACTTCAGCACCCATTTGGGAGGACAAGATTTCGATACCAACCTCCTCGACCACTGCAAGAAAGAGTTCGGCCGAAAGACCAAGAAGGACCTCTCTGGCGATGCCCGTGCCCTCCGACGTCTCCGAACTGCTTGTGAGCGTGCCAAGCGTACTCTCTCCAGCGGTGCCCAGGCCACCATTGAGATTGATTCTCTCTTTGATGGCGAGGACTTCACTATGTCCATCACCCGTGCTCGTTTCGAGGACTTGAACGCCAAGGCTTTCTCTGGCACCATTGAGCCCGTTGCCCAGGTTCTCAAGGACGCCGCCATCGAGAAGAAGGCCGTTGACGAGATCGTCCTCGTCGGTGGTTCCACCCGTATCCCCAAGATCCAGAAGCTTCTGTCCGAGTTCTTCGACGGCAAGAAGCTCGAGAAGAGCATCAACCCCGATGAGGCTGTTGCTTACGGTGCCGCCGTCCAGGCCGGTATCCTCTCCGGAAAGGCCACATCTGCTGAGACCTCCGACCTCCTCCTCCTCGATGTCGTTCCTCTGTCTCTCGGTGTCGCCATGGAGGGTAACATCTTCGCCCAGGTTGTTCCCCGTGGTACCACCTGCCCTACCCTCAAGAAGCGAACCTTCACCACTGTTGCCGACAACCAGCAGACCGTTCAGTTCCCCGTCTACCAGGGTGAGCGTGTCAACTGTGAGGACAACACCTCTCTCGGTGAATTCACCCTCGCTCCCATCCCTCCCATGCGCGCCGGTGAGGCCGTCCTTGAGTGTGTCTTCGAGGTCGACGTCAACGGTATCCTCAAGGTCACCGCCACTGAGAAGACCTCCGGCCGCAGCGCCAACATCACCATCTCCAACTCCGTCGGAAAGCTCACCAGCGACGAGATTGAGAAGATGGTCAACGACGCTGAGCAGTTCAAGAGCAACGATGATGCTTTCCAGAAGAAGTTCGAGGCTAAGCAGCAGCTCGAGTCCTACATGGGCCGTGTTGAGGAGATCGTCTCCGACCCCACTCTCTCTCTTAAGCTCAAGCGTGGCCAGAAGGAGAAGATCGAGAACACCCTCAGCGAGGCTATGTCCGTTCTCGAGATCAGCGACAGCACCGCCGAGGACCTCAAGAAGCAGGAGCTTGCCCTCAAGCGTCTTGTTACCAAGGCCATGTCCTCCCGATAAATGCACACACAAGGCTGTTAGAGATTGCAGTGGTGTGTTGATATCCTGGAGTAACTGATATTGGAGCTTAAGAACCAAGCACCCTCGACGCCTCGCGAGGGGCGATTGGGGTTTACGACTGGCCGAGGTGGAGTTTTCTTTGTCATTAACGGTATAATTGGACAAGGAAGATGACCAAGGCATATGAAAAGTTCTGCATGTTTCATGGGTATGCCGCTCCCGGATGTGGGCGGCTATGACTAGTAAAATGAAAGCCGATGGGAAAAGGAAAAAAAGGTCCAAAGATGATTGTAGACTTGTTGGCCAGAGTCTACATGGGGTGGACAAAGGGCCCTGTGAATTTAAGCATAGATATGGTAGATTGCAGAAAAGGAATGATGCTATTTTACCACTCAAAACGTCTCTATTCGTGATATCAATCAAGTAAATCAGTCACAGGGATCATCACCTAACCTGAGGTTTATGATAATAAGAATAAGAAGCCTAAGAGCTGTCCTAAGTTTTCGTCTTTTATTTTCATTTCTTAGGCTTTTTCCTCTCTTATGCCTGTTCATTTCTTGTGCTTTATGCTATTAACCTATTTAATAGCAGATGTCTCAGCTAGGTAGGTATCTTGCGCTGGGTATCACCTACTGAGGACCCTGCGGATCTAAGGTTAACCCCACTGGTATTTCCAGCATAGGCGTCATACATGTGCAATGCAGACCAACCCATCATAATCCCAACACACATATTCCAATTTAAACTATCCAGTCTAATAACGTTGACTTGCCTAAAACAATGGCTGACAGCCCCCATGAGTTTCGCAGGAGAATCCTTCTCCTCGTCACAACAGGTGGTTTCACTCATGCAGGTACTGAAAATTCCCCCACACAAGATCGTCAAAGCTAACACTTTGTAGCTCCAGTTCTTGAAATAGGCGCTGTGCTTGCTTCCCGTGGGCATGAGATCCAATTTGCTACTTGTGCTGGCCAGGAAGAGTGGACGGTGGATTACCCTTTTATCAAAACTACACATATCGTCGGTCCGGCTGCTACGGAAGATGATTTGGATGTGCACTATGAGAGTATGCGGCTCTGGCGTCATGAGCATGGTTTTGCGCCGATGATGAAGTCCAAGTACTTCTTTGACAATTTCTGGACGGAAACTTACAAGAACCTACGGAATCTCTGTTTGGATCCTTCTACAAAGCCGGATTTTATCGTTGCTGATTTCTTCGCCGATAGTGCAGCGAGGGACATGCTCAAACAGTTCAACATACAACTCGCAAGTGTATGGCCGCAGATGCCGTATGCCATGGCACCTGTGAGTTATCATCCAGGTCAGCCTGGTTTTCAGGCTGATGGGGCGTTGACTTCTGAGCATGCTTCTCTATCGTCGAGGTTTTGGAACGAGTTTGTGGTGTTTGCGGCACTGCCGACGATCATCCCTTGGCTATTATGGACGAAAAAGATGCGTGTTGATGCGGGCGTCAACTACAGCCATTCTCTTATGCCGAAGCCGGATTATCTTGTTCTTGTCAATTCGTTCTGGGGGCTTGAGGCGCCCAAGGAGTTACCGCCTCTCATGACGCCTGTTGGACCTATTCTCAGCGACGAGTATCCTCCACTGGATGATGATCTGGCTGAGTTCCTGGATGGTCATGATAAGACGATATATGCGTGCTTAGGAACACACGTCAACCTTCCGGGAGAAGAGTTGACGAAGTATCTTCTCGGTTTCATACGAGCTCTGGACGCTGGATCTATCAACGGTGTTATCTGGGCTGTTCCACAAAAACCTCGCGCCAACTTCGATATCTCCAAGTCTTATCCTCTCGGTGATGGCTCGACTATTAGCGTGGAGGACCTTCTCAACGACGCCCATCCGCACTTTCGTCTTCCTGTATGGGCACCTCAAAGAGCTGTGTTAGACCACCACAACACCGTCCTCTTTCTCACACACGGCGGCGGCTCAAGCGCCAACGAGACACTCTTCCACGGCACACCCGTCCTGGCAATAGGGTACTTCTTCGACCAACTCTGCAACAGCGCTCGTCTCGCTGCATCAGGCGTCGGCACCTCCCTCGATAAATCCTACCTAACACCCTCCTCCATCGCCTCAGCTATAGAAAACATCACCACCGACACAGACGGATCTTTTGCCGACAACGTCCTTCGTATGAAGCGTATAGCAAACCTTAACTCCAAACGAAAACATCTCGCAGCCGATCTTATTGAAGAAGTTATGGTAGATCAAGAACTTCGCTTTCGTGATGGCGTTGAGTTACGGCCTATGCATCTCCAGACAGCGGATATGCGTATGCCTATATGGAAAGCAAGGAATTGGGATATGCTGTTTATTAGTCTGACAGGTCTTGTAGCTGGCGGTGTGGCTAGTTGGTGGTTTGTTAGAGGTGGGTGGAGGAAGTTACCCCTTGTATTAGCAAGATCCGTGAGGTTGGGTAGGGGATTTGCGAGAGAGATCTTTGAAAGTCGAAGGTCGTGATGGTCTCGAATATGGATATTGGGATGTATTATAACACCAAGCCTTGTGGCTGGTATGTAAAGCAAGCGCTTCTCTCTTCTCGATTTATTACAGCATAGATAGATGGAAAACTCCAGACCAATCCTAGATATTTTAGTCTTGTGTCTTAAGGGAGCCAACCCTCGTCACCTTACGCGGACTCAAGAGTCTTGGTGCTGATACGGCATCGGCCATACTCCATCCACGGGCTGAGGATACATGCCAGCGCAAGAGTTGTGGATAGTCTGGTCACAAGGCCGGGAACCGCAGATCCATGAAGCGATGGATCTCTTCTCAGTATCTGCTCAGTGTCATACCACTGAACTGTGCATCAGGGGCTATCACCACATACTCTGTAGACGGCGCCCAGCAGCATACGACGGGTATATGGGACTACCTGTATGTAGAAAGAATGGAACATTCAGAATACCCAAAGGTTTCATCCTCCCAGATCTCAAAAAGTCCATTGAGTGCATGCGTGGACAACTTACTTGCTATTACCAAAAACAACGTAGCCAAGAGCACCTTCAGCTAAATAGAAACTGGAGAAGTCTTTAATTAACCCATAAATGATGTCGCGTTGACCTATCACCTCGCTATTCGTAAAGTGTAGTCGTTTAACCAGGTGACAGAAGAATTGTCTCCCAAGGCTTAGGCTACAATAATAAAGTAGACTAAGCCCTATTCTAAGCTATCATAAATTAACTAAATTATTTCATCCCTTAGGATCTTAGGGTCAATTCTTCTGATACCCTGAGGCCGTTAATGACATGAAGCTCCGCCCAACCCAACATCACCACCTCGACACTCCCCATTTCCACCACCGCATCCTAACAAAAACACTAAATAAGTTGATAGACGCAAGTAACTACTCCGAGTCTCAATTTGATCAAGAGAAACTCGTCTTAAAAAATCACTTTTCGCGCATAAAACCCGCTTCTCGGATCTGGCACCTGCTGGCACTGACAACCAACCGACACCCACCAAAGTCCACGCAGAGTGCTTCCCAATCACTGCCAACCCAATCACAGGCTGATGCCCCAGCCATCTACTTTCATAGTCATAGGAGTATATCTCCTGCATCTAAGTACGGGGAGAGCGCGAACTTGAACCTGGCATCTCCAAACCTCCTTACTCCTCCTCGTTTCCTCAACGCATCGTGATCTACCGTGTTACTCTCTCATCGCGTGTTGAACCGCTCAAAAAGAGAATACAAAATCTAACACTTTGATTATCCTCCCTTTTTCGAATATCGCGTCGCTTTGAGTCACTTTCACTCTCGCCTACCTACCCCTCACTCCTCCTACTTAATCACATCTCTACAACTAATTCGAAGCCTCACTTGTTTACTCATGTACATGCATACTCGCTCACATGCTCTTACTCCTGTGAAAGCTTCAAACATGAAACCTATTTCCGAAAATGTAAGTCACACACTATATCCCCCCCTCTCACAAGTTACTCCAACTTACTAAACCCAATAGTCGTTGCCCTACACGCTGCCATACACTGAGAGTGACAATTCGGGCCGAGATGCGCGTTATGGGCGTAACACCACCGCCTCTACCATCTCCTGTCACTCGAATCCTTTTGACAAGTCTGTGATCGAAGATAGCGTTCAATTACGTGACTTCTCTTCTCCCACTCCGACCAAGTCTCGTGGTAAAAGCCCCGATTCAAACAGATTCGTCACAGAACATCTTTCCCGTCCCAGAGCCATTAATGGCACTGGCCTCGCAGTCTCTCAGTCCAACAATTTGTCTGGCGAAGATCAAGCTACCTCAGAGTGGGAAACTGTCGCCGGAGATGACGCCCCTGAAGCCTACCCAGTAGTTTCAACTAAGGCGATGAGACGCCAGGGAAACTTTTTTGTTTACAAACCGCAAAACGAAAGTCTCGAGACTGATCGCAACGTCTGGGCACCACAAACAGAGGACTTTGAGCTTGTTTCACCTTCTGGCCCGTCCGTGCGAGTGCAGCCGAGAACATCTCCCCGTTTGCAATCGTTCCACTCGTCGTCCAGCTTTTATAGTGACTTTGGCAAGCATGGCGAATCAGGCCAGGGAAAAGACACAAACATCTACGGGAAGTCTCTCGCTCCTTGCGATCCCGGATACTACCCAACGGATGATCGCGTTCACAAAGCACCCAAGAGGTGCTCGCATACCTCGTCAGACAGTCAAGAGGACCCCTTCAAGTATGACGGAGATCCGTACTCGGGATTTCTACGTCCATCGGCCGAAAGAGAAGTCAGTGATGCGCTGCACAAAGCCGGGCTAGCCTTCTCTTCAAAAGAGACCATCCCGCGACCCCCAGAGGGAAGCATTTCCAATGCTTCGCAAAGAGGTGCCCCTGTTGCTTCCTTCTACCATGCTGGCGCTATTCGTTCGACCTAGAATGTCGATGAAGAGGTCAAGGTTCCGGTTCACCGTGAGGCAGACAAAAACACTCGTCGTGTTCCTGTCCGCGATAGACGACTGACCGGCGAAATTGCTACTCTTGTCAAGGACCGACCTGTCACCGGTACCGAGGGCGATTGGCAAACTGTCACTAGCGAACAAGCTCTCAACTCCATGCAGCAGGAATTTCACGACAGCATCGCAAAAGGAACCGGGAGCAGTCTGGCCGATGTATCTGACGTTACGGAGCGTGGCCCACACCTTCGTTCATACAGCTCCAAAGACAGAATTATCCGCCATCCCTACGGCGATAATCCTTATGACTCGTACCATGTCCGTCGCGACAAAGGAACCGATCTCTCGATTTCTGTTCCGCGATATGGCGGTAGTCCAGGAACATTCAGCAACACGACTCGCAAGTTCGTCCAACCCATGTCCAGATTGCCAGAGTCAGCTGCTCAACTCTCCAACATCTTTCGCAGAGACCAAAATCAGCAGACACCTGAGGATCAAGGTATCCTTCTTTCCGATTTGGCTCCACGAAGAGCCAGTTATCAGAGCCTCGATTCTGATGCACTTCCTCCTACAAGCGGCGAAACCGCTGATTCATACTTGCCCGATGGTCAAAAGTTCTTCAGTTGGAACCGAATTCGTCGAAACCTTGGTCGAGAGCCTCCCAAGACCCCCTTGACCATTCTTGATCAGCCACTGTACAGACGTGGTATCCAGGAGTCCGCCGATTCCAACCGATCGAAGCATGTTCCCCATGACAATTTCCTTAAGGAGCTCCCCTCCTTACCATTCCCTCTAGTCAGTCTTCCTGAAGCTCAAATGTTGCAGCAGTTCAAGCGGCAAAGAGGTGAAGAAGATCACACTGAGAGTGCAGGCAACTTTGCCGCTCGGAGCAGATCTAACACTATCAGTACTGCTCCATCACCTGCTCCTCCTGCGACTCCATCGCCTCCGAAGAGAAATATCTGGCCCTTGACTCCCGAAAATGACATCACACGGCCTGAGCCGACTCACCAGCCTCATGGGTTGCGTCAAATGTTCCGCCGTCGTGATTGTAAGTGAAGAAGTGGCTGCGACGGATGAAATACTGACAGACTCACAGCAAGCGAGAGGATTTCTGAGATGCTTGTTTCATCTTCTGCTATCCTCGATACTCCTCCTTCGACAAAGCCTAGTTCCAGCACTCATCGAGCATGGTATCGAGGACTGCGGCCGAGCGTCTCAACTCCCCGTGCGGAGCTCACCCCATCTCGTGGGTTTTCTTCAAGCACAAGGACTCGTCGAACTAGCAGATTCCTACCCGACTTGGAAATTCTTAACGGAAGTCCCTTTACGCAGGCAGAGTCTCGCCTTATTGAAGAGGCTCGTGAGAACATGTTCTATCACCGTCAGCGCACAGACATGGTAGCTCAACGGGGAAAGAGACTTTTCATCTGGATCATGATACTGACCTTCTTCTTCCCGTTCATCGGCCCAGTCGTACTGTACGGCAAGCTCAACTCCACCATCTCGTGGTACACTCATGGAGAGATCAACTGCCTTACTAAGGATCAGCGCGGAATCCTCAAGCAACAACTTGTCGTCGAGGCCATTGTCTACACTGCTCTCATCATCGCACTTGCTGTCCACTATTCGATCCACAATTAGACTAATCCAGCTCTCAGGCGCAGGTGGTATTTTGGGGTCGGTTTTGGGGAGGTTTCTGGGAAGCCAAATTGTCAGTCAGAACATTTTGCGTGACACGAAGATATATATCGAGACGGTCGGGCACTGCTACTTGGGCTAAACGCAGAAAAGACAGTCTTTTTTGTCTTAACTTGCTTTTCTCGGGGTGATCTATACCTTTTTATAGTGGCCAAGCGGCGAGGATATACCACAAAACCCAAATGGTCCGTCGAGGCGGGTATCTTAGTCAATAGACTTGCTGTCGCCAAGGGTCAAAGGACTTCCGTATTGATATGATTGAGAATCTACTGTAGCGATAAGTCTGTGGTAGCGCAAAGGTCTGGGTTGGGCTCATGTATATAGCTAGATTGAATCTCCCTCATCAATGCATCATGCTGATATTCCACGAGTTTTTGTGAGGTCGCCGCAGTGTATGTTTTTGTGATACCTGATAATACTATACAATGGTCCCATACAGTGGAAGAAGAACCCAGAAGATCGATGCCCTGCTTTGGGCAATCGAGTTGTCGATTAGAGTTGCAAGGTGACCGACTTTCACGATGTCGAAGAAAGGTTTGGGATGTCCAGAGTCAAAAGCAGTTCATGTGTTAAACATCCACCAAGGCACTTGAGGAAGTAACTGGTCCTCTGTACCTGCCTTCCATGTACCATATGAAGAAGGAGCGATACTTTTCGGTCAACTCAACTGATACCTTGAGTTACCTATGGTGCCTGCAAGGAGAAAACTCGTATGGATGAATTAAAAACGAATTTCTTGTACACTACTAGTTTTCATGAAAATGAGACCATTTAGTAATGGGCAAGTGCTGTATGGCTGCTATCGAATAGACTGACAATATGAAGTATAAGAACCTAAAGGACGAAAGCCTAAGGGATGAAAAAGCCCAAGAGACGAGAATAAGAGATGAAAATATGCACTTGATGGAAACTTAGGATAGCTCTTAGGCTTCTTGTCTTTAGTTGGATCATAAGCCTTAAACATAGACAGTTGATAACATTCCATTTCTCGTCTATCTCTATTATCATTGTCCATCGCGTAGTCTTGTCAGAACTGAGGACATCCCTTCTAACCTGCTTCGGTCAATACCAAAGCCTTATTGAATCCTCCGTCATGTCCGGCGCACGTATATACTAAATTCTAGGCCTGTGACTGCCTCCACGCGTCATCAAGAGCATTCCCAACGCCAATCCCATGCATTCCCATGTGCAATATTACCCAACTGTATGTCCCTTTCTTTTCTTCAACCCGCTTAATCGTCGAGCTGCGTTCAACGCAATCCCGGTATTATCAACCAATCCAAGACAAAACATTAGGATAGCAAAAAGCTCATCCAGTGTCAAAACTGGCAAGAAGGGGTATAAAGCGTATTCCGGGTTGAAATCTTTAAAATGTCCGGAGTTTCAGAAATGAAGTGTTTACGAAAAGTCATCAGGTCGTCCGGGTCTGGCCATGTCATCTGCTTGTTGAACAAGTTCCTTGGTCTCGCGTGCCAGACCGAATGCAATAGGTGGTAGTGTCTGCACCCACATGCGCCATTCGTGCGAGTTTGTGTCCATACCAATGTTCGCCATGTCTTGACCCTGGTCGGCAGACTCGAGTAGGCGTGCTCTACATTGGGCCAGCTGGTTGGCCGACTCGCCGAGGCCGCATGCTTGTGATTCTGCAATAATGTCGCTGACAATGGCATTGATGGAACCGATATCTTCAGAAATCTGGCGCATGTTGGCTTCTCCGCGGACCGTGTTTACAAGTCTCTGGATCTCGGCCGATAGAATGGAGTTTTGTTCCTCAAGGAAGAGCTGGATGAAAATGTCAGTATTGGACTGACATCGTCATGTCTGAAGATAACTGACCTTGAGATCTTCGGCGGCTCGGGGATCCAACTGCGGGGCTCGTCCGTTGGGTTGAGTGTTCGCGTTGGCTTGCCCGAGGCCGATTGGTACCGCGCTGGCCTTGGACATGGACCTTTGGTGCGAATATGGCTCAGCGGACTGGCGAGGCGAGCCCAGTGGGCTATATGCTGATGAGTCAATGCTGCCTCGCATACCACTCAAGCCCTGGAAGGGAGCTGGAGGTGGAAGCGTGTTCTGGATGTTTACAGGATGCTCGGTAGCTACAGGTGAGAAAAGAGCACTGGAGTCCGCAGGTGTCATGGTTCCATCTTCATCGTCCAATTCCTCAGCAGGGGTTGATCGAATCTTGACCAGACGGAGCAGGTCAACGATAGCAGCGGCCAAATGCGACGCTGCGGTATCCAGCAGAGAGACAGGAGACATTCCAGCGCTGGAGGCAAAGTTCTTGGAAGCTGTGATGAAGTTGTTTGCGGTTGACGATACCTTGGATCTCAACTTGGTCTGCTGTTGGATAAACTCCTCGTCGTCGGTCTGGGGCACCTCGATGTCCTTGGTAATGCGACGCACGCTGACTACAACGAGCTTCATAGCATCCACCACCTTTTGGGGATCCTCAGTTCGAGCTTTCTGCAGAAGCTCATCAATGGCAATCTGGAACTTCGTGACGTGAATATCTTTGACCATACCACGCTCATCAACGAATCCCTGCTCACGGACGTGCTTGGCCGCATCGTGCTCAATCCCGGGACCAGCAGAGGTTGCGCGCATGTGTCGCAGTTGCGTCTTGACACCAGCGTAGCGGTCCTTCCATTCGTGAACCTCACGCTCGAGCCTCTCAATCTTCTTCTCAAGTTCTGCATGTCGTTCGTGTGTCGTACCACTTTGCTGAGAAAGCTCGCGCATCTCGAGCAAGAACTCTTGGGCCTCTTTCCTGACTTCCTCTGTGACCTGCTGTTGTTCCCGAAGTTCCTGTCTAAGTTCATCATTTTCTCGTTGGAGCTCAGAGTCTGATGCGCCAGGCCCAACACTTCTCTCGGACTGCTGTGCTACTGTCATATCATCTCTGAGCCTTTGTATTTCATCCTCATGATCGTCGCGTACGCGCTGCAATTCTTGCTTCATCGAGTCGTTAAGGTTTTGCGCCTCAGCCAGCTTGTTCTCAAGATTGAGTCGGAGATCACTCCATTCTTGCTTTTCCTGGTTGATAGTAGCAGCTTGTGAACGTTCCTGATCCAGAGCGCTATTCATTTCATCCTTCTCCTTTTTCCAAGCCTCTTCCATACTCTCTAGCTTCTCTTGTAATTCCCGTACCTGATTTTGGGAATCCTCTAGGGCTTTCCTGTCGGTCTGTGTCCTGTTAGCATATTGTTCTGTACAATCAACAAACAAGTATTCACCTCTGACATAATGCCGGTACCAGCACTCCTCTTGCTCTCGCGATTCGGGTCATGTTCTGAGTATCCTTCGCCTTCGTCATCTTCTTCAAGCATGATACTTTTGTTCGGAACGATTGTGTTGTTCTGGTTGAGCTGTTTTGGTGTAGGACGTCCGTAATCGCCATTCTGGCCACTTGGGGATGCTGGCATTCCGTAAGCATCTTGTGGTCCAGGACCTCTCATAGACGGCGCATCGGAAGGCCTCCTCATGCGGCTTTGGGCTCTTGGGGGGAAGCTACCATTGATCGGTGTGCCGGGTCCTCTCATTGACATGGGACTTCCTGTACGAGCAAGGTCGGCTCCCACGAAGCGAGGGAATCTGCGTTCGAGTTCGTGGTAAACATCGGCGGCCAGGTCTCGGAATCGTGGAGGGCCAAGGGAAGATAGTCTTTGGCGAGCCTGGTTTCGCTTGGGGTGGAAGTTCTTCTCGGGCGTCAGAAATGGGGGAGGGCCATTTGGTGCATTCGGAGGCGCCCTGGCGGCGGCCTGTCTTCGGATCAATTCGTCAAAAACATCGGTACTGAGCTCATAAAATTGAACTGAGGAAAGGCGCAAAAGCTTGTCGCGAGCTTTGTTCGGCTGCTGCTTGTGATTGGGATCGCGGGTGTTGAGGAATGTGCGCAGGGCGACATAGTGCTCGCTGAGGACGGCCTCGTCAAGGTCGCCGCGGACACTGTTGCGGCCTTCGCTGCGAGCGTAGAGTTGAGTACCGTTACTTGAGCGCGCAATGGAAGCAGGTGGTGATGGTCCTCCAGTGCTTCTAGGACCTGGACCAGGACCTTGGCCAGGACCCGGGCCCGGGCCTGGGCCGTTGAGAGGAGCGTTTGGGAAACCGTTGATGCTCATGGCGCTGTTGGAGCCGCCCGAATTCGGGGGCGATGCAAGATTGGAGCGACCGTTGGGATAGGGGCCGTCGTCGGGTTGGTACTTGGAAACAGAGAAATCGCTACCGCCTATAGAGATCGGGGACAACGGCGCATTGCGTCCCAGACTGATGCTCATGATCAAGAAGGAAAAAACAAAAAATGCGAAACCGAGATGATGCTGGAGGGAGATGGAACTGGAACAACACCAGCCGCCTGTCTCATATGGGCGCCACACGGGGACGGGGTTGAGAAATGAAAGCGGCCAAGGTAGGTAGGTAGTCTAGGGACGCTCGGAATCGACAATCAATCAATCGAGACGAACAGGCCCCAAGGATCCCTTCCCCCACAGTATTGGGATTGGCGTCTTTCAGGGGCTACGGAAGCGCCAAGCTTCAGCGTGTGGCCGAAAACGACAAAGACGGACGACTTTGAGTGTGGCTCAATGGTTGAAAGGAATGATGATGATGTTGGTTGCTTGAGAAAGTGTCTGTCAAAAGTATAGTATAGTACAATAAAGTGGTGTAAGAAGATACGGTGAGGTTGAAAGAATTGTCCAGTTGGAGCATGGACAATTGACAGGGAAAGAGACGTTGCGGGTCAAGTCTCAGCTGTTGATTGTTCCTTCCTGGTAACTTGAAAGGTAAGAAAACAAACAAGAAGGAAGGAAAGAAGGAAAGACAAAAGCAATAACCAAGAATCGAGAGAGACCGAATGGACCGTCAATCAAAGATCAATCTACTGAATCGGAGTGACAGTGACCCAATTCCATCCAAAAGGGGGTTCAGGATGGATTTAGACTGAATCGGGGTTCGGGGGTGATGAGATGGCAGCTAGGATGGGCTGGATTGGCCCTGGGCTTGAAGTCGTGGACTGCCATCCCCTGAACTTAACTGAACTTAACTCCACTGACACCATCGCAACGGAACTTAACTGCTTCTAGAAAATAGCGTGCGTACTGTGCATTTTTTGGAGTCATGGATGGAAGGTCCAGTCCCCAAGTTCTGGTGGACAATCCCAAGGCGAGCGAAGTGGATAGGTGCAAGTTTAACCAGCCAGCCTAGCATTGGACGTAGCCAGCACAGTGAGCACTGACTGAGAGCAACCAGACGAGATCTTGACGGGAAATGAGACCTTGGGTCTTTGTCTTCTGGGGTCAGAGTCCAGAATGTCCAGGTATGGAGATAGGCCACGTCTCCCCCCCTGGTCTGGCAATTTATTATTATCGTTGATGAAGGAGTGTTAATTTCTTGAGTCCACCAAGATCGAACAAGAGCCTGCAAGGTATATCTTTGGCCTGGTTTATCAAGTAATAGTTCATTGTAGACTCTTAAAGGTGCTGGAGTTGTGCATCGAATTAGCTTCTTGCATCTGCCGCTTTGGATGAACCAGATGATATGATCCATGCAAGGGGAGCGGGAAATAAGCACTTCTGACCAGCCAATCTCGATGCATCTCGGGCCTAGGCGGCTTCAACACCTTATTCAAGTCTCACTCCACTGAAAGCACTGTGCCTGAGCCCTGAGGTGCTGCTGTTGCTGCAAACCCCAGGGCTGTCCCCTGCCCCTGAAAGAAAGCAAAGCGACGCTTACTCCTCGCTTCTGATTCGCTCGATGATCCTAGTCAGGCGTTCGAAGCTTAGCGGGTTGCCGAGCGAGGCGCTGGGCCCTGGGGATTCACGGGTCTTTTAAGCTCGGCACGTGCTTTGATGGCCACAGCCACCCGGGTCTTGGAAGCCGGAATGACACTAATCAATTAAGATGACTTTGACTATCAAGTACGGATGGAGATCATTGAAGGTATCGTGAGGCCTCAATGAATCAACTATTCCATGGTATTGTTATTGTTATCTAGATATCATCGTATGTAACACGGCATACTACTATTCCGGGCTCATTACCGGACCTCGCTTATGACCCAACATAGGTTGAATCTCAAACCTCACCCGGGACCCTGAAATGATTGTCCGCTCAATAACAGCCTCAAACATTCCAAACCACTATTCCTCGTATTTTCCCCCGTCCTCATTCCTATGCTCTAAGCGCCAAGAAACCTTAACCAGGCCTCCATGTCAGAAGCAAGCTTGTCTCCAATTTCAGCATCAACGATACCTTCCTGCCAGCTGATATCAACGCACATCTCTTTCCCTTTCACGCTCATGGAGCTAATATGGAAGACGGGAGATGTAATCTCACAGCTAAGCTGAAACACGGCCCTCTCGATCTTCCATCCTGAGCCTTCTCCTTCTCCATCCATCGTTCCCAGGTTGGAGACACCCCAGGCTCCGACTCGTGGCTTCTGGAGTTGTTGCTTCTTCTGTATGCGCCAGTCTTTCACGAGGCCCATCAAGCCTGAAGGATCATTGTTCATGCCTTGATTTAGCTTGTTCTGGATATCCTTGCGGGCTTGAGCAGCGGTAGACCAGACGATACCTTCAAGCTGGGTCATGGTATCTTCGTCTGAAGCACCTTTGACTTTGGTGTGAATTTCTGATACTAAGTTCTGATCAAACATATGGTCGCATAGCGTCATCTCGTTATCCATAGTCGTGCTAGGAACATGCCAAGGATACGCTTCAGACTTCGTGGGAATAAAACGTCGAGTATCCAATGCAGTGATAGCATACATTGAATTTGCCTCCTTCTTGTGATGCTTCTTGCCTTCGGCCAACTGAAGAGAAAGAGAAGCCAGTGGAAGAGCATGCAGAAGACCTGTGATAGTAGTCTGATGCGATCGACATTTATCAATGACCTTCTTTAATGTTGCATCGTCAATTGAAATAGTTCTGAACAGAGTTCGATAGGGCTCCTCGCGAAGAGGAGCCCAGTTGGCGTGAGTAGGATCGTGCGATACAAGAAATGGGGGTTTTAGCTCTTTCCAAACGGTTGATAGAGCAAATCCCCAGGAGATTGGGATCTTGATAAGCTTCTCCGGGGGTGGCGGGAATCTATCCGCAACACTTTCGAGGTGTAGAACATTGTTCTTGAGGTAATGTAGCTCTTTATCGACTTTGGGATCATTGAGGTTACGCAAGAGGCTCTGATGAAGAATCTTGCCTGATACGCCGTCGAAATTGGTATGATTCCAACAAAAGATGATGTCCAACGATTTGAGAGACCCTTCTGGGTATAAGACCGACATTCTCCACCCTGGCTTAGTCTCAACGTCGGTAAACCAGGTATCAAGTTGATTACCGATTGCCTTCTTCAGACAAGAGTCATAGTTTACCGAAGCTTTGATCTCTCGCCAGCTTACATGTTCATTGAAATTGACAGTATCCAGCTCAATCCATGATGGCGTAGCCGAATCTTCGTTTAAGATTCCCACTTGGAGCATGGGATGTTCAATCACTGTAAGTGCCACAGCTCGATGGAAAACGTCCTGGATAGATTGCAGTCCACCTCCAGTGAGATGCTCTGGAAGACCATAAAGGCATGTTACAGCGGTTCCACAGCTATGACGCAAAGTATGTAGGGCTGAATGATACTGTTCTCTGTTCTAAGTCAGTAAAGTGACACAATTGGAGGTTTAGGTTGGGGTTGAAAGAGGCCATACAGATTGCTCATTGGTCGAATGACCCTGGGTTCTCGTGTTGCCATTTTGCTGCTCAAGTTGCTGATGATAGAATTCGAATTAAATCCTGTTATTTGCTGGTTTGTATGCCAAATAGACTTCATTAGTCTGGATTTTCAATGTATTTATTCATCAAGTTGCGAATGCGGTCCCCGCGGGTGACCGTCTTATCTCGCCGCGGATGAGCGAGTAGGATGCGAATGCATGTCTTACACCAAACGAGACAAATAGGAAAGACTACCTATGTACGAAGACGATGTCTGGCGATAAAGGAAGTTTATTTGGAGCGCAATAGACGGAGTGTTTAGGCAATCATCTTCAATCCTGGCCAACTGTGTTCTGGAGGTACTGCCTGCCTAATTTTAAACCCAGACCTTCGAGCTTCGCAGGTGTATACTGTGACAATGTGCCGACAGATTGATGATACTTGATTCTAAGGACTTGAACGGACTATTTCATCATTGAATGAATGATTCTATAGCAACCATCACGGAGGTTTGTTCTAAGCTGCCATGCAAGGGCTGGTTAGCAGTTTAGGGTAGCCTCATCGCCTAGACAAGCCATCAACATGGACATCACAATCTAGCAAGCAACACCCTGACAAACTGCAGTCTTTTCAATCGACCCTACAGAGCCCATTGCGCATGGTAAGTTAAACATCGCCTTGTTTGCCAATGAGGCTGCTGCAAACACGCATTTGATAATGCGACTGGCTGCCTCTTGATACCCCTGAAAGATTGTCGATCTTAGTGTATCCGATCAAAAGTAACGGCCTCACGACTTGAGCCAACTTAGCTTCGATAAAACCCTGAATATCACACAGATCTTCGAAATCAAAGTTTCACTTCCTCAAGTCACAAACCAAACCTAACAGTCTTGGCCATCAACGGCTCAGGTACAAGCCAGCAAGCGTCGTTCTCCTTCAACGGCATGAATCGTTAGGCTATCTCAAGTGATCGCCGGCGTTGCGTGACAATGCGGATCGATTCAACCCAAGATCCAATCTTAATTAGCCTTTCCTGAAACACTCACTATTTAAATAGTTTGGACAATCTTCATATAATACCTGAGAAGCCGGTCAAAGATCGACATTATGTATATGCCTATGATTTTGCGTCTAATACACTGTGAGGGGCCCCAAGGGTTTGGTAAATAGATCTGCTTAACCACGAAACCATATTGGGGATAGTAACGGAAGGACTGGTGGTATGGATGGGCTATGCTGGGTCGTGGGAGTGTCATCATCATGCTCAGCTATGCAAGGATCGATGACTAGAGCAGGTGAAGGTGAATCCGCCGTTGGTCTGCCTGAAATGACGCTCGACCATCATAAAAGAATCGTGTTCTGTGCTGTTGGCGGCCTCATGCTCACCATGCAACTTTAAACAAACAATGCAATACGGTCGTCACGACACGACCTGTAAGCCCATCCGACCAGGCCCGGGTCTCTACGACTGGAAGCAAGAAAATTGTATCCCCCTCAACTAAGTCTTCTACCCTTATTGATACACCCGAGCTTCAAACGGTCATCGATAAGTTTCAATCGCTTCACCATAGCATGCAAGTAAGCTCTTACGAAGATCAGAACCAAGCCACAGTCCAGGTAGCTGGCAGGTTGGGCCATCTTTCCTGCCATGAAGCGAGAATATCAGGTACTCGCTCATCAAAGGTGGCTCTGCTCGCAGCAGAACCGTTATCGAAAGCAGAGGCACCAACGGCCTCACGCTCCTCTTGAGCTGCTGTGTTGAGGGAGTTGGCAAGATCCAAGATACCTTGACCACCAACGGCAGCTTCCTCGTGGTTATCCTTGATCTCGACATTGATGACATGGACAGGTCGGTTAAGCGGAGAGCCTCTGTTCATGAGGTCGTCCACAACAGCATCCCAACATCGTTCTTCGCATGTGATGACAATGTCGACCAGGCCGCCCTCAGTACCTTCGCTGCCGCGGTCCTTAGCGTGCTGCAGTCGAGGTACACCAACCTGCCAGTCTTGCCAGCGTTCTGGTCCCCATTTGACTCCGCGATTACGATTCAACATGTTCAGGATACCATTATTTTTATACAAACGAGCGTCCTTGGACTCAAGCTCCTTGAACATACTGTCATAGGAAGTCTTGTTAAAGTGGTACACGTTAGGCTGAGTGATGGTTGGTCCAGGCAAGCGGACGAGAGAACCTGTGCCGAAGGAGATGACAGGGTACTCTGCCTGCGAGAGCCGTAGATGGGCCTCCATTGAGCTTTGAGGGCATTAGCAGAAGTCGTCAATTGTAGAACACATATCTACGAACCGATTGTTGTTACTGGCACAGACTGTGCAGAACTTCAGTTTGTATCCGTTGTTGCCTTCAGATGAGCCATTTTGGCTCTGGGCCGCAGAGCCACCGTTAGCAACCTCCATCTCTTCAAGGTTCTAGCCGGGCGAGAAAACGAGATTGTTGGCGGGTGCAAAGGCACGGTGCATGCTCGAGTAGCAAGACGCGATAGACTATGAAGCAGCGATGTTAGCGCTTCAACTCCAGAAAGAAGCAAGTCACAAAGTAATAAGTGTAATCAATCTTCAGATAAAAAAGCGTATAAAGTGTCTTTTCAGCAAAGGAAATTCAGACAGCTCCAATATGTTAAACTCATCATGGAAAGGTTGGCT
The DNA here is from genome assembly GCF_003316985.1 of Fusarium coffeatum. NCBI lineage: Eukaryota > Fungi > Ascomycota > Sordariomycetes > Hypocreales > Nectriaceae > Fusarium > Fusarium coffeatum. Next base: position 206,267 of record NW_022157846.1, read on the forward strand.
TGGTATATCACTCGTGCAGTTACTTACCCAGCTTCGAATTATAAAGTTGACACAATCACGATCATCTCATCGTGGTCTGGTCAACTTTTGGTGTACGCGACGCGTGAAGAAGGTTCTTTAAAGGAAGAGGTTGGAGAATTGTGGTGAAGCTGTTAAAAAGCTGAGAGCTAGGGCGCGGTGACGCCAGTTCCCACAATTGCCGGGTAAAGTGCGGCGACGAGTGATGATGAGTAAGCGTTATTGAGACATCAATGGAAGGTGCATGGAAGCTATTATGGTGGGGAGCGATTGCTCCGAAGTAAACGAGGTCATTGACACATGAAAGAGATAGAACTTCGGGTTTGCATTTGTGTTTGATATACAAGAGTTCTTAGGACAGTATTGACATATCACGTTTGAGCTTTTCTCCAGTAACGCAAACAAAGATCATGATAAGATAAGGTATAGACGTAATATAGAAGATGTAGACGCAATACGAACAGCACTTTAACCTCAATGTCGTCAGAAGCTTTCGAGTATTTACCTCAACTAAAGTTCGAGTCTTATAGCAGAAGGACCTGCAATATGGTTAAACGAGGAAGCTGAGATTGGATCGTCTTATAGCAGAGAACTCACTCATGAGTGATTCAAGACAAAATAAGTCAATCAGAGTAGCCCTACTTTGAGGTTATAGCTGCTCGCTTAACTTTGACCTCAGCTTAGGTCTCCAGTTTTCTCTTCGTTCCTTTGGGTGGTCAGACGGCTGAGGTTCCTACCGTTCCTTGTTGCTGAGGATCGACCCAACGGGAGGATCTCCACCTTGAGATCAACCAGTAAGTGCCATTGGCTACTAAACGCCTGCATAACCTGAAACAGACGACGCTTCGACGTTAGCCAATAAGAAAGAAGATCAATTTACCAGGAATAGAAACCTCAATGAAGACTCAGAACTTACTGACTTGGCTCACAACAACAACAAAAAGAAAAGAGAAGGTGATTGCTGGTGCAGCAGCATAAATAGATAACGTGCGTGATATGATCTTGAGTCGACTTTAGCCTATTAATTTCTCTCCCCCAAGTTTGCTAAAGTTGCGAATCCATCTCTAGAGTTCTTGCATAATGATGCATCACGACGCATTCGAGTGCACCACAGCCATGTTTATTGAGAGTATTGAATCTCAAGGTTGTAATATTGCATCCGCTGTCACCTGTATTAGTCCCGCATGTCCAATTACGCTACACCACCTTACGTCGAACCGCAGAAATTATCTCGTGTTAGTAGCATACGGTTTGTGGGTGTAATCAGTTGGTAGTCATTAGAGCCTCGGCCGTCGGAACAAGATCGCGGGTCCCGGTCTGAAGAAACCTGGATCAAGATCCCAAAATCCCGATGAAGACAAGAAAAACAACAAGAACATGTGCTGAGAAATCATCCATGTAAGCTTGCCTTGCCTTGGCTTGCTTCCAGCTTGATTTCGACGCAACCGACCTCGATCTAAGAGCCCCTGCCATACATCTTTCGGGGTCTAGTTTCATCATCCTGTGCGCCTTGATGATGGTAATTTCCAGAGAAGCCGGATGTTGACAGCATTATTCCATTGCGACAGCAACGATACCATGTCCGGAGATTGCTGTTATGGTGACCCGGTCTTGGAATTTCCCTGTTCGACTCGACTCAGCTAAATTTACCTATATGGAAAGTGACGAACAGGGTGCTTTTCCATATTGAGATTCCAACGGCCCGGGTGGGATTTTACTAGGAAGAGCCTGGTTGAGAGTTGTCGTAAGTCTTGTTGAACGTGTATGTGAGTTGCGTATGCACATGCGAATGCAGGAAGATAGGATCAAGTCCCGGGAAGAACACGAGGGACACTGAACAAGGATTGAGTGTCTAAGAGGTACTCTCAGTCTCGGATATGGTCGTGTAGGCAGAGAAGTGCAGAGAAGGTCGTGGCGTCCTTGGCTTTGATTGCTGTTGATGGGTGGAATATACGTACATACTTTTAATTAATTACATCCATGGTTAGGATGAGTGCGGCTCCTCCAGCCTGGGTAGGGGTGCATGGTAGCATCTCAAATCCTTGGGTTACTACGGAACCACAAACTACCTAAGTCACGTAGCATAGCATTACATGGTAAAATCAGCTCGCTAATTAATGATGTCAAGAGATGTTCTTTGATGACATAGAAACACTTTTTGACTATTGTAGTTACTGGCTTATCTCTGTGTAGCATTATTAGAGTCACGGACAATTTGCATTTTCCCAAATTTAGGCCCAAACTACTACACAAATTTTAGTCAATTTACCCCTCATCTGGTAACTGCCCGCGACTAACATGGCCGTTGAATGTCCCCCATAAAAGTAAAGTAAAGTCGGATACTTTATTAATGAGACCAGGTTATCAGCCCCATCATCTGATTGCCCTCTTTCTTCACGGTTAACATCATCTCTTCAGCTTATGGCTAGTAACGTCTCCAGAACAGTTAATTAAATTCCCCTTCTTCCTAGCGCCGAGTAGGAAGCTGGCGATAGAAGACGGGGTTTCATTGGGCCCTTGTTTCCGACTTACAGGCGCTGACTCGCTGCTTGACCAGTCAGATTGGTGCACAAGGCGCTTGCTTTCAGTGGTGTGGTGCACTATCGCGACCAACTCTGCTCCACTACAACGCCTCCAACTCCAGCAGTAGCAGCCAAAAAAGCCAAAGCCAAAGCCCAGATACCTACAGGGCAGGTCCCGGGCCCGAACGTACGTGCCAACGGGCGACCTTACCGGGTACGGACTCCCCCAGGTCCTAACCTAACGTTAGGTTCCTGTCCATTAGGTCGAGGTCTTCTTCTTTCTGTCTGTTCTGTTCTGTTCTCTCAATCCAAAAGACGTCGGGTGCTGTGCTCATGTTGAGGTCTGGGCGGGCAAATTAATACTCGCTTCTTTCAATCTGACCTAACCCCCACTAACACAACTAAACTCTGCCTTGTCTTGCTTCTCCCGTCATCCATCAACAATCTTACCTGGGATCCAATCCTATCCTTACCCCAGTCAAGGGCCTAGAAGCGCAAGCGCAGGCATAGACATTGGACGACCGGCTCCAGTACAGTGCAGTACTTTGCAGTGCAGTCCTGTGCCCTTGTTCGTCCCGAGCACCAAGCCAAGAGCAGGAGCAGGGCATTGTTTTCTCTCTTCTGTTTCTGTTTCGGTTGCTACTGTAACTATTGTTGCTTCCCGTCTGTTTCTCTACGCTCCTTCTCTTCTCACTCTCTCCACACTTGCAACCAAATCCCATCTCGTGCTTTTGTCGCCTGACGACTGGTCGTCTCGCATCATTTGCATTAGGGCTACGTTGACCATTATACTTGGATCTCGACTGGAGCCCTTGATCGACCGCCGCCAACGCCAACCTACGATACTCACGTCTTAGCGCTACGGCTGACTTGACGTCCGCCGCTTCGACCAGCTCTGCTTGGACAAGACCAACCTCGAGTGCTCAATATTGCACACTGCGAATCGAGCATATCTTTGACGCAGATCGCCTTTGTTTAACATACCGTTTTCCCCATCGCCTCGACCCTCGCAGCGGACCCTCTGTTCAACGACCGCACTGATTTATCCGTCAGTCTTACTGCCCCGCGAGAGACCTTCGCCGCACGCCCATCCTCCGGCGGTTGCGCGGCCGTGTGCGCCAGATCGCACGACTGTCGCTAGACTCTGTCTCGAAAGGCATGTCGGCGACGGCAGTTATGTCGACGACCTCTTCTCCAGTGACCTCTCCCACAGCAGCCGCAGCCTCTTCTCCGAACCCTAACCACCCCGCGCTGCCGCCTCTAATCACATCTCCGTCATCGCGCCGAAGCATCCAGTCCCGCCCAATGTCGCACGTTTCCAAGAGCCGACTCTCCCAATACTCGACAGGCTCTTTGCCTACGAGGTCCCGTCCGAACTCTCACATATTTCCGATGTTCCCCTCGACTCTATCGTATACCCAAGTGCGGGACTTTGCCTACCCTGTCACCCATCCTCTACACTATGGCCCGCCGCCCGAACCTTCGGGTCCGCCATCAGGCATGACGACCCCCGCGAGCGAGCACCGTCGATTGTCAGACCCTCCAGGGTCGCTGGATGCACGCATGCCTTGGGAGTCGTGGGGCACAGAAGGTTTCAACCGTGCCCATGACCTCGCTCCTATCCAGTTCGATGGCGGCCCACCATACAGCGAGGACGAGGATTTACAAAGCCCTGTTGTGGCTACACGCCACCGCAAGCACAAATCAACTTCAGCGGCGACAGGCATGAGGGGGAGGACAGGTCGTGATGTTGATATGCATTCGACCAACTACGATCATGAGCGGGGTTACTACATGGGAACTAGTGGAGACGGCAGCGAAACTTACTATGTTAATAACGGCGGCGAAGCCAACGGTCCTGGCGGGGACTTTGTCACATATCCGCCAGACCAGGCACGTCACAGTCGAGCATACCACTATGCCCAACAACCCAGGGCTGCCGAGGGCGGTGAGTACTATCAGCCCGAGTCTGACAGTTCCCCGTCGTCCCCAGGCTTCAATGACGAGTCTCGCTATTCACGAGATTATCAGTTTACTATTACGTCGCCGGACGAGGAGTTCCACGGTAAGGCCGTTGCCTTGTTCGATTTCGAGCGAGAAAACGAAAACGAGTTGCCCCTAGTTGAGGGTCAGATCATATGGGTTTCGTACCGACACGGGCAAGGCTGGCTGGTTGCCGAAGACCCCAAAACCCAAGAGAGCGGCCTGGTGCCCGAAGAATATGTCCGACTACTTCGAGATATTGAAGGAGGAATGAACAGCCTGACTGGTCATCTTGTGGAGGGATCTGGCTCTCCTGACGTGGGCACACCTACCCAAGCGGAGCATAGCGGTCAATATGGCCATACTCCATCTTCCAGCAATGCGACTAACGGGTATCATCAGCCAATCGTGTCGATGTTCTCGACGTCGAGCAAAGACCTTGACCCGTATCCCACCGAGCAATTAGGACTTCAGTCCGGACAAGCGCCCCCTCAAGTTATTCACTATCACGGGCAACGCGGGGGAAGTCAAGCAAACACGCCGACGATCGCGCAGCCTCAAGATACTGGTATTCTGAGGAGGGAGAGTCATGATGGTGGAGAGAGAAGGGACTCGAATGTTACTCCGGTGCAAGATAAGCCACCGATGGAACTAGGAGCGCCGAACGTTGGAGAAGAAGTGAAAGAAGGAGAGAGGTGATATGGGTTGTTGAATAATAACGAATTGCATGCCATGCTTGAAGATACGCTCACGATTCGATGTATTCTGACGGAGCGGGCACATATACCAATAATACCACAGCGAACTTTCAAGATGGACGTTTAGCAGGTGATTCCGAGACTATCCTTCCACGAATTGCCAGATATTGACGCCGACAGTGATCAGCATTCAGAGAGGAGTTCTTTGGGCAGATCAAGGTTGGGATTTATGACGGAGTTAGAGATGTTAATGTAAGAGACTGTTGGGACAAGCCCTGGAGATGGTTAAAGGAGAGAGAGGGCCAGTCAGTGTTAGAGTTATATCATTGTCAAAACTTGTATCGCTAGAATAGTTCGCGATGGGATAATCGAGAGATTATGAATCGTTATGGATCGCCAAGCCATTGCACATGAATGAATCGCATTGTGCTTGTTATAGTCGACAACATGTTCTGAACTTGATGAAATAGCCTAGGCTCATGTTTTGTTATAAGTTGAGGCCGAAGTCTTTGACGTATTTTGTCTTGACTTCTGACAGATAGTATTCAAAAAGGTGATGATCGGATATTTAAACATGACCAAGTAAACTAGAGGTTCTTGGCATGATAAACTCAATTGCTCTGGTTATTACCATCGCTTGAATATACACTAAAGATTAGTAGAAAGCATGACCGGATGCTTGGTACTCTCCTCCGTCCCGTTTGGGTCTATCCATTCTGACGTGCTTCTCGCTCGGGATGTCACGTGGCTCATAACGTCATCCGTCGTCCCGTCGCGATTTCGGAACAAGGTACCTTGATACGCCCACTTCTCAGTACCTTAACGTCAACAACTCTTTTTTGCTCTTCTGTTTCTGGCCAATTGACTTCCCAATTGACTTCAAAATAGTATCATAATCAAGTCAAGATGTTCGCCCGATCTGCATTCCGCGCTGCTCAGCCTTTGAGGGTATGTTTTTCTGCCTGCGCTTGTCGCATATAACACCCCTCCTTCCGTCATGGTCTTGGATTATCAATCAAGCAATTCTCTTGTCAGCAAAAGCTAATTGAGTCCGTTTCAGTCTGTTCGTCGATATGCCACCGAGGCTGGAGGCGCTGGCGGTTCCAACGCCCTCCTTTACGCTGCTGGAGCTGCTGCTGCCGGCGGTGCTGGTTACTGGTACTTTGGCAAGAGCGGAGCTCCCGTTGCTTCCGTTGCCCAGGATGTGAAGCAGGCTGTTGGTGGTGAGCCCAAGAAGGCTTTCACCGGTGGTGACCAGGGCTTCCTTTCCCTGAAGCTCTCTGATGTCGAGATTGTCAACCACAACGTTAAGCGTCTGCGCTTCGAGCTCCCCGAAGCTGATCAGGTCTCCGGTCTGCACGTTGCCAGCGCTCTTCTCACCAAGTACAAGGGCCCCAACGATGAGAAGGCTACTCTCCGACCCTACACCCCCATTAGCGATGAGAGTATGTAGAGGAACTTGCTTTTTGGAAAGGAATACACACTAACTGCTGTACAGACGAGAAGGGCTTCATCGACTTGCTTATTAAGAAGTACCCCGACGGTCCCATGAGCACACACATGCACAACCTTGTTCCCGGCCAGCGCCTCGACATCAAGGGCCCTCTTCCCAAGTACCCCTGGGAGGAGAACAAGCACGACCACATTGCCCTCATTGCTGGTGGTACCGGTATCACCCCCATGTACCAGCTCGCCCGCGCCATCTTCAACAACCCCAACGACAAGACCAAGGTCACTCTTGTCTTCGGTAACGTCGGCGAGAAGGACATCCTCCTTAAGAAGGAGTTCGAGGAGCTCGAGAACACCTACCCCCAGCGCTTCCGCGCCTTCTACGTCCTCGACAACCCTCCCAAGGGCTGGGTCGGCGGCAGCGGATACATCTCCAAGGACCTTCTCAAGACTGTCCTGCCTGAGCCAAAGAACGAGAACATCAAGCTCTTCGTTTGCGGTCCTCCCGGTCTCATGAAGGCCATTTCCGGAAACAAGGTCAGCCCCAAGAACCAGGGTGAGCTGACTGGTGCTCTTAAGGAGCTCGGTTACAAGGAGGACCAGGTTTACAAGTTCTAAACAAAATCATGCGTGGATGTAATGATAGATTTGAAATGAATGTTGGCGACAAAGATTACTGCTAGTGTAAGATTTAGCTTAGAAGAGCGACTTAGATGACGATATGCCGTCTTGAATTGATACCAGGTCAATACACTGCATTCTCAATTGCGACTATAATTACGTTTTCTGTAAGCTATCCTGAATGGAGCCGCGCAGGTGGGTAACAGAAGAATTGTCTTCTAAGGCTTAGGCTCACTATATGAATAAAGTAGCCTAAAGACTTATCTAAGCTACCATAAAATAACCAATTTATTTCGTCTCTTAGGATAATCTTAGGGTAAATTCACCTAATACCCCGAGGCCTCGGTATCAGAAGCAATAAAAAAGCAAATCCATCAAGATTGCTGATATGCAAGATGCTGTTCGCTCATATTCGATGCTAGATGGTAGCTAAATAGTCTACTTCAAGAACACATATCCAACGCGATGACCTAATTAGTTGAGACTGTCGATAGCCTGGTTAATGCATCGCACAATAATAGCAGACCACTTAAGACCATTGGTATAATCCTTTGCGTCAATGCTCTCGTCCCAACCAGGGAAAACAGCTATGAACAGTCAGTATGCGATTTCCATTTGTTTGAGTGGGTGACTTACCTCCAGAGTACCCAGTCCAGATACCAGGCGCAAAAACAACATGCTTGAACCAGTCTCGACCATCCAAACCACCCTCATAAAGGAAGTTTCGCTCAAGGAACTTGTATTTGTTGTTGATCTTTACAACAGCATGACCAAGGCGAATTTTCTTAACGATATTCCACCATGGAATGCCCTCTTCAAGTTGGCGCTTGGCGATCTCAGCATCTTCGTCAAGCTCGCTGGCTTTGATGCGGAAGTCACGGAGATGTCGACGGATTTGCTTCAAACTCAGCTTAAACTCGTGCTCGCTGCCGACGGGTTTGTCAGACAAAACAGAGCCACGCATGCTGAACATCTCATCATCGGTCATCTCTGCTGCAGCAGGTTCGAACTTGGCTTCGACCTGGTCAAGGTAGCCGTTCAAAGCGTCGGCGTACTCGGTAGCGCTGAAAGGAATGATGACGGAGCCAGTGAGCTTAGCGATGGTCAGACCAAGGATCTGAGCCATAGTCCGGTGGTACTTGAATCCAACATCACCGTACTCCTTCATCCAGTAGAAGCTATCGTAGTTGCTGTGGTAGTGATAAACGGCACTGGTATCGCTGTACTTGAAACCAAAGTCGATGCAAGGAATACCCGCGTAGTCCTGGAAAGCTGTGAAATCGCTGCCACTACCCATGGTGGTGATTCTCTTGGACCAAACATCGTTGACAGTTTGACCAGGAACAGTTTGGTTGGGAGAGGGAACAGCACTTGTGACATCGCGGATGATCTGGTTAAGCAGAGGAGCTGCAGATGCAGTGAAATAAGGACCATCGACACCAACATCGACATTAACATAGGCGACGTTGGCTTCTGAAAGCCAAGGAAGGTATTCCTCGACCCATTCGGTGCTACCAATTAGAGAGTATTCCTCACCGTCCCAGCTGGCAAAGACGATAGTTCGAAGGGGCTTCCAGCCTGCCTCGATAGCCTTTCCGACTCCACGGATAACCTCGTTAAGAACTGCAGAGCCACTGTTGGGATCACCGGCTCCACCTGCAATCCAAGCATCTCTGTGGTTTCCGACAACGATAACTTCGTTGGCGATGGTGCCGTTGACGATTCCGATGACATCCCACAGGGGAGTGGTGACGTATTCTTGTTGGTTGTAGAGGTTGATAACTACATCGTCTGGGGTAGGACCAATGTTGTACTCTACGCCCTTGTACTTCAAGCCGAGGTTCCTGTTCCAGTATTTGTTGAAATCTGTTGACTTGGGACCATGGCCGTTCAGAGCCTTGAGGATAGGAAGGGCATCTCTGTAGGAGATGGGGATTGAAGGGATAGATGCAGTGGCATCATCGACTGGGGCACGAGGAGCACCAGGCTTTGAAGGGTATCCAGGTGTAGTTCTAGAAGGTCAGTTGAGTTCTCGGAGTAGAATAGGATGTCACATACGGATCACCGGGGCGGATGCTCAGGAACTCAGCGCTTCCACGCTGAACGGCACTCGGGTTCCGTGCAGGACCCTCAGGGTAAGGCTTATATCCGTGCTCTTCAGTTCTCTCACCATCATCGCCAGGATCGCTGTAAATAAGAACACCAGTGAAACCAAGCTCTTGTGCACGCTTGATTTTGAGACCTCTGAAGATTCCGCCATATCTAGCAATGGCGATCTTGCCCTTGACGTCAACCTTGGCATCGACGAGATCCTGGTAATCTTGGTAGGTTCCATAATTGACGTAGACGAAGGAAGCAGTAACGTTTCCGCTAGCTGAGTAGCCATGGAAGATAGGAACGCGGTTGTCGAGAGAGGTCGTTGGGTCCTCGTCAATTATGTCCTCCTCGAGAGAGGCCTTGAAGGTAGTGTTCCACTCTTTTCCATGCTTTGTCTTTGTCTTTTCTAAGATGGAAACACTGGCATCGACGGGGTAGTTGAGATAGGCATCATAGGATACGATGCTGGACTTGACACCAAATTCCTCCCAGCGATCTCTTGTCCACTCAGCCTAGGTGTTTAGTCAGTATACATGCAGAAAAAGAAAATGCAATCACATACCTGTGAAAGGTTCTTTCCAGCCAGATGAGGACCAGAGGTGTAGTAACGGCTCCATTCCTCGGCCTTCTTGGGATCCGGGGTATCAAAAAGAATATGTTCCAAATCGTCATAACTCAAACGGCTTTTACCAGGTAGCCAAGAACCAGGGTGCCCATGATGATGCTTGGGTCCAATCAAGAGGGTTTGGATAAGGAACAAGCCAAAACCGCCAACGACAACAATAGAGCAAATCAGAGTGAAGAACCAACGCCAGGTTTGATGGGGGTACCTCCTCCGGGGAGGTCCGACCTGAACGGTTTGAATGAGAGGAGTACTCTCGGTTGGCATTTTCTCTTTCTCCTGGTGAGAAGAGCTTCTGGGGATGGATCTTAGTATAAGTCTTGGTCCGTCCGGGAAGTGGAGGGATATAGCTCTTGGCGGGGCGATTTATTGTTCAAACTCACAGCCGGCTCATGGTGAAGGTATCCTGGAAGTATCGATCCTGGGATTGATCAGGTTTTTAACATGTGTTGATCCTGGGTAATAATATTGATGTTGTTGATGAAGAGAAAGTAACGCGAAGTATTGTGTAGAAGTAGAAGTAGAAGACGTGATGTGATCCAGGTGATGACGTTACAGAGCAACGGAGCTCATTGGCCAATCACTTTACTGCTTTAGACTCCACCAAACGTTGGATGCCTCGGGATAACAGAAACAGTCTGATAACAGAAGGAACGGACGAAATAAGTTAGGCACTTTATCACAATTTAGCGAGGGACTTGAGTGGGTTTATTCCTATATTATTAATTTATGTCTCAGGTCTCCCTATAGGGAAGGTACCAGCAGCCATTTTTCGGCCTAAGACATCACGAACTGAAGGATGATTGCAGATACAAAGAACCACATATTCAATCTTCGTATTGAAAACTGCCATGACCAACTATATATAGGATATATAAGATGACTTAGTCCACCAGGAACAGAGTAGAATTCTTACTACAAACTCAGCTTACACGCCGCCTAGCTATCAACCTTCCAACCTCCGCATTAGACGCCGAGAGGTTCATCGCTCGGACCGGCAATAAAGCGGAGACAAGCGGGGAAATACCCGGAGGCTTGCAGGTGCATCAGACTAACGACGAGGTCCGCTTTCGGGGGCAGATGATGACCCCAGACTTGGTGATTACATGTTGATGGTTGCAACCAAGAGACCAACATATTCCCCTAACCCAGCTGTCGTCACTGTAGACAGTCAACAGTAGAGTTTGTCATTACAGTACTGTACTCGAGTACGATAGTCCTGTGCGTCATGTTAACTGCCGATGTCTCACAAAGGAACCACAACAAACCAAGACAATTGTTGATGATCTGAATACATTGATAGTAACAGTCATAGTAGCTGAAGTTTGCTCTTGTGACCCCCCAATCCTTCACACACCTTCATTATTAGAAGGGGGACCAATTATGTCTTTCTTGACCGACATGTCTAAGAGAGAATCCCTGCCGCTGTTCGCCTTTTTTTCTGCAACTCTCACTTTTGATAACAGACCAAGCCTGTTTTGGTAACGATGACCCATAACTTTCCTCAGTAGGCTGTACTTTACCTTTTCATCGGGCTCAATTTCATCTTGTTTCCTGTCTTTTTTGTTTCTCTGGCTTAAGAGGTTGGGAAGGCTGATGAGTTATCGCCTATATTCTTTGTTTACTTCCAAACTATCCATCACCTCTTAACTTATCGTTGAAAAGATTTTGTTATTGTTAGAACGAGAAAAGAAAAGAATTGCTCTGTTCACAATCTTGCGCCGTTCCTCTCTGATCGTCCCTCTCTGACTCTTACTCCTCGCAACCGTTCTCGTCATGACGACAAACAATGGGCCGAAGCTGCCAAAGCAGCAGTTGGCGATTCTGGGTAAGTTAGTCTATATTGTTCACGGAATCATCTTCTGTAAAAGCTTTTCAAGACCCTTGTCATACGTCCTGGGCCGTGCTTTCATCTCACATCCGCCTCTTATACATGCACGGTCACGATGAGATGAAAGGATATACGGATCTTTCACATTACTTCTATCTAAATCCCTCTCCAAAATTTGCTCTAGTGAGAGTGTTACCAATAAACAATCTCATCAGATACAGAGACATTATGATCACGCTTAAATCTACACTCCTCGGCCCATACCGCCGAGGCACTCTTCAAACCTCTAACTAACCTTCACCAGCCATCGCTCGAGTCGCCGAACCAATGGCTTACACCTCTGTCTTCCCCTACCTACCCGCAATGGTCAGCAGTTTCGGTGTTCCTACCAACAAAGTCGGAAGCTGGGTAGGCGTCACATCAGGTGTCTTTTCCATCGCGCAAAGCGTCACAGCTGTTGCATGGGGAAGAGCATCTGATACCTATGGGAGAAAGCCGACAATTATCTTGGGCTTGCTAAGTACGATGGTTTGCTTCATAGTATGGGGTATGTCGACGAGTTTGCCTATGGCTATTGCTGTGAGAGCTATTCAGGGTGGTGGCAACGGAAATGGTGAGCTGAATTCTTCCTTTATATGAGATATTGGGTTTACTAACAGGATCTAGTTGGTATTATTCGAACAATGGTTGCTGAGATGGTCCCTGAGCGAGAACTTCAACCTCGTGCCTTCTCCATCATGCCCGTCGTCTGGAGCATAGGCTCGATCATCGGACCTAGCTTCGGAGGCTTCTTCGCGGAGCCTGCAGAGCAATATCCCGAGATCTTTGGCCACATAGAATTCTTCAAGAAATTCCCCTTTATCCTTCCTAACATGATCTTGACCATTGTCTTCTGCATCTCCGTTACTGTCGCAGTACTATTCCTCCATGTAAGTCTGCACCATATCCTTGTAGACACCAATGCTCATATCGTTTAGGAAACACTTCCTAGCAAAAAGGGTCACCGGGATTGGGGTCTCCTAGTCGGCGAGCGCATCACCCGCTCTTTCAAGAACACCCGTCCAACACCATCTACCCGTCGTCCATCTTTTGTCGATGGCGAAGCTACATCGCCTCTTCTTCCTAACAAGACAGCACCTAAGAAGCAAGCTGAACAGCCACCTAAGAGAGAGCGTGTACTTACTCGTCAGACCTGCATGAACCTTTTGGCCTATACGTTCTTGGCTTTCCACTCGGTGGCTTATGATCAGATTCTCAGTGTCTTCCTTAGACATCCCGTTGAGAAACACACTCCCGAGAACACCGCGTTTCCGTTTTACTTCTCTGGAGGATTTGGCATGTCGCACAGCCAGGTTGGACTTATCTATACCGTGTATGGCGTTGTTTGTGGCGCTATCCAGTTTCTGCTCTATCCCACCATCGTTGCTCGCTACGGAGTTTTGCGCTGCTTCAGAACCTGCTGTGAGTTTTCACCTACCATACCACCAACTTGTCTCTGCTAATGTGCCACAGGCCTCCTTATGCCACTCGCCTACTTCCTCACCCCCTACTGTGTCCTCTTCCCAACCCACAACTCCCGAACAGCAGCTCTCATCTCAGTGATGTTCATCAAAGCAGCTGGAATTATCGTCGCCTTCCCATCTACCACCATCCTCCTCACCAACTCCTGCGCATCCCTCCGTGTTCTCGGCACCCTAAACGGCTACGCTACCACCTTCAGCGGTCTCGGTAGAGCAGCAGGTCCTGCTTCTACGGGCGCTCTCTTCACTTGGGGCGCTGACCACGGATACGTTGTTACGGCATGGTTCTTCCTCATGTTTGTTGCTATTCTAGGCGCTGTCCCTGCATATCTTGTCGAGGAGGGTGCTGGACCTACAGCTTCTGCTTCTACGTCGGCCGAGAACAGTGATACGGAGGATAACGAGGTTTCTTCTTCTTCTAGTACACTGCTATTGCCTGAGGGATCAGTCGTTTCCTCAGACTCTGAGGACGAGCAGCCGTTGAATAAGGCTAGACCTGACGGTTCTTATGGAACCATCCAAGGAGGACGAAAGTAATTACAAGGCATAACACAGCCCGTGCCAGTGCCACAATCGATCAATATTCACATCGATATACTCAATTATATAACGAAGCAAATTGGACAGAAAATTGTCAAGTTGTCAAATCTAGCTTCAATCTTGGACCAAAATCTGGTTACAAACATTTATCTTTCAGCATTACAAAAAGGGGAATACACAAGGACTGGATGCATTTGAGCATGTTATACATTGCTGGCGTCAATCATGGTGAGTATAATGATAATGTTTGCATTGGATTTGAAGATGAAAGTAGCGGCAGTAATAAAAGTATTGTTTTTTCCTGACACAATAGTGCGAGTTCATGATGATACTCGCCCAACCTCGTACAGCAGCACTTGTATAACCTGGTTCAATTCGCTAGTCAACGGTTTGTATTACAACCGTTTGTGCAATGATAACTGACCCCGATCGTCTCGTCACCAGTTTCTCTAGCATGTGTCACAACTGTCGAAGACTTGTTTAATTAGGACCCGTAATCACTCTCGACCTCGAGACGAAGTATGACAAGTTTATGATAATTTTATTTAATCACCCAGAAGTAACTATCGTACCTCTTATGTGATATAATGTCAATCATAGTACTACATCGTGGTTCCAATCTTAGCCATTCCCTAGCCATTCCCAAGCGTGTAAAACAGAAAAAGCAGCCTTGGTATAATTTAGTAGTAGTACTTTTCCATAAAAGAGAGAATGCCTCGCAGCGCCTTGACATCAATTCCTAAAAGAATCTCTCCATCCCGTAATGAATAGATATATGCTTTCGTTCCGTAAATATCAACAACGCCCCTATAATGCCGCGCTGTGGAAAGAAAAAGGGGGAATCATATAAATACAAAGACGAAGCTAGACCATCCCGTTAAATAAATAGTTTTGGTAAGATGTAATGAAATAGACTTCGCAAGTGGAAGTCGGGTGAAATAGCAGTTAAACGTAGTCATAAGATATGACTTTTCAGGCGCTGGCTCTTGGTAAGCCATACCTGGGTGGTATCAGATAAGGCATGGTCGACCTTCGAGGGTCACTTCCACGCTCAATAAACGTATGGTGAGATTCCTCTCCGGACATGAAAGGCTCTGTGCCCCTCCCGCCCATATCTTTCCCTGTTTTCGTAGCCAGGATGAGGTCGTGGATGAAGCTCGGTCGGATGATTAACGTCCCCTTCTCGCTCTCCGTTTTCCCATCTCTCGCTCCGCCAGGGTATTCTCTCTTCGTCTGCACTTCGACTGCGCACCTGATGCTGATCCTGCCCGCACGAGGGATGCTGTCGGAAATGCTCCAGATCAGCGTCCATTTCACTGAGACGCAGATAGCTGTGACCGACCCAGCGGTCAATAGTATCTGCGATCTGGCGGAATCCCTCGGTGTGGCCGCCTTGTTCACGGGCTTTCATACCACATACTACAAAGAGGTAACTGTGGATCATCTCGTGCAGGAATGTCGAAATCAGAAGACGTCGGTTGTACTTTGTGTCCTGGAGAATTGGAGATGACAGCACAATGAGCGTCTCGAATCCACCATCACGGGAACGTCGCACGGCGGTGGTACCGACGATGTGTGCTTGGTATTGTGCACTTGCGGGGTGACTCCAGTCCCATGCGACACGGCCGGCTAGACGATTGGCGAAGAAGAGCTCATTGGCTGCGGAGAAAATGCTGCGGAGGGCGTTATCGTCCAGAGGAAAGTCGGCGGCGCGGGATTTGGGGTTTATGAGTGTTCGTAGGATACGGCCGTGGCGTGAGTCGGCGCTGCGATGTCTTCGACGGTTGGGGTTGGAGCAGCCAAAGTTGGCTACATGATCGCGGACCAAGCGTGCGGCGGGGATGTCTCCCATGAATCCTGGCTCATTGTCATCGGCCAGGGGATTGGCAAGTGAAGGCTGAGCAGTATCCGATGAAATTGAAAGACCGGAGGCAGTACGTTCCATGGCACAAGAATCGGCGACGGGAGTTGGAGCTTGGGCGGGAGCCGGACCCGGTGGTGGGCCGGGAGGCCCGAAAGACGGAGCCGGCCGAGATTCGGGAGTTGGGCCGAAAGCGCCAAGACCAAGACTAGCATCGATGGAGGGGAAATCGGATCCCTCTGGGGTTGGCGAACGTTCGCGAATGACGAGAAAAGAGAGGTTTTTGACTGGTGCCGAGTCTGGGCGATGAATCAATGGTGGAGTAGAAGATTCAATGTCATCTTGGTAAAAATAATCCTCTTCTGTAAGAGAGCTGTAATGTTGGTTGTGTGGATAAGCGCCCTTGTTGGCATGATGGAATGTTGGTTGCTGCGGTTGTGGATAGTAAGGCGAGAAATGATCATGTGGTTGAGGTGAAGAGTAACCACTGGGTCCAGGAATGGTCATGGGTGAGTTTTCGTATGCGTCGTAAGGCAATTCATCAGAGAACCTGGCCCTCTTTGGATCGATATTGAAGCCATCGCCATGAGAGTAGGCATGCGAATGTGCAGGTGCATCGCCGCCTTCGGAGATGCTTACCCTCCGTTTACCGCCAAAATAGTACGGACCCCGGTTCGAATTGAAAGCGGCAGTGGTAGTACCAAGTCCAAGCGGACGACCCCCGTCAACCACCCAAAAGGCCATGGGACATTTCGAGCCAGGGGTGGGAATTGTTGAGAATTTGATAAAAGGTAAAATCAGGAGAGGAGAGGAGAGGAGGGAAGAGCCAGGGTTACATGGAGGCCCAATGTCTCTGCTCTCTGGTGGATGGAAGTCGATTAGACGCTTTGATAGTAAGATCCCCTTGTTGAGTCTTCTCTCTCTGCTGGTGTAAAGAAAGAGAGTGTTGGATAGTAGAGAGTTTGATGTGTCGAGGGTAGTCGGTGAGGCCGATGGCCGGGTGGCGGATTTGACGACGGACTGGACTTGACTTGACTGGGGGAAGGAGGGACGCGTGATATGGACTGCAGTTGATGAGGAGACGAGACAAGTCAAAAACCGGAGAAAAATGGAAGGAAGTAAATTTGGATCCGAAAGAAATGGATCCCGAAACAGAAAGGAAAGTGATGTAAAAGTGAAAGGGGAAATTCTATATTGAGAAAAATGTATTGTAGTGTAGTAGTTCAGTTCAACAAAGAAAGGTCAGCTAACCTTGACCGTAACTTTTTTAATTCTCAGCTCCAACTATGATTGAGGTAGAGACGACATCCATATCTTGTTTTCAGGGCGATCGGGTAACTAGCTTAGCTTATGGGTTCCGCTGGCAAAAGAGCCTAGCCTGGCCTATGGAGCCCCAAGCCGCCTGCAGTTGCAGCGGGACCTAACCCCCTGTCAGATGCGCTGGGGAATCCTTGTCTCTGGTGGTTGTGAGGCGCTGAAGTGTTGATGGGCTCTCGGATGTGGTGGGAGCATGACACGACACGACACGATTATCTGTATGTATGTGATGGCAGTGTGTAGGTGGGTTTTTATTTAGGAGCAATCAATTAATCGCCTCACTACTGTAGTGAGAAATATTGTTTTATGATCGGGAATTATAATAACCTGTTTTAATTGATTGCAGCAGTCCAAGCCTCAACTGGAATGGCTGCTAATACTAATCTTGATTCTGGTAGATATAGCGGTGAAATGCCATTCCATCGGCGATATCTCTATCCGTCGCTCAACCTACTTCACGATAGTTTAGTCTACCAAGGTAATGAGTCCAATAGATTACGATTACTACGTAGGTAGGTATCTGTGCATTACATACGGCAGTCAATCAACCCCGGTAGATCAACCCTTGTGAGTCGGACAACATATCGCCCGTATGGTGGTCTACTATACTATACTATAAAAAGGAATGCTGCTCGCAAGTCACAGCAAGGTACAGAGTAAGACAGCATAAAACAGACAAGGTCTAAACAAGGCCCTGTCGAAAAAAAAGAGTTATGCCTCCTTTTGTTTCTTGTCTTATGTCATCAAGGTTTATCTCTATTCAATTGAAGTATCTAGCAGTTGATTACTTACATGAGGCCTCTTCGAAAAACTCAAGACCCGCTGGCTGATACAAGGCGGACTAATCCAATGTAAAACATGGACTCTCTGACAGCGCAACAATTGATCTCCACTGATACAAAGAGAAATATCCACTCTCTCGTTAAGCAGAACAGGGATCGTGGTACCGCGTATCAACGAGAAGTCGCTCCGCAGCCGGGATAGGTATGGGATATCCTTTGGTAGGTTCTAAAAGTATCATGCGTTTTAGCGATATGGACATCGACATCCCATCACATCAATCACAATACCACTCTGAGAGGTTGATGTACAGTAGTAGCAAGCCTCGAGATTATCTTTTATAGACTCATCTCATACGTGGTTAATCAATGCAGACTCCATTTGAGGCCTTCCAATAGCCAAATTCCATCTTGACTCTTATCCTCGTCATTGGTCAGGGGTCCAAGATCCCTAACCCTTATTGGCCGCCCTGGAATTTTGAGGTTTCTGACCATCATCATTAAGGGTCTTGGGTCTTAGTTCTTCTGGAAAAAAGAATTCTTACGGATATTCGGGGGTTGATTTAATTATTTGCATTTTGAGACAGAGCACGGACATGAAGGATCAAGCCGCTGTCATATGACATAATTGATGTTTTTTGCTTATTCAAGATTGATAACCACCACAAGATATCATGGACAATTCGTCTCATGTGTGTTGTCCTCAGGGTATCAGAAGAATTGATCGTCATAAGCATAAGAGACGAAATAATTTGGTCACTTTATGCTGGCTTAGATTAGCACTTAGGCTACTTTATTTTAGTAACCTAAGCCTTAGGGGACAATTCTGCTATTACTCACCTGGTTGTTTAGCCTCATCTCAACTAAAACTTGGATCGTGCTTTAATAAACAAAGCACGTGGACTCTCCCACTCCACTTACTACGGTAATGCCTCTTCGATCTTTCAGCTTAGACCATCTTGAGTTCTCGAGACGAACATCTAGAAAAAGCAAAGAATCTGTCTTTATGGAATATCGTCATTATAGACTCAAAATATGTCTTGCATTGACCGACTTTTATCTCATAGCCTATCCGTCTGCTGTAACGTATATTCGCCAGTTGGAGTATCATCCCTTCACTTATATTACAAGCTTGATGCTTGTTATGCGTGTAATCCGTCCACCAATTCTTTGCCACGCGCCTCATCTTTACCATGCCTAGCTGGACTAATGGAGTAGCATTAGACAAAGACAAAGACCCCTTCCCCACCGACGATCACATCATCCCGTGACGGTAATACAGTGAGTGATGTACATGCAGCGACGAGCTATTTTCATGTTACTTGCTCATCCTTATCCTATTTTCACTAATGTTACAGAAACCCTTTTAACTTTATCTAGTCGTGTAAATCCGTAGTCTAACCCAACAGATCCTCTCCAGATTCTGCAGTGTTGCCGAACGCCCTTCTTTTGATGCTTTTCTCGTATCCAATCACTCGCTCTCCCTTTTATTGCTTATAATCCAAGTCCTTGTACAAACCGTACTTCGTCAGCCTGCTTCTCGAGTGCTTCCCGCATTCTCTGCGAGTAAACTTGTCGCTGTCGTTCCTCCTCAGCCGCCTGTTCATCCCTGTGTTTCTGCTCACCCTGCAGTTGCTCAGGTGTAAACAACGTGTCGCCCGTGAAACTAAGCATCCCCAGTTTATCGCCTGTCCAGAACAGCACGTTATCTTCGTTGGGACGATCCTGCCCAGTCTTGGTGGATAAGATCTTGCGCGCCAGATCGTCGGACCCTGGCATCGAGGCGAAGAGTGATGCTTGCGTGGGGACGTCACTGTGGCCGATCTTAATTCGACGACATTCTGTGTATCCGTCTCTTTCGAACCATTTGATTTGTCCTGCGCCGTCGGAAAATGCGACTTTGGTGCCGTGGTTGATGACCGACAAAATGATGGATGAAGCTGCTGTGTAGCGGTTCTTCATGGTTGAGTTCTGCTGCATCGCTCCATCGCTTGATAGATCTACTGTGTCGAGACCATATAACTCAAGGGAACCCTTGGTCTTGTACTCTCCGCCTGCTATTAGTGTTCGTCCGTTACCCGATGTTTTACATTCGTGGACCCTATCGGCTGAAAGCTCTCCACGACGTCGTACTTCGTGATCCAATGTAGAAAACGGATACGGCAGCGCTGCCAGACTAGACAGCCGTGACCCAGAATAGATGGAGCCCACGATCTTGGGGAATTGCCTTCTGTCATAGTGAAGAATATTGGAAAACCTGCCCGCCACGTAAATGTCGTCCGACACCATATTGTCGCCAGCCGGACGAGGCAGATGAAGAATACTCGTCGGTGTAGGCTGAGACAATGAGGCGTACGGCGGTAATGGATTCGGGTCAAAGATGGCTCTAAATGGGTTATCGCCATCTGCCATAGGGCTGTCCACATCTAGTCTCTCCACAACATTGCCGTGGTGTTGCTGGGGCGCTCTGAAGTCTTGAAGGTGAATGCCGAGTGAAGTGCCGACTGTCAAAGGGACACCATCCTGGATCTGAGATAAAGTTGTAATGGACCACTCGAATGAATGTCTGTTGACGACCTGCAGACGATTCAGATCAACCTCTATGAGATCTAGCACGTCTCAGTTAGTTCAGATCGAGACAAACGATTCAAGCTTTGGTCACTTACGACTCTGCACTGCAAAGACAGCCCTATTGTTAGTGTTGTCAACACTGACACACTCGGTGACACCCGTGTCGATCTTTTTGGACCGCTTCGTATTTTGATCTCCGCGGCCGTCGAAAAAGAGAATATCCGGTTGACTCGTAGCAACGATGCCTCCCCTCCTGCCCCTAGCACCATTGATATCCCAGAGACAAACAGACCCGTCGTCCAGTGGTGAAACAGCTAATAAACTGCCGAGCCCGTCGTTGCTGTTGTTGGGGCTGTAGAGCGCCATGCCTCTGACTTCGATGAAATGATCCATTCCGCCTTGTCCTGCGTGCGGTGTTTCGAGCCAATTGATTGCTGTTGGTCCTTGACGCTGGATATACTCGTCGTACCATGATACATGCTCATCAGGGAATGCAGGATCCCAGTTGGCCATGTCCTGAAGAAACTCAAAATGGTCCTTGTCTCTCCGTGACGATTCATCGAATTCTAGTAAAGAGCCGTCTTCCTCGTCGTCTTGACTCGCCTTACTTATGGACGAGTCAGGTAGGGAAGCAAAGACCTTTCTGCGATTCTGAAGAAAATGGTACCATGATGAACGCTCAAAACAGTGCCGCTTCCATAGTTCATCATCAAGACAAACGTCTCTCAATTTTCGCGATACAAGTTGCAATCTAGGCAATTGATGTGGTTCAAGGTCTGAATTACATTATATTAGTATGCGATCGAATTTGTAGACAGACACTGTATCGCGATAGCGGGGTACAGGCAGGTATTGATGAGGGATAAGCTGGGCTGGGCTGGACTCACAGCACAAGATCTGAAGGAGGATCTCATGAGGGAGCTCGTCCCAGCGACGCGACGAGTGCGCGGTCAAAGACATGGAGCTAGGCTTGTAAAGAAAACGACAGCGATAGAGAAGAAAAAAAGATATTGATGGAGAAGATGAGTTGAATGATTGATAGCCACAGCTGATTTGCAAAGCCAAAGCAAAGAGTGGACTTGGATTGAAGCTGTGGAGAGACCAGAGAGGAAGCGAAGTCTTGGCAAAGCTTGTGCAGGGAGAAAGGAAAACTGCTTGGGCTCTAAATAAAGAAGAGAGGGATTGGGTTGGGTTGTTAGTATTTCAATGTGGGTGTAACAGTAACATTAACAGAATCAGGCAGTAGTCGAGAGAATGAGTGGTTGAACAAGGGCGGGTCGATGGGTTTAAGCCGGGTTTGTCGCGATAGGCGATCGGACGAACCGGTACTTTAAAAAGAAGAGGCTCGAGGGTACAAACTTATCATGAATGAATGTTCAGTTGCTTTAGCGATCAATCCTATACATAATGTATTGAACAAAGACACTCAAGGTCATGCTTCTTTGTCCTCTATTCTACTGCTACTCTCTATCTACTGGCTGCTGCCAGTGTCTTGAGTGTCATAGATCTAAAGTAGACGACAGTATGATCTGATTATATCAGAGTACATACATATACAGCCTAACTGATTGGGTACCTCCGCATGGCTAATCCGAGATCTATCTGTCGATCGAGATTCACCTTGACCTAGGTACCTAGGTTAGTAAGGTGCCTGGGTGGTTGAACATTCACTACAACAAACACTTTATCACATCCCGTAAGAGAAGAATCGTCCTATAAGGCTTGAGGTGCCAAAGTTAGAGTAAAATAAATTCTAGTCTAAGCTCACATAATGTAAACTAAAAAAAAACTCATCTTCTATGCTCTCGGCGGCCAATTTTTCCAACATTCTAACGCCTATCTTGCTCATCGCAGTGGAAGTCGTCCGCAGTATGGAACTGAACTGTAACTCTAACTCTCGCCAACACAGAAGCGACTCGCTTGCATAAAAGGCTGCTGTGACCCCCTCAACTTCACAAGCAGTAGTTCCGTCGACCCCTACCCTTCGTTCCACGTCGCTACCCCGTTTCATGCTAGTACAGTACCATGCCTGGCATTGACATTGAAAGTCTCCCACTCTTCATATATGAAGAGATTGGAAGCTATTGCGACAACAAGGCACTCACGCAGCTTGTATCCGTCAGCGTAAACTTCTACAACTGGTTCAATGGATCGCGCCTCAAGGATTTCGATATGCGTAACTACCTGCCTCAGGTTACCTACTGGCTAAGGGGGCTGCTGAGCGAGAGAAGCCCCCGACTCGTTCCACGGCTCAAAGCTATCAAGCAAGTATCTGGCCCAAGCGAGTGAGATCGAAACATACTAACTACCACCATCAGAGATTTCCAGTTTAGTCTTTCCTCTAGTCACGATCTACCGCGAGACCTAGGATATGGGCTAGCCGATCTTCTAGTCAGGCTCTTGAGTGAAATGATGACAGTCAAATCTGTAACACTGGACCTCAAATACATGTCTCCCGGGGTTAAGCGACTGTTTGTTACCTTGATGGAATCGAAACCTAGCGACATGATGAAACACAGTGCCCTCAACATCATAGCCCGGCCAGAACTTACGAGCGCCTACCTCGGCTGCTGCGACCCCTCGAAGCTCACGTCGGTGTATCTCCCTGCTGACTGGAAAGTGCGCAGCCATGACTACAGGTATAAAGAGTTCGACCTTAAGCCTGGCGACTATACCATGGAATACAGACAACTACTATGTCTGTATCGCGATCAAGTGCCCGGGCTGAAGCGTCTTCGTCTTATGCTGACTACAGACATAACAAACTCTCTCAAAGCAACCTTTCGAGAGATTAAAGCCATCACCACAGAATTTCCCGAGCTCGAGTGGCTCATAGTCGACGAGTTTATTGGATCTAGGCCTGATTTAATAGAGCTTGAAAGCAGCCTGAACTGGGTACGTACTTCCGCAGACCCCAAAAGCATAAGAGACGAAATGATTTTGTCACTTTATGCTAGCTTAGACTAGCCTTTAGGCTACTTTATTATTGTAGCCTAAGCCTTAGAAGACACTTCTTCTATTACCCACCTACCGTAGGTAATCATAAGCTAACCGTTACTCATAGTTTACTGACATCCTAAACTCAACAAAGCTTACACATCTGGCCATCACAATCTGCCATGACAATGTGTTCCTGTCATTTCAGGATAATAACCCTGCCTTGTCTGAAGATCAAGCTCTCGAAGGACTCGATTATTGGTATCAAAGGCTGCTCTATCTGCTTGTAGAGTCGTGCCCCCGACTGCAGCAGCTGTTTATCAAAGATAGCGAAGGCCTTCTTCACGTTGTAACAAGGGATAACAACGCCGGAGTATCAGTTCGTCATTGGGATTGGTATGAGACGCCGGAAGCAGATGAATCGCCGTATCTTACTTGGGGACTCTCGGGTTAAGCGGTTACAAGCCAATCCGTTTGTCAGAGTATCGGGAAAGGTGACCATTGAGAGTACAAGGGACGAAACAACTTGGCTACTTTATGGGAGTTTAGGCTAGACCTTGGGACAATTACTTCTGGCACCCGAACTCAGAAGTACAAATATGATGGCCTAGGTCAGGGCATAAGAGATTGCTGGCCCAGGAAGTAGTCTCAAGCGTCATGGATTGAGGCTACCCCTTGTTGCCCCTTATTCCCCTAGTCAAATGCTATGGATGACTGCTGGGCAACAGAAGAACTATCTTCTAAGGCTTATGATACCAACTTTAAAATAGTCCAAGCACTAGTCTAAATTGACATGAAAAGCCTAAGTTATCTTGTCTCCAAATCTGTTGGCGACTAATTCTTGCGATGTCTCATGGACAATCAATGTACTCGTATCCAGTTGGAGACTATTGACAATACGCAAGGCAACAAAACTGACTTCGTAATGTAAAACACTGCCACTATTAAAGCCGCAGTATTTGCCACTTGACGTCTGAAATGAAGACCTCGTCGAGGAACACTGCATACGGTTCGAGTCCTTCACGCGCTGTCGTTCCTCAGGGCGATCAACCTGCTGGCGACAATAAAGGGGACAGGTGATGAGATGGCCAGATAAACCACGTAACTGAAAATGCTTCATATTGTTGTCCAACAGGAGCAACTCGTGGCTCACATCTCTGGCATGTCACCAGATTTATGTCCAGCACATGAATCAATCACTTCTTTGTAGCCACATTTGGGAGTGATATCAACCTCTTCTCAGTCCAATGGATTCAAACCGAAGTAATGGAGTAATTTGAAAGGCTTTACAGTAGGTAGTAGCTATGTGTTGCAGACAATAAATCAATAGTCTCCAACTGTAGTCCATAGTGCACCGTCACGCAAATCACATCAATCATTCAGATAGTGTGCAGAGGATTTTTATTGCTTCAAGTGCCTAGTAGAACGTTACCTGAGAGCAACACTCCATCCTCAGAATGAACATGTCCTAGCTGAACCGGAGAAGATATGTATCTACCTCAGGACTAAATACTTGCAAGGAACCCCTAGGTATACGGGCACGATACCACTGGTCTGGGCTATCCATAAAGCCCCTTCCCTCAAGTATTCTGCGCTGTCCCTCCTAGTGCCGCATGGAAGTTCCTCGGCCCAACCCTAAGTGTGACCATACGTCGCTTGGTACGGTGATTGTCGCCATCCGTCAGATTGCTTGTAGAGCTAGCATTGTCTGCGATATGATCAGTAGGTACTCCGGTATCATTCTCGATGTTCATACCATGAGGGGCGGGTATTTCATTTCGCTGAAGCCCAATGTTCATACCATTACCCATAGGTGTGCTTTACGATGCCTCACTGTCGGTATCATCACTGTCGGTATCATCACTGTCGATGTCATCACTGTCGGTTCCATTATTGGCAGAGCCTGCTTCGGCCCTGGTGTCTGCCAATACACCCTTCAACTTGGCATGGAACCCGTCATCACCAAAGGTTGTCTTGTTCAATGTCCTCATCGCCATGCAAATGCATTTAATGTCACTATCCATCAGTACTGTGCGGTTGGCATGACGGGCCAAGGCATATGAGCCTATTGGGATTAGCATTAGAAAGTACCATATCGTTACAACATATAAGAAGTTCAAGGGAGGGGGACAAAGAATAAAGAGAGGAAAAGGAGGGTGGATAGGAGTAGATCCTCGGGAAACTTACACGAGAGCACATCCACCAGGAACCCCTCAGCCGCGGTATGCAGGGCATCCGCAGCGACTAGGGACAATTTGTTGGGGTCATCCAGAGTTGCCCCAGGCAGATGCGACATGATCTCCTTTGCGAGTCGTGACATGGCCATTCGAGATATGACATGCTTGGGAGCCAGCGGCGCCATCGTTTTCATCTTGAGTTCTCCAGTCCTTATTAGAACAATCTGATATAATGGTTGAGTTCCGGACTTACTGCTGCGAAGCAATCGGCTCGCCATTCGACTTTTTCTTCCTCCCCGAAACCGCTTGTTGGGCTTGGTAGCACTCTTCTTGGTTGTCCCCATCTTGGTTGTCCCCATTGTTGGGATGATTGGTATGAAGAGTGGATGGTAGAAGGAGAGACGAAATGCGTAGAAGGTGGATCCTATAGCTATCCCACTTGGAGTGACTGTGATTCACTGCCTGGCCCCTCTAGTTCAATAGTAACTCGATCCAGGGGGTGTCGACGCACATAACCCCCCTCTGGCAGCTATTAGGCACCTTTCACCAAACGAGTAGATCCAGAAGGATGGATCTGGGGGTTGTTGGGAGAGATACCCCCTCACCCGAAGCCTCGTGCCCAAATACTAAGCATACAAGGCTGGAGTTACCGAGAACAGGATATGTAGAATAGTTATGTATTTATAACCTTTATCTTTACATGCACGTCACTTAACAGAAGGTAGTCTCTACATGGAAATAACGCAGTTAATATTCACTAACTTGAAATACCCTTTGACAGGCACGAAGCCATCCTAACTTATATGTGAGCCCACTCGCATCTAATTTTCTCATGCAACAACACTTTTCCTATGAAGCCATCGCTGATAGACTATCAACACTCCACCAACTTCAGATTCAAGGTGTTCTAGAAACTTGCAGTTCACAATGCACACGACGAGACACCTGGAACATGAGCCTTTGAGCAGTGTTCGAAGTTTCCAGTCAATAGAAACATCGATTGTTAGTAGGATTTCTTCATAAATGGTTCTCGACAAACCAGTAGGGAAGATGTCATTCTTCACAATGACTTTTAAACGGAAACGATGCCGGCACAAAGTGTGGTATATCAAGACAGGAAACGACAGTAAACAAAGCATTCACGCTTTGTTTACATACTACAAACCGTTTTGTTGATTCATAACATTGCGAACAAATAGCAAATCCCTCTGAGGTACCTACAGGTAACAAACTCTTATGCTTGCTGCAAATATCCGCAAATCCAATCATAACCAGGTCCTCGGAACTGATTGATAAAGACCCCTGTCGGGTTTGTTCCTGACGTTGCAAGCGTGTGTAGGCAAGCGCAATGGAAGCAAAGAAGACACGGGCCTTAGCGTGTCGATCACTCACTTACCCTTTTACGGTATCTATCTTCGCTCCACTGCCGGGTCGCTCCTACCTAAACTGATTGATGGTGCAGGAAATAAACAATAAAATTGACCTGAACCTCGGACTCCCGAGTACCTACCTAACTTAGAAATACCTTCTTTCACCTTCACCCGGGCTTTATACTCAGTAGGGCCGAGTGGCTGCTTCAATGCTTTTGTCTCCTTTCACCTGACAATCGCATTTGCCGATAAAGATCTTTGTTCTCTGCACGACAACATCTCATGACTGCGTCTGTCTCTCGACCTATAAGCACCCTTTATCTCTATTTATACTTTGTCTTTCGTTCTCGGATACTGTAGCACGGGTAACCATTTTCATTGTTCCTCTGATAAGGTCTTCTTTCTCTCCTGTCCCCTGAAATCGATTTGCCCCGCGCTAATCAGGGACCTTGCAGGTGGTTTGCCGCTAGAATCCAAGCTTTGCTTCTTTTTTGGACCAATCTCTGTTCTCCCCGCTTGGTCCACTTTTCGATTTCTGTCTTGTCTGCACCTAAAGTGCCAGCGTGGGCAGGTGCTCTCCCGCCGAGGCTCTATCGAGTTTGGAGACAAAGACACTGAACAGGGCAGAAGAGACATGCATTTTGGGTGGTCATCAGTCACTTTGCCAAGTACCCTCCTTCACTGACACTCCAGGTTTGGTCTAGCACTTTTTAGGTTCAACTTTGCTTCTCATGGTCGGTGCCTCTTTCTTCTACAGCACAGTCCAATTCTTCCAGGTTGTCTTTATTTTCTCTCCTACGTCAAACTTGATCCCGCGCAATAAAAACGAGCAGCCATCGCGGCGCTTATAAAGGAGATAGCCCCCTGTCGAACTCGTCGCCTTATTTTCTTAGATTATGCCAATATCGACGTCCATCGCGCATTCACTGTACACACTTGACTCTTTCGCTGAATTGTCTTGAGCTACTGAACCAGGGTGGCAATTCCGCTCACCTCTCACTACCCAGTCGCCTAGTTTCTCACTCTCACCTTGGACACTCTCCACTCTCAACCACATCAACTACTTGCCTATCCGTCGCAATCGCGAGACGGGTCTTTCCCGGTTTCAATGGAGATTCGACATCTGTCGCATGGTCTTGCGACTCCTCACCTTCAATTTCAGCATTCTTCTCCACACGTTCAACAGCCTGGGCCTGGGCCTCTTAACGCTCCCCAGATTGCTCACGAACAGGGTCCAATCCCCGCCAGCTCATCAAACGTCATGGAACCAGCGTCATATCCTGAGCCGCTTCTACCAGCCACTGAACAGCCAGCTTCAATGCCGGGAATTAACAAAAACGAACAATCTCTAGCAGCGGCTAATGAACCGTCGCCTCCTCCCGAACTGGATCAAGATGACGCCAGTTCAATACTAAGTGACCTGCCTTCTGAACTGGGCGAAACCCCAGCCGAACTACCAACCGAAGTTGACTCAATTAACTATGACTGGGACGGTCCAGAAGGTCATGAGGTACTACGGCTTAGGCCAACAGTCCAACAGTGGAGCGATTTCGCAGCCAATCTTGCTTTTGCTCGAAGCCTCCATGCTGAAAACCATGGCTGCTTCAAGATCGTTCTCCCGGATGAGCTCCTAGAGGACCTGCCAGAAAAGGACTCTCAAAAGGTTCCTGCACACGCATACCGACCCAATCAGATTAAGAAGAACAGTTTCTGGCGAGTTGAAACTGTTCCTTCTGTGGGCAACTTCAACTCATCAGTCACTGGTCCACAATGCAACGTTTCTGCAATTCAAGCTATCGACCAGCTCAGGAAGTTATACCGCAAGAGTGACCGCAAGCAAATTCGCAATGTGCGATATCGGGCAGATGTCCCTGCATGGACTCCGGAGCAACGACGTGAAGCCGGCGTCCCTGGGCGAAGTCCGATCTACCCTTTGAAGGGCGATAAGCTGGAGTACACTAAGGCTATCATTCCTGGTATTCACACGCCTTATGTTTACGAATCAGGTCCTCATTTTGGAGCAAGCTTCCAAATACATGCAGAGGACTTCCGACTTGTTTCTCTCAACCACCTATACAAAGGCCGAAAGATCTGGATTGTGGTACCTTCCAATGCCGTCGACATTGCCGAAGAGGCTCTTGGTCGAAAAGACAAATGCTCTCAGTTCATGCGACATCGAGCTGAATTCTTCTTCCCACAGAAGCTCGAGAAGCTAGGCATACCTTTCCGTATCGTCGACCAACGTCCTGGTGAAACCATAGTGATCCTACCCGACGCATATCATGAAGGATTCAGCACAGGGTACAGCATTGCCGAAGCCAAGAACTATGCGGATGACGATTGGACTACACAAACCTATCAGGAATGCGAGGCTAAGTGCAAGCTCGCCACAGCAATTCCCGCCGAACTCATGCGGCCCTTGAAGGACGGAGAGACCCAGCTTGACCTTTGTTCGGGTTTCGAGCTCACTACACAAGATACACCTCCAGCGACACCGCCTAAAACACCACCAAATGCAAAAGGAAAGCGACGCCTTAGCGGCGGAGAACAGAAAGGTGTAAACAAACGGATCAAGGGTGGAATGGCGTAATGGTTTGCTTTTGTTCACATGCTCACGAGGAGTTGGTTCTGGTTTTCAAGATGCGTTAGTCATCGGTGTCATTACAAACTGCTATGAATGGGGAACTTTGCAAATGATGGTTTCGGGATACCCAGACACCCGGCGTATGAAACTATTTTGGCAGCTTGTATCAGGGAGAGGGCTGGTCGGTTTACGGACGGCGTTTTTGTATGATGTGTCTTCTGCCTCTTGTCAAGACAAGAGGCCACGTTGATTTAATTTTGATAGACTAAGCGTTCATATTAATTCTCTCGTTATGCGTCGTGTGAAGATCGTTACGCTCCATCCTCCACCGTAATGCTCGCATCGCTATAGTTTCCAGATATATACATTGAAACGAATTTGACAATGCAGATAATAGCCACTGATTACATATCCAATTAGATCAGATAGCCTCTTGTTTCTTCTTCCTTTACATGCGTCGCTCCTCCTCCTGTCTTCGCATCTCGTCACGGAAAGCGTTGCGGCCACCACCGTTGCCCTGCTGAGAGAAGTTGGCATCGACAGGGCTGCCAGCCAAGCTTCCGAGACCATCGCTGTCAGCACGAGCACGCTGGGGAGCATCGCGGTACTCGCCAGGTGGAGGGACAGAGGTATCGAGTTGAATGCCGTTGTCCCTGGCGCCAAAGATGCGGCGCTTAGCACGACCGGTGTAGCCATGGCGAGCGCGACCGGAGATGTTACCGAGTCCAATGTGGCGGGTCTTGCGGTTCCACAGGAAACCACCGATAATGAGAAGAAGAAGCGAGCCGAAGACGACGGGGAGGGCAATGATGAGAGTCTGGCCCTCGGGGAGCTTCTCGTGCGCCTTCTCGGGGAAGTTCTCGTCTTGCAGGTAGAGGAACAGGGTTGAGGACTTGGTCTTTTCGAGAGAGTTGTTGCTGTTGCTGTAGAGCGTAAGGGAGATGTTGTGAGACTTCTTGATGTAATCCGACTTGGCGTTGAATGGCCAGTAACCCCAGGCAGCGGGGACGGAGGATTCGGTGAATTCCTTGTACTTCTCCCACTTCTGGCTAGAGGAGTTGAAGATGTCGAGACGGGGGGTGATCATTAGGGTGGAGTTGTCAGTGGACTTGGTCTTGTTGAAGAAGTCAGGGTCCCAAGTGACTGTAGTAGCATAGTTAGCAACTGGATATGAATTGATGCGCCAATGACTTCAGGAACTTACCAAAGTATGTATTGCTAACATCGAGAGTGCTGTTCGCATAGGGAGAGCAGAAGGGAGCATTGTCGCCATCCTTGTTGTAGCATCGCGAAAAGACACCCTCACCATGCTTGCCAGTAGCCTGGGGATTAGGAGGCTCGCCAGTGCTGGTGTGAATCTTGCCCCAGCTGGTATAAGTATACACACTAGCAGTCAGATCGTGAGGAGCAGCATCGATGATGGACGTGGTACCATCGATGGTGGTGTACGAGGGAGTGTAGGTCGTAGCGGGCTGCTGCTCGTCATCGACGGTGACCCAAGCGGCGGTCTTGTCGGCGCGCTTCTCTAGAGCTGGGGCATCGTCCTGGAGATCGCGCTCGTAACGAATAACAGTCGCATTGGCGAGGGCCATAAGGCCCATAGAGGCCAAGATCTTTGAAGCGTGCATTGTTTTGTTTTGTTTGTTCCCTCGGTGATGCCAATTCCCTTAACACAACGAACGATCTCTCGTCAATGAAGCACTTGTCTAGTAACCGCCGACGGAGAGCAAGGGCGTTAACGATGAAGATGTTAAAAGAAAAGAAGGAAAAGAAGAAGAAAAGAGAAGGAAAAGAAAAGCTGGAAACACGGGAGATTTGAATGCCAATGCAAGCGAAGCCGACATCCCAGTCTAGGAGAAGACCGATCGGACCAGACGGAACCAACCACAGGTTGGATGAATATTTCGCGCAGGTCGACAGTGGGTCTGGACTCGCATTCCCCAGGCGATAGCCAGGGGTTTTACGGGGCATTTTGCAGTGGACGCTACTGTCGGCACCATCGCCAAGAAGTGGATGGATGAGGGATCGCGTCGATGAATAGCTGGGCGTGATGTCATTTGAGGAAATGTTTAGAGGTTTAGTAGCAATGAAAACATATATAAGTGGTGATGATAGTTATATAAAGAATACCATCAGTTATAGTATCGATGAGAATTACGGGTGATGCAATTAATAACGTTATCTCCTTAGTGGTTCGATTAATTAATCCGGACAATTAATACTGGTGGCTCAGGCATATTTGACCGTGGCTACAGTAACTAAGACGACATGACACTCATGGAAGAGTTGTTAACAGAATGCAATACTTTCAGAATTATGTAGAGCCATTGGTATCTCGTGATTATGACACTTCTATACTCTCTCACCTCACAGACAAACCAGGATATTCTAGACTACATAAGCTCCTGCTTAAATGCTGCGTTTAAGGTTCTGCAACGTCTTTCTCCCGTTAATTTCAGAAAATCTAACTCGCTATTGCAGGGCCTGAGACATGCACATACCGGCGTTGAGCTGGAATATCAAGAACAACCTCAAATCCATATCATCACCTGCAACACAAAGCAAGAAGAAAACATTTCTGCGATTCACTTTTTCACTCGCAATTTTAATCTCAGCGCTTATGAACTAGCTAAAAGTTTCGCAGTTCATCAAGCGGGTCTATAGATCACTTGCGACCTTCGGTGAGATGGCCGAGTTGGTTATGGCGCCAGGTTAAGGTTAACCTTAACACCAATTTCCTGGTGGAGCAATCCTCCTGGGTTCGAGTCCCAGTCTCATCAATCATATCTTTTTGCATGTTTTGTACCGTCAGGTGGGTAACAGAAGAATTGTTCTCCAAGACTTAGGCTATCATAATAAACTAGCCTAACTGCTGGTCTAAGCTATCACAAAGTGACTATATTGTTTCGTCTCCTGTGCCTCCAGGGGACAATTCTTCTGATACCATCAGGACTATCCGAACATCTTGCCTTCTTTCAACCCTTTTCATACATAGCAAAACAAGATCCGCGCAGTCTTCTGTCCATGCGACTAACTGTTCATACAACTCGGTGGCTATCCCAGCAGATAGGAGCATAACCTCGTCTCTCACTCACTCACACAGACCTCCGTCTCCGGGCCATATCTCTAGTGCTCCATGCTGTATATACTCGAACGTCATGTCGCCGATACGTTCGAAATATGCCTCATCGTTGTCTCCGTAGGATATCGTAACTGCACGAAATTGCGGACAAGCGATACCAATCCTTTTGGCAAGTTGAAGGAACCAGTTATCAATCGCAACTGCGATGTCACCGTCGAAGCCATCAAGGTAGTAGTCATTGTCGAAGTAATCTGGGTAGTCGTTGGGAAGGATTTCTTGCAAGCCTCGTGCAACAAACTCATGGTTAACAAGGCTTCTGTTGATCTCGATAGAGAACTCTTTGAGGGTGGAATTGTTTAAAGCCTTGCAGAGTTCCTCGATTTCACCGTCCTAGTTCAAATCGTTAGTCAAGTGTTTCCATAGCAGCAGAGCGAGGTTGGCCGCCAAGGGCCTGAGAGATCAGGTAATTCAGACACTTTATGCCAGGTGAGGCCAGCACTCAGGCTGCTTTCTTTCGGCGCCCTTGACCATGGAAGGCAGCCTTTTTGCTCATCCATTCAGTAGTTACTTACGAATTCCTGCCAACTTGAGTCATCAGATGTTGGACTGTTATTGTAGTATGCCTCATTACCGATTCGCAGATAATCGAGCGAAGGAAAGTCCCATGTTCCGTTGTCAGACTCCTGATAAGGGAAGTTTATCTGGAGCGATTTGAGCAAATGCGGCTGGGCTGAGTATCTAGACTTGAGAGCTTCGTAAATTTGGTTTTCGTCTTCGTCGCGGAAGCACCAATCAGTAAGCGTTATGTGGTCCAGGACATCAAGTTCGCAGCGATCGAGGGCAGCAGCGGCAATACCGTCATCGCAGTCCAGCACGATATATCTGAGTTTATCCCATCGAGGGGCTGCAGCCATACCACGGGCGAATTCTGCAAAATCAAAACCGGATTCTTTGACGATCATATTTAGCGAAAGGAATGTGACACAGGTCATTCGCGAGAGGCTGTCCACAATGCGCGTAGCGAGGCCAACGGGTGCCTCGGGTCCCAAATGGTAGTAATCTACGATCATCCAAGCAGATCTATATCAAGGAATTAGTAGCCATTGGCGCTTTAGAAACAGTATTTGAAGTGCCTACTTGATAAGAGAGTGCTTTGTGGTGTACTTTACGTCCAGGAAAAACCCCAACATTTGATAGAGCTTCTCTGGTGTGCCTCGAAGCTTGACGGATCTCCAATTAGCGGAGCTGAAGTAGCCGTAGAAGCTTTTCGATACTAATGCAAGGTTTGAATGATCCCGTTTTCTGAGGAACGAACCGATAATATCTCGGCATTCCTGTGGGATCTTGTTCATTGTCCTAGATTTGAGAGAATGGGACGTTTCTTTGCTGGTGCCGTGACGGGTAGGTAGATTAGAGGGAAGTGCTGGATGAAGATGCGAAAGTCTGGGGCCCTCAGTCTGTAAGGCAGATAAATGTGAGACGAAGAGACTCGGCAGGATGCCGCGATGAAGATGCCGTATTGAAGGAAGGAAGGGAAGTTGAGAATGCGGACGGAGGAGAGATTTCTTTATGCAGAGGCAGGTGCAGAGAAAACATCCAACCTGCCTGCTTGACCATTATCCAATTTTTGTGGCACTGCCCAGCAGTGCTTCCGTTATAATGGCAGATGGATGGCAGGCATAAGAGATGAAATAATTCGGTCACTTTATGCCAGCTTAGACTAACACTTAGGCTACTTTATTACAATAGCCTAAGTCTTAGAAGATAATTCTTCTATCATCCGCCTGGCTACCAATTACGATGATGAACTAGGGACTCCGTTTGATGATAATTTACTGTCAGAGCAGTGCCAGATATTGGTACTCTTACCGCGCGGTGCAAACATAAATACCGGCTTGAGCCTTTGTACTTGTGCCTTTGTGCCTCTACGTCTGTAAAACTATACCTAACTTTCCAGCCTCTTAGTAGTTGAGCCTTTGAGTAAGGTACTAAGGCATATTCAAAGCGCCCTTGGAAGCATGCAGTCTAGCTTGCAAGCGTTTAATATTAAAACGGATGAACAGAATATTCAGATAAATGAAGACCGATCTGGTACTGATGCCGTACAGGTATTGAATCAGTCTGAATAGCCCCGGACTATTCAATACCTGCTTTAAAACGGAGGGCGGCGGAATATGGAAGATGGTGACTTCGTCAATCGTATAAAGCCGACGAGGCTTGTTCTGCTTAACATCATTGTGCTTCAACGTGATAGGAGAGCGACTATTGTGATCACAAAGACCGGACACGTTCAATGAATTTGCTATATAATACAGCATCGCTGACTATATTGTTCTCTGCGCCGGTATCTTGGTTCCGAGTGTTCCTAGCTCCAGCGTTCTCCATCTAAGTTTGTTTGTAAGGCTGCTATCGGGATGTCAAATCTACCGATCAAGTACATGCGACTCAAAGGCAATACTACCTACACCATAGGAAGTTATTGCTGAGCGCGTTGACATTTTATTCAATTCTTTCCGAGGCAGTTTATTGAACTGTTTGTTAGTGTTGGTGATATGTCGTTGGTGTTTAGCTCTATCCAGTGGGCCTTATCGATAACACTCTGTGGATCCATGCAGCTAACTTTAGCAGGCCAAGCTCTTAGCGTTCCAACCTCATTCAACTTTCTTCATTGCACGCGTCTTCTTTTTCAACAACAACAAACTTCAGCTTCTCCATCATCACAGTCCAAGTGAGTCGCAATGTCGGCGATCTACAATCTCGAGCCGCAACCGACGGGATCCGTTATCATCCACACCACCCGAGGCGAACTCTCGGTCGAGCTATTCGCCAAACAAACACCATTGACATGTCGCAACTTCCTGCAATTAGCCCTGGATGGTTACTACGACAACACGATATTCCATCGATTGGTTCCTGGTTTCATTCTACAAGGTGGTGATCCCACTGGTACTGGCAACGGCGGAGAGTCGATATACGATGGAGGCGCATTCAGCGGCGACTTGGATCCTTGGCCCATGGATCAGCGAATGGGAAAGAATGCAGGACCAACAGGAATCAATTTCAAGGATGAATTCCACTCCCGACTCAAATTCAATCGCCGAGGTCTACTTGGTTCCGCGAACGAGTCGCGTCCGGATACAAACGGAAGTCAATTCTTCTTTACTCTGGACAAGTCCGAGGAATTGAACGGAAAGAACACCATGTTTGGACGAATTGCTGGCGATACGATTTACAACTTGGCCAAAATGGGTGAGGCAGAGGTGGACGAAGCCACGGAGCGACCAACCTACCCAGTCAAGATCGAGCGCATAGAGATCTTGGTAAACCCTTTCGAGGATATGAAGAAGCGATCTCGGGTTGCCACTCAAGCACCGTCCAACCCAACTACTACCAAAGATAAGAAGAAAAAGCGAAAAGGCGGGAAACAACTACTGAGCTTTGGGGACGATGAAGGGGACGACGACATGCCAGTGCTGAAGAAAAAGAAATTTGATACCAGGATCGTTATGGAAGCTCCGGAGGAAAATGATGTTCCCAGCAAGCCAACAAAAACCAAGACCAAAGACAAGAAAGACCCAGCATCGGAAAAGCGATCGTTGATCACAGATGAAGACAAAGATAAGGACTCGGATCAGGCCATCCCCAGTGAGCCACCCAAGGAGGTTCGCCGAAAGCCAGCCCCACCTGTCAAGATGGAGATGGAGGACGAATCACCGGAGCCGGAAGCCCCCCGTAAGACAGCATTGGAGCGAGCCAACGAAGAAATGGCTGCGCTCAAGGCGTCCATGCGACGGATGGTTCACTCAGACGAGCTTGTGAAGGAGAAGAAGAAGTCTACATTGGAATCCATGATTCCAGAGACATCAGTCAAAGGAGCAAGAAAGCGAGGAAAGGCAAGCGAGGACCCTAAAATGCTTCGTAGTATACAAGCGTTCCAGTCAAGGCTGGGGAAGGCACCCCCGGAGAAAGATAACGAACCGTCGGTCCGGGGAGCTGCCAAGGAAGAAGGAGACACGCAAGCTGCAGACGAAGAAGCTGAGTTGTGTGATCTGCACTTCATCGCAAATTGCCAAAGCTGCACGTCATGGGACAAACAAGAGAAGGAAGAGAGCGACGACGAGGGTTGGATGTCGCATTCTCTGAGCTTTGCCGCGGATAAACTGGGTAAGGACCTAAACAACCGTAGAAAGGCGGAGGAAGAGCTCGTTGTGATTGATCCACGCGAGAAGGCTCGGACTCTCAAGGATGAAAAGAAGGCGGCCAGGGATGCGCGACAAGGGAATTCGGGTCGAGCGTGGGATCAAGCACGAGATGCAGCAAGGAACGCCAAGATGGCACAAGCCGCCTCGCTTGCAGGACGCGGAGCAAAATGAACGGAGAGTATCAGTCAGATAGTTTGAGTTGTGTTAAACCCGTTGTTGGCAGTTCAGCTTATAGCCACATTGGGGATAGTTAGTCTACGATACCCAGCATAGAAGCATCGAGTCCATGTCCATGCCCTTATGGGCCTGCAGCCAGCTTGCATTCTATGCCCCTCCTCAGGTAATGCTACCCGGTCGCTGGTCTGACCTGACATGGGACGACGCCCATGCTTGTCCGCTGAAGAAAAGTGACATTATGGATTGTAACTGCCGTCCCCACATTAGCGAGATCATGCCGATCGATCGGTGATGATGATGAGAGTGATTGATTATGAAGAAGAGTTGAGGTCACAATTATCGTGAGCTGTAAAACAAATGAGGTGCTTTTGTCTTTTTTTTTTCCTTCTTATATATAAATATTTAAGACATTGTTAATGTTGGTAGCTAATGAATCAGTCAAGTGCTTCAACGTCATTAATGGCTTGAAACTGGTGGCTTTTCTTCAACGTTCAAGTAGATCGAGAGATCTCTCCTTATCATCACGTGAAGACGAGAGGCCCATGCTGATACCTTTCATCTGATTGGCCCAAAAATATTTGACACTTGATCCGCTCGCTCCAAATGCTCCGGAAGACCCATAATCGCAGCGACCGTCAACTTCAGCATCATCACCGTCACGAAACTGCACCACTGGACTAACTGCCTATTATTGCCTATTGGGAATCGCAACATCGGTACTTGTCGGCCTGTGCATCGCCTATTGCTCTACAGTACGGTTTCAGAATGGGCACGCCGCCCACCAACTCTTATCACCCTTAATCTATATAGACCAAGGCCCACAACCTCTCAAACCGCAGTCTGGCTTTCCCACTCAGTCTCTTCTTCTTCAATCTCCAGACGCGCTTCGCAACTCACTATTGCTTTAAGGCATCACCACCGCGAGCTCCGTACACGAGGTAGAGCAGGCGCGTGGTTGTCTTAAGTTTTAAGAGAGAAAAACCTTGTCATCATCTTCCGCGATCGGATTTACAAGGCTGCGCCGCGCCGCTCAAACACAATCTACTAGAACTGTGCTGTGGCCTTTGCGATAGCACTTTCCACTTTAACTTCCCGCGCGCACACGCGGTTCTTCGCTACTTTGACTCTCAGTCACGCCTATCGTGTTTCTCATTACAACCTCGAGACG
Organism: Fusarium coffeatum; assembly: GCF_003316985.1. NCBI lineage: Eukaryota > Fungi > Ascomycota > Sordariomycetes > Hypocreales > Nectriaceae > Fusarium > Fusarium coffeatum. The sequence goes on from NW_022157846.1 coordinate 244,393, forward strand.
ACCGCTTACCACGATTTACTTTGCGCAATCTCGGGCAGAATTGTTAATAAATCACAAATTTACCCTCCCCGATTTACCCACCTTTCCAAGGCAATCATTACGTGAAATCGACTACTGTCAAGGCGACACCTCCCCCGAGAACTACACCCTCGAAATCTCGAAATCATACCCAACTGGATTAGGCATCGACAAAGCCAATCCACCCCAAACCAAACTCACCGCTTCTGGAGAAGCGCCAAACTTTCGAAACATTTTCCATGTCTGTACCCAATTCTAGAAAACGAGCAGCACCGGGAGCATCGCCTATGGTGCCCATACCACAGCAAATGCATCAACAATATAACACGGGGAACGCGGTGGGCAATCAGGGATTGCGTTGGAATGGCATGGCTGACCCTTCAAACTTCATGAATGGTACGGACGGCATTGTGGATGGAAGTTCGCATGTGGGCAACTCGTATGGTCACATAGTTCCGGCACAGCAGCAATACTCTCAACCTGCGCCGACTCCATCAAACACGATTGCGCGACGGCAAATGAATAATGCGCTTGTTCCGACCAATTCACGAAATTTTGATGGGACAGTTAAGCCATGGGGAAACTACGGTGGTGACGACAACGCACTGCTTCAGGGAAATCTTGAAACCCTGAACGAGCAGGACAATATCGAGGTGTTGGAGGAGAGGGCTCAGAAGGCAAAGAGGGAGGCCACATCTAAGCGCAAGCAGATTCCGCCGTTTGTGCAAAAGTTGAGCAGGTAAGTTTGTGTGCCTAGCAGACTGAAAGATACAAGCTAACCACATAAAGTTTCCTCGAGCAGCGCAAAAATGAAGAATTGATCCGCTGGTCAGAAAAGGGAGATTCGTTCATCGTGTTGGACGAGGATGAATTTGCCAAGACCCTGATTCCAGAACTTTTCAAACACAACAACTATGCTTCTTTTGTTCGACAGCTCAACATGTATGGTTTCCATAAACGCGTTGGGCTATCGGACAACTCTATGCGAGCCAGTGAGCGCAAGAACAAGAGTCCAAGCGAATACTCCAACCCTTATTTCCGACGAGGCCATCCCAACCTTCTGTGGCTGATCAACAAGCCTAAAAGTGGCAGTAAAGCAAAGAAGGGTGCCAAGGGCGCTGAAGGGGAGAATGACAGTGAAGACGAGGCTGTTAACGAGGAGGTGCTTGCATCTGGGTTGGGACCTTCTGCTGCTCAACCTCCCCGACCACTACCAGCTGGTGAATCTCAGGCACCGCCTAAGAAAGAGATGTCCCTCATACGGGAAGAGTTGAGCAGGGTCAGGGAGCAGCAGAGGCTCATTCTTACGGCAATAACTCGCCTACAACGGAACAACACTGAGCTCTACAACCAGGCCATCATGTTCCAAAGCCAGCACGACCGCCACCAAAACTCCATCAACGCGATCCTTAGCTTTCTTGCCAATGTCTTCCGGAAAACATTGGAAGATCAGGGCAACTCGCAGAACGTTGGCGACATCATCTCGATGATTACGAATCAGAACCAGCAGTCTACACAGCATGGAAGTGTGTTTGAGCTGGGTGATTATGTCCAACAGATGAATCCCAACTCATATGGAACACCCGGCAAGAAGGCCAGGGGACTTTTACCTGCACCCCATCAGAATAATCGCGCCCAGACAGTCAGATCAACTTCAACTCCAAGCCGTTCTACCCCTACCAGCGCGGGCTATCAGTCTGCCAACCATCATAACCATAACCCTGAGACGGGTCATGTTACAGAACTCCATGACAACTCCCCTAGCGACACAAACTCTCCCAACCTCCGTCAAGAGCTTGAGGAAAACCCCTCACAACGCATGATGAGTCTCATCCAGGAACACAACAACGGCAATGGTGTGGACATTCCCGACGTAGCAGATTTGGTAGCTAGCGCGCCCAATGCATTGAGCAATGCTCAACGAAACATGGTCAACTTCATGGCTGGGCAGTCGTCTAGTGCTCCTTCAGTCAGGTCAACTCCCGCTCCCCAAACTCCTGCTTCCGCCACACCAGCCCCTGCTGCTGCACAAGTCCCAACGTCCAATTCCAACATGGCCATGCCCACCATGCCTCCCTCTGCTTCCGTCTCACCCCCACCAACCGAATCCAACCCACCTCCCTCACTCTCCCCCATCATGGGACCACCAATGGCGCCGCCTTCTATTAACGAGATCAACTCCAACCAAATCGATTTGGACCAACTTCAGCGCCTTCAGAGTGAACAGGACACTAAGATCCATGAGCTCAGTAACATGCTTGGGCCGCTGAGTCCTTCTGGACAAATCCCCGGCATTGGTGATGATGCGGGCGCATACTTTGACCCTAACACGCCAGATTTTGGCCAGTACTTTGATATCAACCAGTTCACTGATGGTAATGATTTCAATTTCGCTATAGACACGGATTCAAACCAACCAAACCAAGCATCACTGCACTCAGGACATGTTATGCCTCATATGAGTCATACCAATACTGCTAGTCCTGCGGGCACAGAAGAAATTCTCCGTGATGATTTACGGCTAGAACACACTCCCGATCGAGGGACCAAACGACAGCGCGTGGCCTAGTCCATCCTGTAGATGACCCGCATCATGACCAAGAGGGGCAAACCCACTAGGTCTTTCGTCGTATTTATTACCACCACGTACACTGTACACCAACACTTTTTGGAATCCCCTTAGGGGTGGTTTACTGCAATCAACACATTTCAAGGCGAAATACAATCGATGAAAGCAGAGAAGGGGGGCAAGATATGCTTTGGAGTCAGCGTTTTGGTACTGTTACTCGATTGTTGCTTTTTCAAGAGGAAGAAGGAGGAAATTTAAAAAAGAGCTATAGAAACCCGTGGGTGAAGAACCCGGGAAGCGTTCAAGGTGCACCGGCAGGATATAGGAGCTCCAGAAACCAGAACCAGAACCAGAAACTAGTAAGGGTTGCGTTCGCGCGCCTTATGATATGATGTATGCGATTAAGCACGATTAATAATCCCACTTTTAAAATCTGTACTTGGGCATCTTGTTGTCTTGGTGATCTATCTAGCAATTTGGGCGTTTTGGATTAGAGGTACATAAAGCTGTATATTCTTAGAGTAGTAAAAGCAGAACATAAGAGACATTATATTTACTTGAGTTTGTGATAATGCATGTTCTTTTTCCTAAGTCTAGGCTTTTGTCTCCTGACTTTACCCAACAAAGCAAAGGTTCGTCTCCTGCATTTTCCATGGACACGCTGACCCTTCTATTCGTTCTGTGTACAATGCTCGTTGATGTAACCTTTGTTCGTTATATCAGTTCCACATTGAGCTGTTACGTTCTTGCCCAGTATCGTTGTTCAAACATTGATGTATGTGTTCAACTTTGATATCTGAACAAAGCCTTTCTTGTTTGCAGAACAATGCTATTGTCTTCAGTCTGGTTCTCTTTTCGAAATTCGAACTAAATATTTAAAGGGGTCCCCTTCACTGATGTCTATGCTCATCAACTTCTCAGACACAACTCACAGCTTCTGGCTTGCTGAAATCAAGTTTCTCTTTACTGAACATCGTCGGCCGGTCTAGACGATAGGTAAGTATAACTAACCAACAATGCTCAGCAACATGAAGCAATTAACTCCCCTCATTACGAATTCCCTCCCGGGCAATCAGTTCTGCCAGCAAGGTTCCGACGTTCCTGAAGAGCAGGTCTTACCCTGCGGGTTCAAGATTTTTATGCCTCTGAGAAACGAAGCAGGTGCAGAGCGCCGCATCTACCGTCTCAACATCAAGGACCTGTCCAAGTGGAAACATGAGCTTCGGCCAAAGCGACGTGCTAACAAGGTCAACAGGATCTCTCAGGGCACTGGTGCTATCACGGGTGAGTGGACGCTGACTAACTCATCTAACCCTCTAGATCAGGCACTGAGTTCCCCTGAGTCTTCTCCCCCTGACTCTCCTGAGAGTGCATCGTCGTGCGACTCGCCGATGTACACACTCTCTGAGATGCGTCTTCTTGTTCCTGGAAGCGAAGATGGTGAGATCGATAGTAAGACTATCGCGGATCGCTGGAAGACGAATATGATTCTTGAAGGTAAGATGACTCCTCCCCCCTGCCGCGACTACGAAGGACCTTACGCAGCTTGCTTCAACGTCATGGCCGTGATGGAAGAGCGAGAGCAGGGTAAAGCTCGCCGTCGCGCAGCATGGAAAACCACTTTGCAGTCCCGTCTCGCCAACGATGGCCCTAAGGGATGGGAGTTTCTGCACTCTGTCATCTGCGACGGCCAAAGCCCAGAACCCGGTGCTCAAAGGTTCCTTGCCTATCACCCCAAGCAGAAAGCCTACGTCCTCACTCGAGATTTCAAGGATGGTAAATACATCGTATCCGCCGCCCGCAATCTCAACGCTTGCTCGGCACGCGAGGTCTCGAAGTTGGTGAACAGGATCGGCGAGAAAGGATGGCAGGATGTGATTTATGTGGCCATGGAGGATGAGGACATCCCCTACTGCTTTGAGGGCAAGGTTGAGGATGATGAGCAGGAGCTCCTCAACTGGGGAGAACCTGTTGAGGAGGAAATGGAGGCCTGGTGAGTAGTTCAAGGTTGAGTGTGTGAGAAATAAAAATTGCAATTGAGTTAATCATCTCTAAAAACCCTATGCTGTGATCTTTTTCTGTTTGTTTTACGTCTCCTGAATCTGCAGTCGAAGACCATTGGCATCTTGGGGTCGACTTTGTTCCAACCCAATACCTCCTTCTAGTTTTTATTACCTACTTAAATACCTAGAAGGGCAGTTGAAGCTCACGGTGAATCATGCTGCCGAGGTAGGTGCAAGTCTAAGCTTTCATAAGATGACCAAATTATTTCGTCTCTTATGCTCTCAGCGTCCGGTTCTCAACGATCTTATTGGTATTGTCTAATACTTAGCAGGTATTATTCGTCCCTTATGGTCTCAAATAAACATGACCGACTTCGCATTCAACTGGGCTGGTGTAGCCTACGATACGGGAAAGCCAATTCGCATACAGGAACAAGTAATTCGCATGCTCCTCGACACCAGAATCTTGAGAACCGAATCCGAGCTGGCAAGCCTCATGATAGATCAACCGATTTTCTCGGGCTAGGACCTTCGAGTGCAGGATGCCAAGGAGTGAGTAAATGAATGGCCTTGCATCATGATACTTGGGAAACTAATGTTACCGGTACCTATAGGATTGAACTAGGCGTGGTTGTTGGGGAACTGCTCCCACTGGATTTCGCATACAATTATCCCGAGAATTTGTCGACTACAGCATCCTTCGATTATGGACGTCATGACCTTATGATTCAAACCCAGGTCAGGGTCGGGTATATCGTTGAGACCATTGAACCCTTTGCACCTTCAAAACGCCGATGCTTCCTCCTTTCTGATGAATGAATCAATGGGGTCAGAGTTGTCAAGCGGCTCGGGAAGATACGTCGCGATGAAATTCGTGATCGACTTTTTTTTTTATCGTGAATTCAGTATTTGTGAAACCGAGACCAAGCGCAACTGGTGGGATGTCTTCATGGGGAAGATTGAATACTTCCGACAACAGTACATTCGCAGGCGAAACAGAGATACACAGGGGAGGCTAGTGGCGAGTGATGCATAGCAAAGACAACAGAATACATATCTTCTTTTTTTTTCCCTGGGTATAGATAATCTACCTACTGAAGCCAGGCAGTGTCCACGTATCTGCTTGGGTAAAAGTGATCATTCGGGTGACTGCCCATAGACCAGCTTAGCAGCGTACCAAGGTACTCAAGTCGTCCGTAAGCCTGGACATGTTCCTGGCAGGACAGATTAGTGCATGTTCCAGTACAAAATCAAGTCAGAACCATATCCAGGTCGTGAGCAGGGCGAAGATATACTCTTGAGCATTTTTGTGGAATCTCTCATCGAATCTTAAGTCATCAGTCTGACCTCAGTGGTGCGATTCTTGTGATTCGGCGGTGGGATAGGATTGTTTTTGGAAGGCCATTCCAGAATAACCATTTTGTTAGTGAACTCCGGGAGCAGCATTGTCTCAGCCAGCAAGAGGATTGGCATGAATCGTCACATTTTCGATTCGAACAGGTTCCTTTGGTCTGTTCTTCCGATCAACTTCAACGCCCTCCATCTTGGCCAACGTCGCCAGACCCTCGTCTCCAATCACGCGTCCAAACACCGTGTTCAGCCCGTCCAGATGCGGCGCTTTGTCGAACGTAATAAAGAATTGCGATCCGTTCGTCCCAGGTCCCTTGTTAGCCATTGAAAGCACGCCTCGCGCGCTGTGTCGCAGCGCAGGTCGAATCTCGTCCTCGAATGCGCCTCCCCAGATACTACGTCCGCCCTTGGGGTTCTCGGGAGGGTTCGGTGTTGCGGGGGCGCCGGTTTGGGCCATGAATTTGGGGATGACACGGTGGAAGGGGGATTGGTCATAATAGCCTGTAGCGCAGAGAGCGAGGAAGTTCTGGGAGGTGTTAGTCGAGATGCAGTCGGGAGAGTGGTGTTTTTTACGAACCTCTGCCGTTTTGGGGACGCTTTCGCAGTATATTTCGACTTTGATGTCGCCGTGCGACGTGTGTAAAGTGACTGACATGGCTGGTGTATATGAGTGTGGTTGTTTCTGAGACTGAGATATCGAGAAAGTTAGAGCTATGCTATGCTGCAAGGCGTGGTGTTGCTTCTCGAAAGCGCTCGGGGATTATGATTGGCTGATAATCCCTGATGTCGATTACTAATATTCTTAACGACATATACCACCAAGTTGAGAGATCTAACCTAGAGGTACTGGATAACAGGAACGTTGCTGATTGAAGACTTCAGTTCCAAAATAGAATTTCCTAGATTTTGATCTAAACTTGTTTAAATCATCTAAGCTATTTTGTCCCTTATTCTAGATGGTGACCAAGCGATATTTCTTCACGGCTGAAGGCATTTAGTCATGGGTTGATGAACTGGGCTGCCCCCCCTACCAATACGGCTTCCTTCATCTCCACCTCGACATCCTCAAGTCCGTACGTGCAAAGGATTTCCTGGCATCTCAGTACTATAGCAAGTCCATTGCTAGGATCAGTAGAATCCTTCTTAACTGAGATAAGCATTGTAACAGGTTTATCAGATTCCCTATCCTCATCCACCGTTGACAAATGCTCATATCCTAGTCGCAGGATATCGAGAGCGATCATTTCGACGTTTTCCAAGCACTCCATGATATCTCTACAAAGAGGCACTGTGTTCCAGATGTCGTTGATCGCATGTTTTCGAACAACATCAAGCGTCTTGTAGACGCAATGAGAATCTTCGTGCATCACCCACGGGTCAGTACTTGTGCGCGCAACAAGTATTGGACGGCTTGGTAAACCACGGAAATAGCCATGCTTCTCCTCCTCGCTTGGGGGAGAGCGGTGGAAGGAACCTTCCATGTCGACGGTACTTTGCCTAAGGCAGGGCTGGGGTATTGAAAGAAATCAGCTGGTGAAAGCATTAGAGACGAAATATTAATTACCTTATAGTAGCTTGAGCTTCCCTGGAATACTTTGTTTTGGGGTCCTAGGCCTTGGGTGATAAGAGAAGAGGTTGCGTGGATTGGTTTGGGAAAATAAAGACGGGCAGAGGTCTCTTTATATACCCCAAGAAGCTGAAGGTTTGTTGAAAGGCCATTTTTACAAGCTCTGTATTAAACAATAAAGTTGACCTCCCTGGGCAGGTCAAAGTTCATCGCGGGAAGTTGCCTGCAGCAACTGAACTCTGACTTGCCATCGCGGGTGAAGAGTGTTTTTAAACATGGTTGGATGACAGGTTAAGCCTATCATTGGGATGTTGAAAGTACATACGGTATGTCAGGTTGCTGCTTGTCCTGTTGGGTACTCTGATACCCGACTGACAGGCTTAATTTGTCACCTACACATAGATGTCCAGACATGACCACCTCAGTTGAAGTCGCCCGCATCAACTGAATTCTAACTATCAACAACACAGCTGTGACTCACGCGCACTCTCACAAAAGGCTGCTGTGCCAGACACAGTAGCCTTCCTTTTCTTCCTTCCTACAACCGCCCCGGCCCCAACGTACAGTACCTATGTCATCGCCTACAACACCAACGTGCTTTTGAGTCACTCTAGATCGTAAAGCTCCTTTGGCGTGCTTGGAGTTGACAGTGATACAATATAAGTACTAAACCTAGGCGAGAGGTATTTGACTTCTCCATATTGATGGGATCTACGGATGTCGTCTACTCTGCCATCAGAAGAGATAGTGTTTTCAGGACAAAGGCATCCTATGATATGGCTCGGCTGTCGATGCTGCTTTTTAGTATAGCTGTGGTGATCCAATACAAAGTACGGGGTGGAACAAGTAAGAAGCAAGTTAATTCTTTCCTCCTAGCTACTGAGGGAAGGTGCCCTCTTCACTGACTTTAACAACGGCCTAAAGGTAACCTCTACAGTGGTTCCTTCCTTTTTTGTGTCTACTCCCAATACCTACCAATTGCATCATTGGTGATCGATTACTTCTCATTGTAAGGAGTCGCCCTGGTGAATTTGGTGAGTTTGCCTTCTCGTAGGCGTCCTGGTTCATATAAACCTTGCATAAAACAACCAGCGAATAAGAGTCTCAACGGCCAAAGCATAACTCCATCTATGCTCACCAGCCACAGAGCATATATCCAACGTGGCTAACTGTGGCGTCACCGACTACATACCCCTTCCTTCTAAGCGATATCTATCTCCTTACCTTACCGCACAATCTATGAAAAGACGGTGTACTCTATCGTCGTATCTTTCCCGTCCAGTTCACGAACTAATTTCCGTCCCAGCCATGCAGTTTCCCGCAGTGGAGTGCTAATTTACTTGGTTCGCTCTCGGCCGAGTCAATATTGCTACCCTACATGCGCGCCTCGTCAATGCGGTCAACACTCCCTTACGCATGTATCAGTGCTTCATCTCATCTTTTTAACCTTCTGCACTGTTATGCGCTGTTGAACTGTCTGTTCTAAAACAGGAGTCCGGAAGTCTGCCCAATCAACAAAGTATGTTGTGAGCATTTTTGTAGACTTACACCATCTCACGGGTTCCTGCAGAGGTCTTTGCTAGCTTGACGGTTGACATGCCACTAGATGAAAACCAAGACAAAAAAACGCACAACCGATTTCGCGAACGTAACCGAATGATCCTCAGCTATGAGGATCGTCAAGGTCAGTTATTCGAAATCAGTGCCCTGTCTCGGAAAGATCACCAGAACAATACCCTATAACATAACTCACCACTACTTACACATCAAACATCGATGAACCAACAACCTGAATCGTCTCTTCCGACTCATGAGACATGCATATAACAACTACCGCCTCCGTCAGAAAAACCCGTAATCCAGGAAACTGGGGTTCACAGGAATGTGAAAGGTCCAAGCCTCTTGGTAATGTGATCCCTCTCACCACCACACCTTATCACGACTCAGGAATGAAGGCTATGCGATGATAGAGTGGTTCTGCAATCAAGATTAGCAGATCATCGCTGCATCGTTAAATGCCAACATGCATATTATCAGGGGTACTAGCGACGCATAAACCCATACCAATACGACCTAACCATAACCTTATGAACCTCCCTTACTGTAGCCCAAAAAGCGCAGAACCAGTCGTTATCCAATATGCTAATTATATGTATGCCCTACATCAGTAGTTCTATGCATGTGCGACTCCTAGTCAGGGGTTCCGTGGGTTGGACCGCCGTTAGGGAAAAAGGGACAAGAGGGAAAAGCTCCAGCTGGCGTCTCTTCCGAAATTACAACCTCCCTCCCCACAGTGGGAAATGGGAGATATCCCTGACGTCAAACTCGTCTTCCCAACCTCCACTCCGTGCATCGACGATCTAGACTCATTCTGCCTAGCAAAAAAGTGAACACAAAATTCAAACCCAAAGAGAGGAGAGTCAAATAGAGTCACAGAAAAGCGGCTGAACCAGAAAACGCCGACAATGACGGATGGGCTGCATTTAACCAAGGTCACATGAAACAATCGATCGAGAAGCGGTGATACACGGAGGATCATCCCAAGATTACAATAGATAGGAATGAAGAATGAAGAATAAAGAATTGGAGAAATGAATACGATTCGGAACAGTTCAAAGTTAAAGAATTTTTACTTCTTTTTTTGTGCCTGTCTTTGTTACGTACAACTACCTATACACAGGATGGGGGTAGCTTTTGAAGAGAGGAACTATAGCTAGTCCAAGCTTCGTAGATCCAACCAAAGACATGATTAAATGCCAAAATCCCCTCCCCCGAGACCAACGACCAGTAGGCTTTCCCAACCGAGTTCTCCGTGGTCCCCAGTACACCTCCTGAAAGAATTATGCAGCGTATCTGTGCTGCCGTCGTGAAGAGTAGGCTCGCCTCATCGTACCAGACCGAGGTCAAGACACCATCGTCCCTGTTTTAATAAAGCTGGTCGATCCATTGACCGCCTCTTTCCCGTATCCGGGGGGTATCCTTTTTAATCCACCGCGAGGGACCTTTTGTTGGTGCATTCTCGGTCTCTTTTTCGTTCCCTGATATCCGTCTCGAGGTCGACCAGGCTCCTCAAACTGTAAATCTATGTCGTCAACCAGTATACCCCGAGTGATGACCCATATCTTGTAGGACCTCTTGGGGTTATGCGGATTACTTCCACACCGGGAGAGCAAGTCGTATGGAGCCTGATAAAATAAAATGCAGAAAATTGCTGAAATGAAAAGGGTATGATCCGCGTATTCCTTTTTTTGGTGCCGCTAGACTTGATGTTGATGGAGAAATAAAAATGTTGTTGAATCGCAGAGAAATTGAAAACAAGTCGCTAAATGCCAAGAAACATATGTGAAAGATCATTCTGTTGTGCGACCATGCAATGATTTCGAACAAATAATAGAATGTCGGAAAAAAGATAGTGTGTGAAGCCACGGTGATGTACATGTGTGAACGTCGAGGTCGAATCGTCGATTCAATATCTTGTCATGAAGAGCATTATTGGTTCATGCCATGCTGGTTAACGTATCCGACGTATTGGTTTTGTTGTTGCTGTTGTTGACCATATACTGCCGCATGGTGAGGAGGTGTGGGGGTAACTGGGCATCGAGGAGGCACGATGTATGATTCCTTGACCATGTTGTGGTTGCCCATTAATGTGTTACCGTCTGGGGTGATCGGGGGAGTTAGGTATCCATCGAACCCCATCGCGCTGTGCCCTTTTGAAGGGGTGCTGTAGATGTTGCTCGTGTGCTTGTTAATGGGCTCGGCTAGGGGGGTCGCAGGGTTGGCGCTGGCAGCTCGACGGGCAATGGCAGCTTGCTCAGCCATGAACTCGGCAAGCTTCTGAGATACGCGAGAAAAACCGGTCGTCGAGTACTTGCGGGCGAGTGTGGGTGAAGGCTGGTGAAGGTGGTGTGATAGTGTGATCAAGGTAACGTTCTCTGTTTGGTCCCAACCTCCATCGTTAACTTCAGCGCGACCGAGAATAGCCCGAGCGAGGGCAAGCGAAGATCGAGCCATAACTGAAGGCTTGGTGGAGACGAAGTCGCGGTGGTACAAAGCGATCTCGCAAAGATAAGCAGCCATGTGCGCAACCTCCTGATCGTCACCCTCCTCTGCCACCATGAGTTGAGAGAAGAAGTCGACAGTAGGGTGTCCGATGATCCAATCGAGGGTGTTGAGGACGTGCATCTCCATTTGGGTGAACATGCCAGCATCGTAGAGGCCGCAGCACATGTTGTTGAGCTCGTGAATCTGGGGAACACGGTCCTTCTTGTCTCCATACTTGGCAGCAATGAGTAGGGCGGCGCATCCAACCAATTGGTAGTGTTGCTTGTAGACGACTCGCTTAGAGCAATAACGGTCCAGTAGGTTGACGGTCAGGAAGAGGGTCTCGGGTAGCAGGCCAAAGGCGGCGTGGGCCTCGACAAGGAAGTCGATCAGGTAAGGGCGCATAAACCATTGGATCTCGCGTTGCATATCGATGAGGGAAGCGTCAGGTAGAGTCTCGTCCTGTGACTTGTTAGCGGACGAGGCGCGCAAGGAAAGTTCCTGTACGTACCTCCATTTGGCGCATGTGCTGCATGATATCCTCGAGGTATTCGTCACCTGCTAACCGTGAGAGTTCGACGCCGATGAGGTCTTGTCTTTGGCGGGCCATCATCCTCGCTGCCTCTTGGGCTGTGATTCTGTGGTGAGGTTCATCGGACTCGACAAAAAAGGTGTCGTCATGTTGAGAGTAAGCCATATTGGGTGGTGGATGGCGTTGATGAGCGTGAATGTTCTTTTGTGGCTTGATGTCGAATGAGGGACTGTTGGTTCGCCAGGAATCTTGTGGTCGGATAATTCGAAGTTGAGAGAGTGAATGATTGTTGATTACGGGATGCAATAAGGAGTGATGCAGACCGATGAATTAGGATATTAAGATATTAATGAACGTGCAAGAAAACGAAAAGAGTGACCGTGGCTGGTAAGAAGCCAGGAGCATGTAGCTAGACAGATAGTGGAGGCAAGGAAAGGGATCGGAAAAGGGGTCGTTTAAAGACGAAATCGACTCAAGGGCTCTAATGCGGCAAGTACGTCAGTATGGAGTTTATGCTAGTGGGATCTCGATTTTGCCAAGGTTGCACTCTTTAAAAGCGTTGTCTGCAGCTGCAACGTCCTATCCCTTGGGCGATAGGTCTTGGTGGATAGTGGAGGCTGGGCTGGCACGAATTTGGTATCGAGGGGGGAGGAGTAAGTCTTACCGACACAGGTCGGGGAGCTGGGCAGAACTCGTTGAGAAGATGAGACAGTCCCTGAAATTGAGTGGAAACAACGAGTTAACGTCTCCCACGGGCAATCTTCAAGGAAGAAGGAAGGAAAGAAGCGTCGAGGTTGCGGAGAAGAGAGCGGTATGCGGAAGTAAAATACTCGGCATGCAGCTGTCAGAAAGTTAGATACTCGTCAGATTTATGCTTTGCATTGACTCAGCAAAGCGACTTAGTCACATACCTAATCTCTAACAGAGCTTCAGGACAATTCGATTATCGGAAAAATTGGCAGTGTCAAAATCGAATGAGTCGGTGGTTGATTGATTGCGGCCGTGCGTGATGGACTGATAGCTGGAACAACTAACAGTTCAATCGTCACTTGTCGTAGAAGTTCTCCTTTCCTAGTGGTCCAAAGGGTCACGGGGAATTTGCTTGGCGAACTAGTTCTTCGTTGCTTCGATGAAGTGAATCAAGGGAGCGGGCGCGTCGATGGGAGGCTTTTCGTCGGCGGCGGGAGCGAAAGCGGGAGCGAAAGAGGGAGTGAATTGAGATTGGAATTCCTGGTGGATTTGAATTGCAACCGAGGAATTTTACAGACAATCAAGCTGGAGGGAAGGAATTGGCAGTGGGAATAGAATAGAAACAGATAGTGAAATACCAGTAAAGGTCTTCTTGATTCACTTATTTGTTTCCTTAATTCTGATCCGGTTCGTCTCACAGGCTCGAACGGTTTCCTATTCCTGTCCTTTGATTTAATAGGGCGGGAATCTGGAGGGAGAGTTGTTGAGCGAAAGAGGCCCTTGAAGTGGGTGGTTGGGTGATGGAGAGAGAGAGAGAAATGATGATTATGCCTCTTCTCAATTATGTCTTCAGGCCTGCTCGGGAGAGTTGAAGACTAAATGAGAGTAATGAGGGAATCAACAAAACGAGAGGAGGAGGGGAGGAGGGAGGTTGAAGAGAGGTAGGAGGAGGATAGAGAAGAGGGAAAAGGACTGGGTGAGAGGTACGCGAGTAGAGTAGTTTTAACCAACTGTACATTAACTCGACAGTAGTAATGCAGAGCAGAGCGAGATTCATGGATCCCATGGATGGATTGGACGGACCCATCCTTGCTGGGGTGTGAAGGTCAAGGTGTGTACTAGGATATGGATGGATGTTGGGGGTGCAGCATAAAAGTAAATATGTATGCACCTCAGGCAGGCTAGTAGCTGCTGAACTACAGAGCAGGAGCTTCTTACCTGCCTCTTGCTCTTGCCTGGGCTGGGCTGGGCTGCCTGACTTTGAATTGACCTTCCTTGGTTTCCTGGCACGGGTACGGTACCGCTTGCGGGTACACGCTACAGGTACGCTACGCTACTGGACGGTAGGTACTCCTCCAAAAGGTGCGCTGACCAGGCTACAGGCAGGTACCTGTCAGTCTAACCTAACAGTTTGGTGGAGGTACCTAAACCGGCCCCTGTTTAGGAGACCCGAGAGGAGGAGGAGCTGGAGAGGAGAGACTGGAGACTGAGAGGAGGCCACCAGGAGTTGCACACCCACATCCCATCTCTAATCCACCAAGCGGAGGAAGTCCAGCGACCAGTCAAACCAGACCAAATCAAACCGAATCCTGGTCCGCGACCGAAACCTGAGAGAGGGAAAAAGGAAGCTTCGATTTGCTTTTACAGATTTGATTGATGGTTACCAATAACCTGTCCAATAAGGGTCTCTCATATTGCTTTTTTATCTTTACAAAGGGAGCCCGTTTGCCATCTGCTTCCCCCTCTCTTTACTTCTCCTTACCGACTTATCGGGCATCGTCTCATCTCAATCTCTAAAGCTTCTCTGCACTGGTTATTGCTGCTTTCGCTTTTCGCTTTTTGCGGGCTGGATTGACGCTACTTTGACCTCACCAAGGAACGCTTCTTCGGAGGCAGGCAGACATTAGCTTGTGCTTGAGAGCAGGCGGGGAGGGGGGCTTGGGCTTGGCTTTTTGGGTGTGAAAGCAATGGATGTTCTGCTGCACAGCACAAACTGGTCTGCACAGCACAAGAAACGGGGTGTGCAAGGCACGGCAATGTACATACATTAGCAGCAGCGCAGCAGCAGGAGGACGCTAATAAGCTAAGATCCAAGGCTTGGAAACGACGTGAAGCGTGTATCAAGCGTGTGAGCCTCCGCTGGGCCTGGGCGATTTTGTGCCAATTGTGTCGTGTCGTAGCGTGTTCTTGTCTCTCGGCTTGGGAAAATACGACCTAGCTTTGATTGCAGAGGCAGGGATCCGCGCTGATGGATATGGAGATGGAGACTTGACTTGGCTTTGACTGGGCGTGTGAGACCTACATACGTAAAAAAGTTCAAGATGCAATATGTATGAATATGCAAAAGTGAAAAAGAAACGTTGTTTGACGATGACGGGCTTTAGAGCAGAAACATATTTGCCGATAAAAAGCACTTTACTCAATCTATTTGGTGGTGGTCATTGATCGGATTGATTCATCATGATTAACTGCCATTAGAGGTTATTCATCCCGATTCAATAGTAGAGACATTTGTCTGATACAAGGATGCGAAACAATGGCTGCTAGACAGTTTCTTGATCATGAAGATAGTCAAGCAATCTTGGATTATATACTACATCGACAGTCACTGCGGAATGGTTGGCGTATTCTTTGAACACTCAATCTCTTGGTGGCACGATGCACTCGGCCGAATGATTAAAGACAAGATGATCCTATACTCGACCAGCCTTTAATAAAGTAGAATGAACCCTCTGTTCCGTCCTGTATCCGTATCCGTAAAAAGCGGCCACGACATCTTTTGGTTCCGTTCTGTTTGTTTGTTTGTGATGGCCGCTTAAACGGGTCACATAAGGGCGGCCCATTGTCCTTGTTTATAACCATTGTACGTCCATTAAAGACCAAGCGGCCCGTTGAGGAAGCACTGCGCAGGCTCACCACAGCGAGTCGGCAGACACCAGCTGTAGAGGACCGTCGCATCTACAGTAAATACAGCACAGCATGCAGGTCTTTAGTGCCAACCAAGACAAGACACACACTGAATATTTAGGTTGTCTTCGGTCAGATGCCCGGCCGGCCTCGTAAAAAGAAACCGTCATATTGATTCACTGTCAACGCACTGACTGGCTGTAACAGTCAGACTGCCTAGTCTGATGTAAACGAAACAAGAAATCATGAGATACTTTACTGTCGAGTCACCATCTTCAAGATAAGGCGATGCACCAGGGGTTGGTTTGAGACGAATGCTCCAATTATAGCAGGCAAAAGGTAAAATAGAGTATTATCCGTCAGAGCATCCCATCGGATATGTGCCTAGCTTGAGAGAAAATCGCTGTTGCTCCGGTTGCAAAATACCTTGAAAACATGGAAATGCTGGTCCAATGATAGAGTCATGACATGATCCAAAGAGTTTTTTCTTTTTTTGTTGCTTTGCTGCAAGACGACATACGCTTCTGCACTTGAATGGAGTCGTAACTTGGAGCAACGTGAAAATACACCGTCATCAACGGACGAACAAATGGCTGGGCCGTCCGTAACGAGTCTTGCGTTGCGTTGCGTTGCTTTGCGTTGCCCGGCACAAGTAACCCGCGTGCGAGTTTAACGTGTAGACGGTTAGCCTATGAACCAAGCCTACTGCAACTGCTGCTGCGCTTACTGATATCCACAAGGCTTACAGTAGTGACGGGAACGTGAAGCCATCATCGCGTCTCGTCTCGTCCCGTCTTGTCTCGACAACCGTGTCGTTCGTTCCTCAGCATTGATACGCGACGAGACTATACTATACTAGCTGAGAGCTCGTAAGTTGATACTAAGTAACCTATCGATTCGATTCAGTCTAATCTTGACTTTTATCTTAGACAACCCCGGATCCCATCCGGAGACGACGGAAGGGGGTTTGAGGCGTTGAAAAAGCCTAGACCTGACCTATGGCAATTGAATTACAGTTAATATTGAGGTAACCACTGGTTACAGTACAGCACTGTACTATAGTTGAGCGTTCTGCTGAGTTGAGTGCCGCATCCCTACTTGAACCAATCACTTGGCTATGTCGCGCTTCTGCATTTCAAGGCCAATTAATCATGCATGGATTTCAATGAGGAACAGAAGACATTTCCCTTTGTTCTCTCCCTCGCATTACAGTACTGTACTTCTCCACAGCGTGGGATCCTCCTAACGTTAGAGGTGCTGTAGCTTTGGGCTTTTTCAACCGCTAGATTGGAATTAGAGGTTGATATATCTCTTCTCTCATTGGCTGAGGTCCGTCTTTATGCTGTGCTGTGCTGTGCAGCCTGTCATCTGTACATTCAATGCATTGGATATATGCATACATCCATCCATCCATTGATTATCGGCTTTCTAGCTAGAAACGTCAAGTTTTTATCGCGGTTCCCGTCCCGTGGTGTTAGTTCATCGGCGCGGTCCTTGCAGTCCTGTGCTGCACTGAGCTGCACCTCGCGTTGCCTGGTTCAAGTCATGGTCAAGGTCAAGGTCATGCTCAGGTTCAGTTCAGTTCAGGCTTCAGGGGTGACGGCCCGGGCGTGGTACAGAGTACAGCAGCACCAAAAGTCGTGAGACGTTGGGTTGTCATTGTCAGTCAATACAGTAGTCAGTCAGTTCCATGCCTGCAGCTCGCATCACAGATCAGCATGGAGGCAGTATCCGTCGAAATCTAAAATCTGAGTCTGGTGAGGTGACTCTGATTGCCAAGCCCGCTTTGTCCTTGCTTGGAGTATCATTCGCTGAGTCGTAGTCAACACTTTGATCTCCACTTTGAAGACGCCATTCACAAATATGGGCACTATTCGCATATCCCGTACATAAGCATAATCATGACTTGACTTGACTGTCTTTGTCTTTGTCTTTCTTCATGTGAGCTGTCAGACTTCATCGTCAAGCCTCATCTACGTGTTCCAGACATTGAATGATCCCTTTGAACAAATACTCATCTCAATCATCATCGGGACTCAAATAAGTGCCAGAGTCTACAGTACCACCACGATACGCCACTCAAAAGCAAACTATCGCTATTCATCCGATGCGCATCCGGTTGGACCTCTTACGGGCATCAGGGACCCATTCTCATAATAATACTCCGTTACTCCATAAGACGATCTCGGGTCTTCCTAGAGACCCCCATATCCATGTAAAGTAAGCAAGCAGTGCAGATACTCCGTAGTACGGGTAAGAAAAGGAGGTGCTTGGCGATACTTTTTTGACATGCAGTAATAAAACGTGGTGATTATTGTAACGAGGCGACTTAGTCCTTGTTGGTGCGTAGTGTCAGGTCCATATCAACCGTCATTATACATAGCGCCAACCATGGAGGCGAGACTGAAGCTGAGGCCAGTAACTTGGTACGGTGCAGTGGATATTTTACATGATAGGGATAGGCTATTTCTAGATTGAACCGTAGTAAGTTATATCATGTCACATCACATTGGCGTTTCAAGGACATCACCAACACCACCGAATGGCCCTGCTCTGCTCGTCCCTTTTTCTTTTCTCTCAAGCCCAGGGCATGGATACGACTCCTCCCAAACAAATTGAAAGTGCGGATACAAGTATAGGCCTCACCGAAACTTACGCCCATCTTCGTAAAACGTGCCGTGCCCGTTCTCTTCATTTCCATCCGTATCCCATGCTCGCCTTTTCTGCAAGGGAAAAAAATGGCACTCCTCTCCACTACCACTACGCCGCGCGCACATGGTAAAAAAGGCAGAGGTTCCCCACGCCGAGGGATCCAGGCCGTAGCCGTAGTGTGGTGTAGTGTAGTACATTATGCTTGTAGTGTAAGTATAAATGGATGGATGGCACGCATAAGACGTTAACCGGGGCACAAGCATAACTGCGGATACTGACTAAGAGATCTTTTGTGAAGATTATGACGCAGTGATGCTGTGCAAGTGCATTTAGGAGTGTCAATCAGTTATCACAGTGGAGGTTAGAGCAGAGAAGAAAAAACTCTACCTACTACATCCTCCACAAGTTGCCCAGTCGACGAGCGAAAACGGCCTCACGATCGAGAATCCGAGAGAAACGCTACCGAGTCAGACTTCTGCAGAGATGACATTGTAGGTGAAACTCTCCATCGAAGATGGCATCATAGGAATGTCGGAGTTTGTTCAGGGTCCAACATTGTGACCCGTCTAGACTACGTTCCGAATGCCAATGTCACCGACTCTTAGTCAATTCAAGTCATGATAACGTCCGTGAAACATGATTTCAGCCGCTTTGTACTCGGTGCCACTGCCACAGTTTCTGAGTTATCACACTGTAATATCGTATCAATGGACCGCAACTCGGTGTAAGGAGAACACTCCTCCTGTTTGCTTCACTTCAGAGTTTCACCAAAGTCAGGAACATTTGCTCTTACTCGCGTGCTATCTGCAGCCAGGCCTGGATCGTCAAGAAACCTCCACATTCTTTTACTCGCAACAAGTAATATCAGCTGTAAAGTCTAGGTCCAGGCACAGGCACAGGTACAGACAGGCAGGCACAAAGGTACAGATACGCCGAGCAAAAGGGCACACGATCCAAGCCAACAAGGCACGTAAAGAGCGAATGGGCCCGAAAGCCGGAAAGTAACACATTGGAAACTAGAGTCAGCGTCAGAGTCAGCGTCAGAGTCAGAGTCAGAACACGTACAGCAGCACCCCTTTCTCTTTATTAGAAGATCCGTCTCGTCTTCACGCACACGTTGTTAACGCGCCCGCGACGGGTACGCAAGTTGCTACGACTCAAGCAACCAATGAGACGCCTTGGACGCGCATTTCAACCTCGATCTTCTCACTCTGCTCAGCGCATTCTGGGGCCCGGACCCAGGTGGCTGGGCGAACGAGACGGGAGGTGTGGTGGACTTGTCACTGTAAAAGGCAAGACGGAAGTTTTGGTTCAAGGGAAGGGCGAGCTAAGTTTAGTTGGCTCCAAGAACCCTGTAGATTTGTATGCAGGAGGAAGTTAACAGTTTGAGTTGACAGAAATATCTCAATGGGCAGGTATCGGATCGACAGTAACAGACATGAACCTGCAGCTGAATCAGTGAGTCGGTAACAGTAAGGAGATTGATCAAGGCAAGGGTGACTGTTTAATCTTGGAAGTGAGGCAATTGATGTTTGCTCTCGACAAGCCTGAAGTCTCTGGGCATGAATAGCCCGATGGATTATCCTTTCTTTTTTTTCTTTTTCTGTCATCAAACTTGTTCTTACTCACTTCTCACATGCAGGCGCCAGTGTGAGGGGTAGCCCCAGGAACCACGTCCAGGATCATGATCAGTCAGGATCAGGACTAGCATTAGCATTAGCATCCCCTGGTCTGTCCGTTCCCGACGCGGAGGGTCGAGTTCAAGATCTAAACTTGCGCTACGGGAACCGTGGCAATGGATGGATGGCGTATGAAGTGGTGTGCCAGCTTGTAGATCCTCTAATTCATGTATGCAATGCCTCATTCGTTACGGATACAGGATGAGATCCATCACTTGATGATGACTTGTATGGGTCCCTTTAGTCAAGAGGCTGGAGTTGAAGAACTCATATCATGTCCATGACGTCCATAGCTTCAAATCACATCTGATAATCATCCGTTGCCCTTTACTACGACGGTTACGGACTATCAAGAAACTCAACCAAGATTTAAACTCTGACTTGCTCGTTTAGAAGATCTCTTGGCTTGAGAAACCCCTCACACCAGGAACTTCAACTCCGGAGGCAAATCATCCGTAGTGAATACTCTGTTTGAGATGATATTCAATGTTTCCTCCGCAATCCATCTGTTCTTGAATCAATTATGAAGGGCTATGCTAATTTCAGACAGCTAGAGAAGAGACAAAACAATAGACACAAGCACAAGCCACGTCTCGCGGAGCATGAGCCACTTTTCTCATGTCGATCCTCCTGGCTGAAGTTGAAGAGAACGGACCATTGGCGTATCAAAAGTCTCTGTCCCTGAATTTCGATTCAACACCAAACGGCCTCAGTAGTAGTGCTTTCAGTCTCGACTTCAGTATAGCGTGGCAGATTCGCGATTTAAAGCGTGACTTTAGTTTTACTGGACTGTGACTGAGATGCGATGTGATGTGATTCGGCTAAGTACAGTACAGTATTGCACCTAGCTCAGATAAGTTGATCCTTGTCTCTCTAGCAAAAGTGGCTTTTTGGCTATCGTTCAACGTGCGTCAATGGTCAGACCAGATTCAATATTTCTGCCTCAAATCTATAATGTACCGTATATCTGGAAACCCGATCGGTCACCGCGTCAACCTCGCGTCCTTAACTCTTCTGGCCTCAATTAATTCCTTACATCTGAGCTGCAAGTTTCAAGTCTCCCTCCCTCACTGACGTCTTTAACCCGGTGGACCTGAACCTCAACCTCGAAATACTTTTCCATTTAAAGCCTAGATCCCTGCAACTGCAGTAAGCTAGTGGCTTTTGCCCCGCACTCTCTTTTAGATTTACTCTGGGCTCAGGCTCAGACTCAGACTCAGCGACTTAATGATGGAGATATATTAAAATACGTACTCAGTTGCCTCTCGAGATGCTACAGTCTCCCCAGAGATGGCAAAAGACATGAAACAATGACCTGGCGTGTTTCGGACCCTTCTATTCATCTAAGAGACCGGCTGCTCCTACGCATATCCCCGTGAAACGGTGGAGATTGAAAGTATCGAATCTTGAACAGAGCCGCAATACTTCGGAAGGAGTTGTCTTGTCTTGTAAAGCAGCCGGTAAGTAACAGTAACAGTAACAACAACAGTAACCTCGGTCATGTATTACTCGGGACGGCTAAGTAATGTATGCGTCGTACGGCACGCCTGCAGAAAGGCTTGCAGAAGTGCTGCCACTTTCAGATGCTGCAGAAACACCAATCGCAAGAGACAAAGAATTCTATACGTCAGGATGTGCAAGCACTTTAGAAACGAGGCTTAACTTTAGGGGAGTTCTCGTATGTTGAACTTCCTTTTTCCCCTGAAGGTGAGCGCGTTAGGTTTCTCCTATATTCCAGGTGTACATACTGCAGTATAAGATACGTACTCTTAAGTCTTGGTGCTGCACAGTTAAGGGTCAAGTTACAATAGGTAAGGGTGCGAGACAGTCAGAGACACGTTGATCCGTCCGTCTCGGATCGAGTTGCTTGATTCTGGCGTCAGCCTGATTTGACTTTGAACTTTTTTGTTTCTTGTTAAGGACGCAGACATCATCATCCCTCGCTTCGCCCTGCTGCCGTGCATAGTGTTGCGTCGTTGCCTCCGCCTCGACTCATCCGTCAACGAATAACGCCCAAGCCGAGACGCTGATGCTGACACTTTGACACCCGACCTACTGAAATCCATGCCTGTAGCTTGTAGTAAGCCTGTAGCTGGAACCAAAAGACCCTTAAGATCTACCCCGTCCCCTTGCTCGCGTGCGCCCCCATTCCCATTCCCAACCCCATTTTCCCTCTTTAAACGTGTTTTGTGAGATAAACGCCAAAAAAGCGCCTTGGAAAACGCGCGAGCCTTTTAGATGATTTGCAGCTCGATACACGTTCCACGTACATGGGTTGCTGCGAGACGCGTGAGATGGAGGAGTCCAGTACCTACACTACACACTACACTACAGCACCTTGTGCCTAGTGGTAGCCAGTCCCAGTCCTACAGTACAGTAGTAGCCGCCTGTAATTTACAATACACCAGGGGAGTTGGACAAGTACATACATAAAATTATCACCATCATCGTCATCACCAACAGATATTCCACGCCCATGCCATATTGAGGCTTGTCACGATGGAGCATGTAGGGAGGGAGTCTGCATCACATTGCATCGCATCGTTTCGGCCACTCCATCTCCAACATAGCCCATCGCCGAGCAGAGTTTTTCTTCTTCAACACCAGCATTAGTTTTGCATGAAGCTGTCCGGTCGCAGCCAAACGTTTTTATTACTGCTGACTACTCATATTTCCACCTTTTGAGCGGATGTTGCGGTTCGGCGCTGGGACCAACAATCACTTTAATAAAATTTGAGCCCAGGGCGGACATTGGACAGATGATAAACCTCCTGAGACAGGCCGTTCCCTTCCATGAATTCACTGTATCACTACCGTACTGATCGTTGGTTATCAAGTTGCACGCATTGACTGAACATCCACTCTTTTTTCTTCGTGCCGGACCCGCGAGAGCAAAGCTTTATTCGGGTGAGAGATCTTTACCTCTCCGAGGACTGAAACCCGCGTTTGCGGATGTCACCAAAGTGGTTCAGAGTGGGTTTTTTTACTACCCTCTATTCTTCTTCCTCCTCTTCCTCCGGCCCGCGGCGATGGATACAGCCCCTCTCTCTATCCTCGACAATTGCCGTGAGCCGCTCAGATTCAATACATACGTAACATTTTATCTGGTTTGCCCGACAGAGTGGTACTCGATGGACCATGGGGCTGCAGATTCAGTTTTTCTTAATCCGCTTCATCTGTAACTTTTTTCCATCTCGTCCCCGACCATACTGTAATTTGGGGTTATCCACGATCACGACTCCGTACAGGAGGGATCCAGAAATTGCACTTGCACAAAACACCAAGCACAAAATGCACGTGTCAAAATCCTGGAGCCGTACCTAACTTGGGATAGCAAGCAGCTTTTTAGAGGCCGTCCAATGCAAAAATGTTCCAGAAGCCTTCCATAAAGCGGAGCCTCCCGCCTAAAATGACGGCACCTTTTATCTCCTTCTCACTGGCCACTGGTTCTCAGTGGAATGAGGCTGAATCACCCGAGCACCATTCTTTTTTTGGTTTGGCACTTGCACTTGCACGCACCTGCCCCCACACCTCATGGAAAGAACACGCTAAATTACGGTACTGTACCTTCCTCCAGGGTCCATTTTTACGCGCTTCATCAGAGCTCTTTCCGTTCCTTACGGATTCTCTCTTTGGCTAGGTTCTCCTTTCAATCAATCTCTGTCTCTTATTACTCCTGTGCACGCCTCTCTCCTCCACCATCCACGCCAACCTGGGTCTCGTGACCAAACGTTATGCAAGCCTTGGCTTGTCTGCCGGCCTGCCGCAGAGATGATCCCCTAAGCTACTAAGCGGGTCAGACTCCATCCCTCGCTTCTTCACCACAGCGACGCAAGGCAAGGTCAGCCAAACTGGATCCATGACGCCTCTACGGAAACGCCATCCTCTTTCCACGAACCGAACGAATGCAAGGGGAGTCTAACCATAACCAAAAGAAAAAAGGAAGCAAAAAACCCACTTGGTTCTAACCTACCAACCGCCAGGCAATACCTTGCTTGCCGGAACTGCATCACCCACGGTATACGGGCCACGGGCTCCGAAGAGAAAAGTGTCATCAGAATACAGAAATCTTGATCGAGAACGTGAAAGACGAAATAGCTTGGTCACCTTATGCAAGCTTACGCCAGCGCTTAGGCTATCGGTTTTTATCACCTCTAAGCTTAGAGGACAACCTTTTTGGTATCCACTGGCCATGCCAACCTCGCGTTTTTCAGCGACCTTTGCAGCGGATAGGCATGAAAATCTTAATCCTCCCCCATCCGAAAGATACGTCTTTTACTTAATAACCCTCACCAGCTCCTCTCGCGCAGCGTTTCTCTGGTGAATGGCTATTTTCGCCACCAAACCCTGCCTTAGTGCTCGGTGTTACTGTACTCTTCAGTCTGGATTTATTCGGCAACTCGCGATAAAGAGACGAACCCCGGCAGTCAACATTTCAACCAAAGGCCCCGCAAGAATACCGATGGATTTGAAATCATACTACCTACGTATGCTACTGGAGAATGTCGGTATGGAAAACTTTTGAGACCCATTCGACGGAGGAAACCGAACCAAGTGACTCGGAAGAGATTTTTCGTGATAGCTTCAACCTGTTGCTATCTCAACTGGGTTCTGGCCCTAGGGTCTAGTGGATCCTCAGGGCAAGAATGTGTAGATCACCTGGACAAACATTCTTCATCTCTGCACAAGACTCTGTGTTGGCGGTTGAAGTCAACCGTTGAGCCTTCATGCAAGCCCAAAGCTTGGTCAAACTTGAGTCTGATATGTGCCTACTGAAGCTGTTTCTCACTTTGAACCCTGGCTCAAGACGGCATGGATGGCCTCTTCGAATCTGTTTACTTGCCCAGTCACCCTTGGACCCTTCAAAACCATACCAGGGTCGACATTCCGTTGCAATGTCTCAATAGACCCTTCTGGTCCCTTGAATGGACAAGTCTTGAAGTTGTCAAACATGAAGCCATGTTTTTTGCGGTTCTCCAGGGTAAGATCCACTTGCGGGTCTCGTTTCGCGGGGATGCATATGCGCTATCTCATTGGTCAGTTCTCAATTGAGCAATCTGCTTATGATGTGAGTAACATCCATGACCTAGCCTAAACTGATTCACCCGCTACACCAACAGAAAGGGCTTGTTGACGTTCCGTTTCACTTGAAACTTCCCCGCATCTTTGTTGTTGATGCCCTCATACCTCGATGTTCTGTATTCCCCACCAATTTGACGCTCAAAATGGCGCCAAGTGGTCACAACCAAATCTACAAGGATGGAACCCGGGAATAATGTTCAATTACCAAGTTATCTGCTTCAGAATATGCACATCTGTGGCCCAACAGCATCACATGTTGAGAAGAAGCAATAATTGGTAGTTACTATGTTGCCGCGGACAATGGAACTTATATCGCGCGCGGTATCGTGTTTCAAAATAAACATAAACAATCAACATGGGCATGGAGATAAGACGCAGAAACACCGAGGGGGATGTGTTCTGCATCCGAAAGAGACAGATGCGAGTCAGCGACAAGGGTACGGCAGCTCTCGCACAAACCCACGATCTTGGATCTCAAGCCAACAAGGCCAAGAAGCCGACCATCCAGTCAAATGTTGAAGACATCCCGAAAGGGATTGGTTTCCAGCTTTGCATGCATTTTCATGACGACGTTGCAGTCAATGGTTCGTCTTTGAAGGCCGACCCCTGGCATTTTTAGGTTGATAGCCGCTACTTTTACTCTCAAAGTCTACCCTACCAAAGGCTACCTGCCTACCAACCTGTTGCGGATCAAGTCCCAATTGCCTAGTCGGGCTAAAAGCCGGCCTTCAGGAACTGGAAACTGTCAGCTAGAGGTGGGAGGCTGTGAAAATGGTCATGACCGAGCGGCCTATCAGCGTTGAGAATGGACATATCGGCTGTTGGCGCGAACGTCCCCCTCCGCAGATCCATGCTTATCTATCCATGCATGTGAACATGTTGGTGTTTTTGGGTTCATGATGATGGCGATTTTGATGGGATTTGCAGAGAAGGATGATGGATTTACAGTAGCATGGCGCTGTGTTGTACGAGAGACGTCAATTGATCAATTGGAATAATTGACATGGAGAACGATCTTTGGGCTTCGTATACTACCGAATTTGGTCCAATGAGGGCATGTTCGGAGAAGCTCATCAAACTCGCCGAGCCGTAAACATAATTATCACGCAATTGAGTCAATTCGTTGTCAGACAATAGCGCTGGCAGATTTGACAGGGCACAGCCTTGTTGAGGATCAGTGGTGAAGTCGAGGTCTCGCTTCTGGTTGGCTGATGGTATCGCCATGTTTGCTTTTTCGAGACACCAAAGTCGGAAGCTGGAATCTCCAACGCCAGTAGGCCAGCCACCGAGAGGAGGGGTCCAATATAGGCGAGGCCGAGCGACGATTTGGCTGATTCAAAAGTTGCCTGTCTTACCATTGAAGCAAATATTCTGCACGACTGACGGCCCGCGGAGCGTTTTGTCGAGTCGGATAAACCACTGACATATACCGCATACCTGACAAAGATCAAGAACACAGGAGGTATGAAGAAGACCAGTCGCGATGACGGAAAAGCATTCTAGTTAGTTGGAGCGCGGTTTTTACGATCTTGAGCATCTCTCGCCCGTTAAGTTGGCCAGAGCGTCTATGTACCCCTGCTCGCTCGTAGCTTGGCTCGTGCGGCGGTCATACGGTTCGTCGTCTTCTTTTCTTGGTTCATCCCCGCAATGGGCCAGGAAATGGGACCTGTGGGGTTCATGATCGCGATTTGAGAGTCAAGTCGATCAACAGCCATGGATTTCTGTCGGTTTCTGTTTCGAGTTACAAATATATGAACGATGAAGATATTCGCATGAAAGTCTCGAACTTGGTACGGCATGTGCAGTCTCAAGTTCGGGTGACAGTACATGACGGGCTGTCAACACGAGCAAACCCAATGGCCTAGAGCTTTACGCCCAATTGTCATCGTGCTGTAAGTTCAGTCCCCGACGATGAGCTAGCAAGGCTCAGGGTACAAGACTAGCTCTTGAATATCAGGCGATTTGGAGAGTACGAACACCTCTAACCGTTGAGGCGCCCGCGTATCACCAAAAAATCCCAGGTCGTGCGTGCGTTGTCAACGCTAGTTTCTTGATTGTAATCGATTCCCCATGTTTGTTTCAACAGCTCTACGCAAATGCGATGTAACCTGGATCGTATCAAACAGCTCATGCCATGTGCCGAGTGGACCGAGGAGGCAAGAAGCATAAAGAGAGACTCTAAAGAAGATTGATTGACATTGACATATGATAGGTACTTGGACTGTGGCTTGCTGGTTTCGGTTCTTTATTTCCAGTTACGGATTGGATGGCGCGCCTTAGTCTGTGGCTTGAGCTATTGTTGACTACGAGATATTTTGCCTCTGTACCAGTCCTTCTTGGATGAAGAATACCAAGAAGATGGTTCTTGTTTACCAACTTCTGCAGAGGCAAAGGCAAGAGATCTGTTTCGCGTGCTTCAAATGCAAATGCAAATACAAATGCAACTGCAACTGTAGCTGCATGCATCGAATATGTACTGCGCCACGACAGAGCAAGGATGATCAACAGGTTCTTCTGCGCTATGATTTGAGAGTTGAGACTCTGAGAATAACAATAAACAAACGGAAAGGTCGATATCCGAAGGGTTGAATTCTCCGATAGGATCAAGGCCCACACACTCTCTTCATGGCGCCATTGTTGGTCTGGTCGGGGAGATTCAAGTGTGGCTGATTGTTGTTGTTTCTTTACCCATGATCCATGCAGGTTCAGGATCCAATAGAGGATTCAAAGAAGACCACGCTTGAGGTGGTTGTTTGTTGATAAGCGAAGCAGCTGAAACGCTTCTTTTACCCAAGTAGAGCATCAATTATCGTGGAAATCTGGTATAATCCCTGCCTACTTGTTTCTAGCTACAGCACAGACCCCGCAAGGTTGCATACGAATCACCATCTTAATCGGCGATTACTCTGCTTCATCGATGAACTTGGCTGCCAAGGAAGACGGGAAACATGGAAATCTACTTTGCGGTGTTTTTGGCCATGATACTAGACCTGACTAGCATCAAGACTGCAGTAATGGAACATGCACAATGTTATTCCAAAATCAAGGTACACCAGTATTATCAAAACATCTATAGGGCTGCAAAATCAGGGCATATCGTCCGTGGGAGTCACACAACACAATCCTAGATGCCGTTGAACTCGTTCACGAGGCGCTGTACGACGTCGCGCATGTGCAACAAACGGGATGCAGTTGTCCAGGGACAGGGCGGTTCCTACGGCACAGCGCAGGTGAAGAGAATAGAGGCAAAGTAATTCGCTCTTGGAGGTTGGGGGAAGCGAGATGGATGGGACGGGTTGACGCTACGGGCCGCCGTGATGAGTTGGGGTGATGGTATAGGTTAGGGAGATTGGACTTGGTGATATTGATGGTTGTATAGGTTGTATGGTGAGTTGTTGTTGTTATCGTATATGAACGCGTCTTTTTGTTTAATGGCCAATTAATATTACAACCCTTCCTAAATCCTTGTCAACATGCCTAGAGAAACCTGTTCTCATCCAAGATAAGGCACAAAACCCGAACCAACAGTCTCCCATAATCAAACCGTCAGCAGCGTACTCCAAAACAGGCTGGCCCGTCCCAGCGACCCTGGGCGAAAGGCTTGCAGGACTTCCTCCCGAGGGGCTGGATGAGTGCTGTGATTGGTGATTTTGATGCGCTGAGGATAGGTGTCGTGGTTCCAATCGATGGGGGTGATGGTTTTTGACAGGTGTGATGGATGCTGTGTGCATGAGTTATTGATTGATAGGGACTTTGGGTGCGACCGTCTTTTGGGTCGGTCAGAGGTCTTGGTTCATGCGCTTTAGTAGAGGGAGGCGTGTATTTAAGTGTTTGGATGTTGTAGGGAGGGCATGGAAGAGCCCCAGAGAGCCACGAAGAGACTCCCAGATACCAGGCAGTGGTATAGCGCAACAGCCTGTAACTACTAGAGTTTGTTTATGAGCGTAATTGCTTGCTTCGAGCCATATGAGACTATATCGTTTGATAGTCTTCATCTTGTTGCAGTTGATCGACGAGTATTGAATGCGTGGGTTCACTTTGGTGACTTCTGTATGAAGCCGACTGGAAGCAAACAGAACTCCCGTCACGACAGTCAACACTGGCTTCCACCAGGAAGCTGCCATGTTCCTTTTTCTTGTCCGATGTATGTGAGCGCTCGTAGATGATGCGCGACTGTATGGAAAGGCAATGCGTTATGAAGCCCCTGAGAGAAGCATGTATCTGGACCATGGCGTATGACGACGATATATCGAAATTGAAGTACTGTTATATCACTGCAAGACTATAGTCTAGCGATGTACGATCCAATGTTAAGAATAGAGTCTTTCTGGACGGCGAATACTCTGCCTCATCACCTGTATCGAGTAGCGTTGAAGTCCTGCAATGTGTCATAAGGAAGTCGGCATCACCTTTCTACCAAGAAGTATATCGCGATGTATCGTGTCTTGAATCGAAAAGCTGTATTTGTTCTGGGTTTCTTAAGCCAAGTATGTTTCTATCTACCAAGCAAATCATCTGTAGTACTGTCGCCATGATACAACACCTATGTATGCAATCATATCTCGTCCACTGTTTAATCTCGTTATTCTTTTTCTTTTCCATACCTCTCATTTCATTCTTGTTGTTCATCGATCGTCATAACACATAGTCATATATACACCTACAGATACGTGAGCTCAGCCATCTCGTTTAAGCCTGAGGTGGAAGAACGAGTTCATCACGGTTGCCGACCTCGACAAAGCCTGACTCGCCCTTGAACACGTATTCCACACGGAGAACCTTCTCCTGACCAGGCGCGGGGTCCCAGAAGCCTGGCAGACGACTCTTACGCACGCCTTGAGGGATCACCAATGCAGGCCCGTTGGCGTAGGTAGGCTCGTTGACCAGGGCGGCAATGGCGATTGTCACATCGGCAACATCATCGCCTGGCACCAGCAAACCGTCTTCACTGGGGATACCGTATCTCGCGCTAATGATCACAAGTCCTCCAAGAGACATCTGTTGCTTCTGGCGAACCTCGACGGGCTGTGCGAGGAGCGTAGTGACGTTGTCTGCTTCGTATCGATGTCGAGCAATGGCGACAGGCTTGCCGGTAGAAGAGACATCTGAACGAACACGTCGATGACCACGCGAGGCTCGTTGACGACGGCGATAGCTCAAACCAAGCTGCACAGCAGCAAGACCGGCAAAGGGCAATGCGCCAGCCCAGAAGAGTACCTGGGGCCCAAGGAGCGATCGCGGCGCAATGAGCAAGGGAAGACTGAGTCGTTGACCGAGACGAGACCAGTAGACGGAGAGGTGAAGGTTGTGCAAGCTCATACCGACCTCGATACCGATGCGTGCAAAACGACCAACAGACCAGAGGTTTCGGACAGCAAAGTATTGATCTTGGAATCTGTTTGAGCAGAGCTCTGCCTCTAGACGTGCAGGTTTGGACATGCCAGGGTCCAGGGACGTGGGAGGAGCTTGGAAGGGCAGAGCTAGATCCTTGCTATATCGTAGAGCACCAGCTGCTGAAGTGGGCGTAGCAGAAGCAGAGATAGCCCATGTTCCATGCTTGCATGTGCTGATCTCGTAATCAAGGCCTCGAATTCCACCCTCGTCACCAGTAGAGTCTGAGGCACCTGGGGCTGGTAGTCTGTCTGAAAGTCCGGTGCGGAAACCAACTTCTATGCTGGGAGTAGCACCGGGGGCCTCAGCATTGAAGAAGTCTGGGTTGATGGTGGAATGCTCAGAGAAGAATCGGTAGTACTGATCAGAACCATAGCCCCAGTCACCACTGTCTGCGCGGAAGAAGCCTGTGCCATGACGCATCATCTGATAGATTCCAAGAGCAGCACGGGGTTGGAACAATGCACAATCCCGTGAGGACTGAATGCTAGTTTCAGCAATGGTAGGGGTCGTGAATTTGGGCAGAAGGAAGTGGTGATAGAAACGGCTT
Source organism: Fusarium coffeatum (assembly GCF_003316985.1). Taxonomy (NCBI): domain Eukaryota; kingdom Fungi; phylum Ascomycota; class Sordariomycetes; order Hypocreales; family Nectriaceae; genus Fusarium; species Fusarium coffeatum. The sequence goes on from NW_022157846.1 coordinate 275,427, forward strand.
CTAGCAGAGAACTCAGGCAAAACATCGGCCTCCACTTCGATAGCAGTCTTGATCCATCTGAATTTGTCCGGTGACGGAGACATCGAACGATTGAGGAACTCTTGTCTGTACTGAAGGGTTGTCAATGGTGCAAACTTGTTCTCGACGAGCTGCATGAGCCTCTGTCTGGGAATCGTCAGGGGCAAAAGAGGCTGGTATCGGTCGTATAAGAGCGATGTTGGCACTGATGAGAGGTCCTTTGCGATGCCGTACGTAGATCCAGTAATGGATACTGTGGGCGTAGCAACATGGATACCAGGTTGTGCTGGACCATCGATTGCTTCCTTCTCCCTAGAAGTGAGACCTTCTATCCGGGCAATTCCAGGCTGCAGTAACTTCTGCATTCTGGGAAGCTCGACTGTGACGGAATGACTGAAGGAAAAGTCCAGGATTGAGAGCTTTGGCTTGCCGCTGAGAGACTCAGATGCATCTAATCGAATACCCAGATCGGAATTCGTGCTGACACTGTTTTGTATGCGGTCCCGAACAGCTTCTCTGAAAGCAATCTCGTACTCTGACTTTGTCGCTCCATCATCAGCCTTTGCGAACTGATCCAGGTCGTATTGAGCTCGGCGTGCTGGATCAATGAGCGTCTCGAAAGCATCTTGCACTTGGAGAAATTGCTGGCGAGCAATTGGTCGTAGATGTTCGGGGTAGCTGTCTGGGTAAAAGAGAACGAAGAGACGATAGTATGCGTTTCGGATTTGCTGCTGCGATAGCCCCTGTGCATCTTGCGGGAGACAGAAAAGATCGTAAAAGTTGGAGTCTGTAACCACTGAATTGGGAGGTGCAGTGCTGGTCTCTTTCAATGGTGTATCTTTTCCTTTTGTCGATTTCATGGGGGCCTTTTCGTCTGCTTCGGAGTCGTCTGAGTCTTCTTCCTCTTCCTCCTCTTCCTCTTCTGCCTCCTCCTCAACCTCCTCATTTATCCCATTGTCGTAGATGGAGCTTCCATCATCATCCCAGGCGTCAAACTCTTTTCGAGTAGCGGCGAACTGGTCGTTGAGAGAGAATCGAGACGAGGCAGCTCTCAAGGCCGTATTAGAACCTGAGCCGACATAAGAGCCATATGGATTGTTCGAGTTATATGAAGGATACGAAGAATAGGAAGGCGGAGGAGCTGCGGGAGCGGCCGAGGAATAACGAGGTTCTTCGTGTGTTGCTAATGACTGCTTGGATGAGTTCCTCGAGCTGCCACGGTGGGGTCGAGCGCGGGGTACTCGAAGACTGTCTCTATCACGATCACGGTCTCGTTCTCTGTCTCTGTCTCGGTCACGATCACGGTCTTTCTCGCGGTCGCGGTCCTTTTCGCGGTGACGACGACTTCGTTTCTCGCTCATGATGACTGATGGATGGTGTTGCAAGAGGAAGGATTCTCCATTGGAAGAAGGAACAAACAAAAAACAGACAAAAAGTAGTCACCGCCTCGAGTTGGCAAAGCTCGCCAATCACGATGATATGAAAGCGGATGGATCATCTAAAGGCCTCTCGCACGATTGAAGAGTGGGTTGATCCATTGTTAGGTGAAGTTGGGGCTGCCCAAAACTCCACTAGCTTACAGTAGCACTTGCAGCGCATCAAGCTGCAGGGTCTTGAACACAAGAGCAAGATAGCCTTACATTTATTATAGGTCGCTGTTTCTTCTATGCATGTCTACAGCTTCTTCTGAGTCAATTGATATAATACATGTCTTACACGAATCAAGCAATCGCTAATCTTAACTCTCGGTTCGTTAAACTTATATCGTCATGATAGCTGTCGTAAGCCCCATCTCGGATCAGCGGGCAGCTCCAGATCCGCTGATTACCCCATCTTTACAGGGGAGAAACTCACTAAAACACGCTGGACATGTGGCAGCGTTGGATATGGCCATTCATGGTGGGGCATCCCGAACCTCGACTTTTAGACCGCCCAGCCACCCGTGAAAAGCTCAAGAAGCTATGGAACTAGTGAAGCAGCAGGAAGATAGCATCAAGTTAGCTCGATAGTCTGCCAGGTGGGTGTCAGAAGAATTGTCCCCCAAAGCTTAGGCTACAGAAATAAAACAGCCTAAGTGCCAGTCTAAGCAGGCATAAGGTGATCAAGTCATTTCGTCTCTTATGCTCCCCGGGGCCAATTCTTCTGACACCCTGAGGTCTGCTTATGGGATGAATAGAGTCTTGTATACAAGACAGAGATGAGCGTCATCAAGCATCGCAGACACAGTCAATGGATAAAAAATAGTAGCTATAGCAAACAACAAACCAATGGAGGTCAATATCGCTTTCGTTAGGCGTAAACTTGAAGCTCTGCGCTAAGCCAAAGCTTCATGGTTAGTCCTTATACCTCGGCAATCTAGTGACACAGTCTTCGTTTCTGTGGTGAGCTGTGCTTCCACAACATTCGTCTTAATCTCAGATCTTTCATGCATTGAGTCGCTATGCGAACCATCAATGCTATGTTGTGCATTTCAACAAGCTAAGCAAGGATATGGCCTTGTCGATGGTCATTGCTCATAACTTAAATGGTGGTATTGCTGACAAGGGGTGCGAGATAGAAGGCAATGTTTTCAAATGACTACTTTGATGAGAAACTTTGATAGATAGAACTATATGGCGCGCGGGCGTAGGGACAGTTTAGACACTTTCTCTATATGCCGAGTCTCGGTAGAGAACAACGGTTATCGTGTGTTACTAGACTATCGGTGCAGAGATAGCTGTGATAAAATATCAGTGTACATAGATCATCTGTGTCTCTGCTGGATCTTTAGTTCCGTTCGATACTAAGACAAACCATTTCCCGTTTCTTTAATGTATAGCTACCGTCATTGTTTTATACTCCCGATGGTACAATGATACACAGCACAAATCGCATAAGACATAGCACACGATCATCAAGTCCAAAGGTCATGAACGACATCAGAACATGAACGAGCAGGTAATACAAAAGAATCAATGTTCATCGACAGCTATATCATACATCAAAAAAGCATCGCTTCTCTAACTACTAGCACACAACATATTGTGCTCAAGACAGCCCCATAGCCATGTGAGAGAAAGCCCACACGATAAGAACGCCGAACCCTGTTTTGGATTTTTTTTATGACAAAAAGAAAGAGAATTATTTGGTATAGGGGTGTGGCAGCGAGAGTATTAAAGTCCAGGCCGAATACCAGAGCGACTAGTGCTGATGGTTGTGACTGTGACTGTGGTCGTGGTCGTGATTGTGCTCGTGCGCGTGAGGACTAGATGCGCTGTGCGACGACTCACTGGCTCGTCTTGTCGACGAGGCCTTGGATGATGAATCGGCCGGACAACAACCCTGAGCTTGGCAGTCGTCGATACACTCGAGGAGGCAGCTATCCCCCTTAGTTAAATCGGCACCGCCATCGTAGGAAAGAGCTGCAGCATCGGCATCGTGAGAGTGCTTGGAGTCGAAACAGAACTCGGGCTGTATCGTAGCGCTGTGAATACCGAAACCGTGGAGGCACTTGCGGGCACGACGAGCCAGTTCCATATACTTCTCACCGCTATGAGAGTCGATAGGGAAGGAGACCTGGATGTGCATGCTTGCGACGAGCTTTGTGTCGGAGAGTTGCCAGACGTGGATGTGGTGGCATGTGATGACACCGGGGAGAGCCTCGATATCTTGTCGAATCTCGGGGACACTGATGTGCTCGGGAGTGGCCTGGAGAAGAACACGAGCGGTGCCGCGGGTAAGAGGAATACAAGTCTTGAGAATAATGGCAGTAATGAACAAGGAGACAGCAGGATCAGCGTATTCCTTGCCAGGCCAGTCGGTAAGCCAGATAATAAGAGCGGTAACCATGACACCAATGTTTCCAAGCATATCACCGATGACGTGGAGGATCATAGCGTTCATGCCCATATCGGCGTGGTTGTGACCGTGACTGTCCTTCTTGGTAGCATCCTTGGGGAGGGTGTGGTGGTGACCGTGGTGAACGCTAGAGTCTCGTCGGGGTCGTCGGGAGTGGGAGTGAGAGTGAGAGTGCGAACCGTTCTTGCTGTGACCAAGAGATGAGCCGTTCTTAGCGACACCCTTGAGAAGAGGGGACTCTTCATTGGCCTCGTCCTCTTCCATAATCAGAGAGTTCTCAGCGTCGGTCTCGCTCTCGCTAACCTCATTGGCATCGCCTCGGGTAGCTTCGATAATGCTCTGTCGGAAACTGGCTGGGTGAATGCTCAAGTCGTCGAGACTAGCGAAACGAGAGTGTCCACTCCTACTGGAACGATGATAGTCGCGGCCTCGTGAATGAGTGGAATGTCTGTTGGTGTCGCTAGATTTGCCGTTCTTACGGGAAGCGTTTGCGCGCTGGATAACACCTTCGGGCAGAACCTCAGCGGCGCGACCGGTTTCGTCAGCGAGAGAGCTGTGGTAGCCGGCGTGGCCCTCCTCGGCATCGTGGACGTGGTCGTGAGAATGTCCGTGATCATGATCATGGTCGTGGTCGTGTTCGCCAGGGCCGTGGGAGTGGCCGTGACCTCCAAGAACAAAGAAACCGACAAAGTTGGATAGAAGACCGGTTCCACCGACGATAAGCATGAGTTTGGGGTTGCTGATCTCCGGGGGCTCGATGAATCGGGTCAAGGCTTCGAGGATGATCGAGACGCTGAGAGCGATAAGGAAAACGGCGTTGAAGAAGGCACCTAGAATCTCGGCGCGAACCCACTGGAGGATGGTTAGTTATGCGATCGAATGGTGGAGGGCCTTGCGATTGGGTTTAGACATACGCCGAAGGTGAATTCGTCAGTGGAGGTCTTTTGCGCGGCAGATACAGCCCAGAGACCGATAACAAGGGAGATAATGTCGTTGAGCTATACAGAGTCAGTCGCTGTTCGTGGATCAATTCGCATCTGGCGATAGATGACTTACCATGTGAAAGGCATCAGCCATAAGAGCAAGAGAGTGGGCAAGGAAACCAGAGATGATCTCTACGAGGAAGAAGACCGTATCAATGGCGATCATGACCTTGATCCTGGTGCTCTTGGACCAAGCCATCTTCTGAAGAATACCCATGATGGAAAAACAGATGGCCGTAAGCCAGTAGCAAAAAAAGAATAGAAGAAAGAAAAAAGTGGTTGTTGTTGATGAAGATGGGAAAACGAAAACGAAGGAAAGGAAAAAAGCTGGAGGGGAAGGATGGGATGGGATATGGATGCGATTCTCTGGACTGAGCGGGCCCTCCCAAGGAGTTAGTTAGAGAAGATTTCGGGCGAGCAACCTCGACTCGGTATGAGCTAGTAGCTTTTTGGGTTAATTCCTTATGACGGAATGCGACAGGACCTGTGAGCAGTGGAGGCTGGATCCCTGCTGTGGAAGGGAGAGCCGAGAGGCTGAGGCAAGGGTCAGTTACGCAGATGTTTAGAGGGCTTTTATAACTCCGAGTTACACCAAGATAAGGGGAAAGGAATTGACTCAGACAAAGATGAGGAAAGAAAAAGAAGGGAGATTGTTCTGGATTGGATTGAATTGATCTAGATTGAATGAAAAATTCATGCCAAAGCGCTGATTAATTTCATTGAATGGTTCGTCAGTTAGTGGCAAACGTTAATAAACGTGCATGTACAGTACAGTGCAGGCAGTTCTTAAGGGCAGCAGATATCTTCAGGTGCAGCGGACAGCTAGACTAAGACATCATCAGCCCGGCTAGTTCCAATTAGGACAGCCGTTCTAGCCGTCCACCTTCTGTCAGTGGAGGCTTCTACCTACAGTCTGTACAGAGTATGGACATCTACTGAAAGCTATCGAACCACGGGTAATTAATTCGCTGGAAAAGAAAGTACATTTATTTGAAATTCTTTGAAACTACAGGGTCCTGATAGCAAGTCAATGTAACTCTCTATAGCTACTATCTGTCACTGTTTCTGTTCCGAAACATGGAACATGACAGGCCCTCGGTTCGGGGATATTTTAAGCAGAGTTCGCGAGGTAAAGAATCCGTTCTGCCGGTTCGGCAAGGGTCCATCGGTTGTCACTAGACAAGTCTAGAGGTCCGACTTCGGGAATAATAGCTCACCTATCTTCAGTCTAGTCAACTAGAGAAATACAGAGAGAAACCACCAAACTCTATTTTCGGTAGTTGTCACAGTTATTGATAGAAGACTACTTCTCTTCCAGTATAGCCTCGGGATTTGAGACTCTGATGTGACTGTATCATTAGAGTACCTAACTTAGCAGATCACATAATGATATTTATTGACGTTCATCTCTTTTCGTAAAAAGAACGAAATCTCTGTTCCCCATCCGAGCGTCTCTTCTCGGTGAGATCCATTACTTCGTGGGTCTCTTACCCTCAAAACCGTTCATACCGTAATTTAATAAACTGGACCTCGATCGGTCCGGTCTACCGTAATGGGAAATCCTCAAGGCTGGCCTCTTTCTATCATATCTGGTCGGACTTTTGCTCTCCTGAAGAACTCCCAGCCAGCCTCGATTGTTCAGCTTGCCTATCACTCTGACACATACCAATTATCGGCAAGGAATGCGTTCCTAGTGGTTGCGTGAACAGCCACAATATTGGCACTAAATGCATAGGTGAGAATCATTGCAGACTGCTCAGGGGATGCAGCTTGCCATCGAAACTCAAGATTGGGATTTTGCTTGAGTGAAAACACTAATTGATGGCTTTTGTCAACCAATCCTTGCATGCTTTAGAGACAAGTCTTTGTTCAAGTCTTTGTCAGAGCCTTGGCTTGTCTGTAGAAAGTCATATGTTGTCTCAGTCGCCTCACTTTAAGACTGTGTACGCACTCAAAGCAGAGAAACTTTTCTTTTGGCTACCACACTTGTATGCGCCAAGGGACGGGAAGTCGACTACGCCTTGCATCGTTGTCTGCAGCTCCCTTCAAGTGTTGTCTGATTCTACTTCACCCGGGAGTTTGTCATCGACTTGCAGTCGTAACGTTTCTATCCGAAATCAAGTTATTGTGACCCATACGAACCCATTGCTTACCATTGCTTGCACATACCCAAAATCCATTGTCTGTCTACCCATTGCTTCCCGCATACAATTCAATCGTTTGCTATGGTAGCGATGGAGTTGTCAGTTACTTCAGGCTGTTGCTATCTAAGACACAAACATTCCAATTGGTCAAACCGCATGATTGACAGAAACACTAAAGCTGCATTGCATCAAGATCATGATTATCTTAAACAGAGTTACTTGATAGGAAAAAGAATGATGTAGGGTAAACGCCAAGTTTTGTTTGATAGCCCAACCGGCGATAAATAGTTGGTGGAGCGAGTCAGTAATCTTTAGCGCCTTCAGCGGCCCGTACCCGCACCGGTGCCGCCCGTGCCTGCATTTCCACTCTGCATCTCAGTTGTAAGCGCGATTCGTGAAAGTTATCACATAAAACCTCTTCTTCATACAAGAGCACTTAAATAGGTGATAGAAATCGAGATGGAAGACTCTGCATTATCTGTGTACTGGAGGCCTTTGTCGTAAATTTGCTTCTGTTACGATGGACATGATATGATCCCACGCATTGAAACACAGCAGCTGCTGCGGTTTGCCGTCCCCTGGTACTTTGCCGCCCATCTTCATGCAATCTCCACCGTTTAGGCGCCATGGCATCCCAAATAGCGACACAGATGGTCTCATTTAGCTCAGTTGGTTGGCTCGCTGGAGGATCTGCTGTTCCTGTGACACCTGTTGCCTGTCTCGTAGAGTACAGAATCCATGAGTTGTTGGTCGTCGACTTCGTTATGGAGGCAGTGCGTTGTTTCAAAGACATTTTTAATCTCTTGCCTGCCCTCTAACTGTTGATGTATGTGAATCTTGTTATTTTATTTCCACTTGCATTATATTCAGACCTGTGCCGACTGCTCCTAAGTATACGAATCCGTCGTTTTTGGCATAAAGAAGATGGAGACCGCCGCCAGTATCATCGCTTTTATCGACGCCGCGGCAAAAATCACATCACTCATTATTGAAATCAAAGAATTATGGGGCGAAGCCAAAGCCCTCCCGGAGGATCTTCGAGATATGGTAGAGGAGCTCGATATACTTGCTCTTGATTTCGCAGAACTAAAAGAGCAGCTTGACTATGATCGAGAATTCCATCCCAGCATCAGCAACTCCTCTATAGATCGCAGCTTTATTGCCGCGAGGAAAGCCCAAATCATTCTGGATGACCTTGTTAAAGAGATACAGTCCGTGTTATACTCAAAAAAGGAAGGATTCCAGCGTACGATGAGCGCCTTCAAGTTTCTGTTGAAGAAGGGAAAACTTGAGGGTTGTCAAAAGAAACTCAAGCGGTCTATAGATTTACTTCATATTGCTATAAGTATCCGCCATATGTAAGTATCGTGCTGCCAGACACACGACAGTGAACTAATTATGGGAGGTCTACGACAAGGCAACAAGCAGAGACAATTACCAGCCGAGTAAGGAGTGATTTCCGACAACAACTCACAGATTTCCAGCCGGAATTCGTTTCCATGATCCAGACAGCGATGCGGAACGAACAGATACTTATCAAGAGCCAGAACGATATCCATAAGAAGGGCTCGGAGACTGAGAGAAAAGCAACAGTAACACAAAGAACACGACCATGGCTTACTTATACGAATGAGTCTAGATCCTGGCGAGCGCGGGTCCAGTTGCCAAGCTGGCTGTCACAAGCTGTTTATGATATCCAGTTCAACACAACTATGTATAGCTGGAGTTTCGCCTGCCAGTCTTATAACATAATCTCTCCAGAGTCAGATATTGTTCAGACAATCCAGAAGGGAGACAAGGATGGCGTATTGAAGCTTTTCGATACACGGATGGCATCTCCATTCGACAAAGACCACCGTGGATACTCGCTTCTCTATGTCAGTGAGATGACACTAAGCTTGATGCCTTCTTCTAACGCCCTCACAGTTCGCAGCGCAAAACAAACAATACGAAATATGTCAAGTTCTTCTCAAACTGGGACTCAAGGGGTCTCTTACGGAAGTAGTTGGTGAAGGACGAGAGTAAGTTCATACCTGACATTTGCCCAAGGACCATAGGACTAACTACAAGAATAGGAGTCCATTAAAACCACTCATATACCAGCCGAATCGACAATCGGTAGAAGAGGAATGGAATCGCATAGTTGAACTGTTCCAAGCATATCTTCAAGACGTTGACGAGGTGCCGGTTATCCGGCTCTTCGACTTCATCCACGAGTGGACATACATGGATGATTTCATGTTCATATTCAGGGAAAGGTTTATGCCAAAGTACTACCACTGGCCGATACGAGATCGTCTCGAGGCTGTTCGCCTTGGATCGTTCCATATCTTAACAGAAAATAGCTTCCCCCGTCTTCTTTCTAAGGACTCGGTCATCACGAGGTTGGACGTTTCTCAATCCAGTACCGAGAAGCTCTCACTTGTTCATTCATCAGCTATAGCTCTGGGGATTCGGTTTGCTGATGAAACTATTCCTTACAAGAGAGCTGAGTTCCAGTGGCGGGTCTATACTGAGTCATGGAGGGAACTCGTCACCCAGATTGCATCCGTGGCAGCGCCTGATGACCTTCATAGCGTTGAGCTCGTGAGCCCTTGGGATGTCCACCATGTTCCACATTGGCGAGGGACACCGCTAATTTCAGTTATCGGAGGAGTTTTGTGTTATCTTTCACCAGACGTTACTTTCGTCCATTGGGACAAGTCTTTCCAGGAAACTCTGCGTGAATGGCTGGAAGGACTACTAGAAGCGGGAGTAGACTTGGCTGAGTATGGCAAAGAAGAGCACAACCTTTTGCATGGAGGACTTAAAGGCGCTTTTGACGCAGATGCTATAGAGGCTTCTCGGACGATGACGAGAGAGACCTTGGCAAGGGCAGCATACGGCGCCAAGGTAAGCCAAAAGGCTGACGAGGGATGGAATGTCAATCATTGGGTCCCCATCCGAATTATAGATATAGCTACGGGACCAGAGATAGAGGATTGGAGAATATTTTGGGCCCCAGAGTTTGAGTACATGGCGCGTCAGTTTTGGGAGTTGGTTGAGACAGAGGAAGTAAAGAGCGTTATGCCTGGGTCATGGAATGAGAGTTATTAGCTTAGACTGAATCGAAGTACTCACCTATGCACGTGCTTGTGCAGCCACCTGTTGATACAATCTGTTGGTTCGTCAAACACCCATTTAGGAAACATTTACTGCTTGACAGATATTCATAGATTGCTGAAGAATGTTTTTATTTATGTCTTAGTGTTTTTCTTGCCGCGAAGTGACCTCCATAACGTTTGCGCTGTGTCCTACCCAAAAGCCAATCATGACTTTCTGTAAGGCGGGGAACTCGGACGTCTCACATGAACTTAAGAGGGGCATGTTGAGCTACGTAAGTCGTCATGTCATTTATACCTGCAGGTGCCTTCCCGAGGACTGAAGCTTAACTTCCATCTTCAATTTCGACAAGCTCACCGTTTCAAAAAGTTTGAACCGTACTCCTTCTTCATCTCAACCATATTCACAAACAGCATGGCCACACGTCCAGCAGAGAAGGCCGGTCACTGGTACAAAGCCAAGCCAACCGTGTTGAAGAATGAGCTTCAGAAATACCTGGCAGCAGTTCCTGATACTGTCGATGGAGCTCCTGTGCCCATTTCCGGTGCACGTGTAGTAATTGCGCCGTAAGTTGAGGCCCCTCAAAAGACCGAGTTGGGATGAACTAACAACACCGCAAAATAGCCATGCAGGATACGATTACTCTGGTCCCTGTGCAGCATGGGCATACAAGACTTTGGACCTGACCGGTGCTAAGCGTGTTTTTGTCCTGGGACCTTCTCATACATACTACCTTGAAGGATGCGCAACCTCAACATTTGGCAAATACGAAACTCCTTTCGGAGATCTGACGGTTGACCAAGATGTAGTCCAGCAGATTAAGGATGCTGCTGAGATGGAGGAGATGCCCACGCGAGGAGAGGTCAGCGAACATTCTCTCGAGATGCACATGCCGTACCTCTACCTTCGCTGTGAACAGACCTTTGGTACCCCGGACAAGTTTCCCAAGATCGTCCCGCTTCTCATTGGCAACAACAGCGGACCGGAGGAGAAGGCACATGGCAAGGTCCTGCTCCCATATCTCCAAGATCCCGAGAACGCCTTCGTTGTGAGCTCCGACTTCTGCCACTGGGGTAAGAACTTCAGTTACCAGGTATACTCGCCCACGAACAAACCCTCAGATCTCAAAAAGTTGCGCTCTACCGATGCAGCACCAAAAGGCCCGCCGATCCATGAGACAATTCGTGTCATCGACGAAGCTGCCATGGACGCCGTCAAGAGCGGTGTTCATGATAGCTTCCTTGCGACGCTGAAAGAGACTCGCAACACAGTATGTGGGCGACACCCAATTGGAGTCATAATGGCGGCTCTAGAGTTATGGCGTAAATATTCCCAGGATAAGGAAAAGGGATACTTTAGTGTCATTAAGTATGACCGCAGTAACTTGGTGGAGGAGCCTCAGGACATGAGCGTGAGTTACGTGTCCGCATATGCTGTGCTTTGAGTTTGAAGCATAAACGAGTGGTTGTTTAGCAGGAGTATAATTGTTGGTTTTGGAACTTTGGGAGACTAGAGAGATTGTTGGAGCTGAACTTTTGGAGTTTGATTGGAGCTGAAAGAGTCTCGAGTTATGGAGATGGAATAGTAGTTATGGATGGACAAGTCGCACACAGCTGTACCGTTTATCCGCTCCTGTTCGAATTGGTAGACAATACGAGAAATCTAGATTATTAGCTGTCAAACTAGTATTTTCGGAATTAACCTAAGCAGAATGGTAGAGTCCATTGGGAACGGAGTTAGTGGAGTGTCAGCCTGTGATGCGTTGTAAGTTTCTGCGGCCGAGATGTAAGACGGCTGAACGGCTTCAATGAGGAGGATGCGTCCCGCCTTTGTGTATTATGTACGAACGGATATCCGTACTGTATGTAAGACGAACGGTGGAGCATAGCCAAGATCCCAGAAGACGGAAGATTATGAGAGGCACTGGCCATGGACTATGATGGTGCTTAGACCGTTTGGGTCAGTACGGTAGAAAATGGCATAGACAAACATTCACATGATCGTCAATATCTAAAAGTGAACAAATTGGATTCTCAGTTGGTTTCCGAAAATACCACAAATAGCTTCTTTCTCCCTCTTGGCAATGTCGCTACGAGCCACTTCAAGCCCCACGCGGCGAAGCTTAACTTGATTGTTCGAGACCCCCCTGGTCAATTTGAAATGGGTGGACGCCATTTTCTGAGCTGAGGCTCAGTCAGCCTAAGAGATCCTTAGATCCTTTAGACTCAATTCAATTGAAGACGGAAACGATCCATTCGATTGAATCAGAGTTTGAATCCTTGGCGATAATGACGGATGGCGCCGAAGATGCTGATCATAGGATATAAAACACCAGACTTGTTACAGATTTTCGCTGCTCACACTTTTGAGGATCCAGGGATAATTAGAAAACAGCCGCTCAGATGTGAAACAGTGGAGAGGGAGTCGCCAATGAAGAGACACAAGTTGTTATTTAGGGAGCGACCCCTTGTTCAGGAGACACCAACAAAATAAGTCGAGCATAATGAGTGTCACTATACCGCTAGAGATGTAGGGATGGAATATGTCTGCATGTCACACTCTATACCACATTCAAGTTAACCTCATTTATAGCCCCGGTCACTACTGCAGGTCTCTTTTTCTTGAAATCCAATTGAATGTCTCGTGTCGCATGATGGACCAGACTTGTTCTCTTCAAGTGTTTCTGGCTGTTGCATCTCTGGTTTTGTCCACATCGCCTATGTTTTAGTAAGAGGCCACAATGACGAACAAGAAATCTCTTACGTAGGTAAAGCCCTCGACTGGAATCGGATTTACATCCTTGGTAACAGTCGATTGGACCCTGCATAGGGGGTATCCTACGGAGTAAGCAAGGTGCGTGCTGCTAAGAGTAATGTTCTAGCCCGCTAATGGCAGTGAGCGGCGTCCCACCAAGCACAAGCGCCCTTAACGACCTGACTTTTAGCTAAGGTACCGCCTGGGCTTACCCTTACTGTACACCCCCAGATAGAAATGGACCCGCTAATTACTCAGTGGCTAAGTGCTATGCTATGCTTCCCCCAGGCAGGGCTGCTTGCTCACTCTCACTGCCACTTCTGCTGCAACCTTGAATGCACCAATCTCGCACTCGCGCTCGCTCTCTCTCCATTCCTGCTGGGCTCTTCCTTGCAAACTCTCCATCACGTCTCATTTCCAAAGATCTTTTATTATTTTTTCCCTTCCTCTTTAAACTTAACCTTTTCCTCTCTCCTACTTTCACTTTTTACCTCCCTCTCTCATTTGCCGTCTTTTTTCCTTTTGCACTAGAAAGAGGAATTACCAGGCCCTCGTGTTTCTCTTTGATTGTTCTTACTATCCCTACTACTCCTTTCTCCTTGCTGCGCGACGAGAACCACTCACTTTAATATCCTAACACGGACACGGTACGGAACAATTTCAGAAGAAAAGATACGACAGCAATCAATTGCTCGAAACCGACGACCCTCGATTAAAACAGGGTGAATTTTATACAAAGAATCGCATTATACAGCCGTTAGAGCTACAGCTCTGTCGCTACAATGAGTGTTAGTTTGCGCCTCCTTTCCAACCCTCGTATTCTGTTTTGATGTGAACTCGTTCTCTGGACGTTACACAATGAGCGCAAAAGAGCTTGTTTCTGCATCAAAATACATGCGAGGTCATACCTATTATTTTTGTTCAGTTTACTAACATTTCGCAGTACGGGTATGTTCCAGCTTCAATCGCGCGGCTCTCGACAAAACCACTAACTTACGTCGCAGATACGGTGCACAAAATCCCTACGACGCCCCTGATCAGGGCTACGGTGGCAACAACGGTTATGGCAATGGAGGCGGCTACAACAGCCCACAAGCTCAGGGCTATGGTGGTGAGACTTCCCGACTTTGTTTATCTGCCTCCTCCACCACATACTGACATGACTTGAGGGATAGGTAGCGTTGAAATGGAGCCCCTTGCTCAGAACGGCAGCTCTTTCGGCCATGGCAACCCCAACGCTATTCTTAACGAGTGCCGTGATATCGACCGCGGAATCGACACCGTCGAGCAGAACCTCGAGCAGCTTCGTATGATCCAGCAGCGAACCCTCGACGATGCCGACAGCTCAGGATCCAGCGCCGCCAACCGTCAGCTCGACTCGCTTTCCGCTGACACCATGTCGCTCTACCGTGAGCTCACCGAGCGAGTCCGCACCATCAAGTCCAGCCCTGAGGCCAGCTCTGCCAAGAACAACCCTCATGTCACCCGTATTGATCGCCGTCTCAAGGCCGCCATTACCCAGTACCAGCAGGTTGAGTCCCAATTCCGAAAGCGAACCCAGGACCAGATGGCTCGTCAGTACCGTATTGTTCGCCCCGATGCTTCTGAGCAGGAGATTCAGGCTGCTGTTGAGGACACAACCGGTGGTCAGGTTTTCAGCCAGGCTATGATGCAGAGTGACCGCCAGGGCCGCGCCCGCGCTGCCCTGAGCGCCGTTCAGGACCGTCACCAGGCTCTTCAGAAGATTGAGCAGCAGATGGTCGAGCTCGCACAGCTTTTCCAGGACATGGACACTCTCGTTGTTCAGCAGGAGGCCGCTGTCACTCAGATTGAGCAGAAGGGTGAGGAGGTTGTCGAGAACCTGGATAAGGGTAACCAGGAGATTGGTGTAGCTGTCAACACTGCCCGCAAGACACGCAAGAAGAAGTGGATTTGCCTGGGTATCTGTGGTATGTATTCCCGGCTCGAAGTTGCTATTCAACAATTTGCTAACTTGGAAACTCAGTGGCCATCATCGTCGTCATCGTCATCATCGTTCTCATCTACATCTTTGTTATCAGACAGAACAACAACAACGGCGGCAACAACAACAACAACAACGCTAAACGAGCCATTGAGGCCGCCTCAGACGCTATCATGCATACAGCTGTCATGCCTTCTCTATCTCGCCGCGTTGCTGCCGACAGCGAAGCGGCTTCGCTCATCAAGAGCGTCGCAGGAAGAATTCACATGCCTCAGCTACCGCGAAACTAATCGTTGGACGGTGAAGAGTGAAGTTTACGGCATTCAAATCTTGTATCTCGGGGTATATATAACCGACGACGAGATTCGAATTGGAGGGAATTAAAAGCAGTATCAGGCTGTGTTTGTTTTGTCTTTTTGCGTATTCCCATTGGATTATAACTGCTGCTATAGCCCGATAGCGCCTGTCTGATTTCTTTTTGTTGATACAACCGGGCTTGAATCTGCCGCTGTCTGGGCTTGGTTTTTCCTTTACTACTTGCATTTGCTAGGGGCGTTCATAGTATGAGCTTTTAATCACATTTCTTATTCTTACCTGCTGTGTGCGCTTTTGACGATACGTATCTTAATGTTAAAGAGTTGAGTGTAATAATTCATGCAAATAATGCCACAATCGGAAGGTCTAGTACGACCCGCAAACCTATCAAACATATTCCATACGCCAAGCTGTAACTCTGAATACCCAAGGTGTCTGGTCCACCTGAAACTGATAATCCACAATGCATACTGAGCGTGATATCGGTGCTTCAGTTTTATCGAATTTCCATCTGGTGATATGTTAGTATCAGTATCGGATAACTTCGGATGAATAACTTACCAGGCTGTGCCGATGGTACGTCTCATCCAAGTCTTGCGACAATTGTCAAAGGCGGTTCAAAGTCTCCAGTGTTATCATCAATCATCCTCCGCCTTTGCTTTTCCCTTCCCTTTGTCTTCTTCAGAGTCAATCACCGCTTCATCCGGCGCAACTCCATCGTCTACGATGGGCTGAGTCTCTTCCTGTTGTCCCATCGCCGCACGTCTCCTCTCACCCTCATCAACAACCTTCTTCAGCACCCCCATCCGTCTTTTGAAATCCTCTGCCAGCACATCAACATCTTCACCTCCTATAGCGCCACTTCCAGACCCAGGTAATGAGTCAGGTCTCGCCTCAACGGGTTCGCGCTCAACGCCTTCAACGCGCAGCATCGCGCCGCCGGTCTCATCGCCTTCGCTTTGTTGCACTGCGATACTGGATTCTGTTACCGCAAAGTCGGGTGTTAAGCTGGACGCCCAGGATACAGCCCAGCGACTAGCTGAACCTTCGGGGGCGGGCGCGAGGTCGACTACAAGCGCGCGCTGCGATGGATCTTGCACGGGCGTGGAAAGAATAGAGTGGTCATCGTCCGAGAATAGGTAGTGAATGCGCGGGTGAACAGTAGTATTCGTAGTCGAATTCGTCAAAAGCGTAAATAACGGTTCGAAAGACGGCATATCAGGTTCAACCTTTTCGACAGAAGGTGAAGGTCCGACGTCGGACTCCGGAGGAGACGGATCTCTATCGGTGGTTGACATTTTGGCAAGATGAGCTTCTAAGATGGAAAGGATAAAAAGACCGAGCTAGAAGCATCTTTACTCGTAGTTCGATCTTGTTGACTGAGATGTTGAGCTGTGAAGTTGTAGGACAAGTCCATGGGATGACGGAAGGAGCTCAGCTTATCTTATCGGCACGTGGATACTACAGCGTGTAAGTCCTAGCACGAGACGGGGAAATTCAGTCCTCTTACGAGGTTTTAATCATTGTCACCCTGGAAATACAATTCCTAGACAAGATGAAAGATGAGACTCGCGTATCTTTGAATCTTGATGCCCTCGTAAATAGAGTCTGACCGTTATTTGAGCGTATTTGTTTGTGGCTAAACGTTGTAAAGGTTAACTTGAGCTGCATGAGAGTATCGTGACTTAGCATGTGACTGGACCAGCCACTTGGAAATGTCTACAGCAAAGTCTACTAACGCGAGAGGCACATACTTGACTCAGATCTTTATGCAGGTCAGAATGGATTATCCAGTTATCTGAAGCTATATATCTAGGGCGTTATCTCATTCCATGACATGTTGTCTCATGACATGAGTTGAACTTGGACATTCTGATATGTAATGACTTGTACAGAAATAATTCATCATCAGCCTGACCCTGAAATTTGGATAAAGATTCCGTTTTTCGATACACCGCGGTTTAAGTTGTCTGCATCTTCATGCACTCTGACGTCTATCATCACCCATGACTTGTCGCTTATTGCCCAATATGGTTCTGGCTCCCTGCAGCCTGACTTGTTCAACACCCTTCAACAAAATCTATATCTCATTTGACTCAACAGTCACATAATCACCTTTGTTCTTCCCACGGATAACAAGACTAATCTGGTATACCGACGAGTCGTGCGCCGCAAAGAGAGGGTCACTGTGCATTAACCATCCAGACGAGCTTATAGTGAAAAAAAAAATGAGTTGGGCAGAGTCAGAGTTGGGCATCCAGAGCCCTCATCCAATCCAGCTGTCCAAGTTAACGCCGGCCCCGTCTATTGTGTCTATGTGTATTTCCGTGATGGCTATATCCTTGCCTCTATTTTTGGGTCTTCCCAGAAGACCTTCCTTTTTCCGTACCATAACCTTCATTCCCATAATATCGTGACAAAGGAGATTTATACAAAAACAGTAACACCGCGCCAGAAGATACCCGCTCTCAAGGTTTTGAAACGCCGTGTCGCTAACGTCCAGCATGCAAAAAGAAGATTGTAATCAAACAAGAAGCGGTAAGATTTCAAGAGGAAGACGAGTGTAGGGCACGGAAACCAGCCGCAACCAAACTTCTCGACTTGTCCTTAGAATCTGCGGGACCGTTCCAGTAAAAGAGACCCTAAAGCCGCTGTTAGCGATCCATTATAAATGTCAGACGGAATAATGTAGGTCTTGTGCTATGACACAGCCTTCATCATCCACAATTCGGTTACTTACCCCTAGTCCCTTTTGCTTGCAGAAACCCGCCTTCATCTTGACGGTGTCGGGGTTGTCGTACGTCACAAAGCCACCATCTGCTCCCGTGCAGTGTGCTGCCACATGGCGTTTGTCGACGACTTCCTTGCAACCCTTGCGTGGGAGCTGGTTGTACTCGAAAGTACCATCCTCAGCACCTCCAATGCCTTTGTACTTGTGTCCTGCTCCTGAACAGTGGAGAAAGCTTCGTCCGAATGTCGGAATACCAAGAAGAATCTTCTTCGGTGGGAATCCCTTAGACATGAGATAAGAAACCCCTGAAGAGGCTGAGGTCTCTTCCTTGTCCATCGCGTAAAGCTGTGCATGGTGTCCAGCCTTGGGGGTCCACGAGCCGAAGAAGTCGTAAGCCATCAGGTTGATGAAATCCAGGTATTCGGCAATCTCCATTAAATCGAGAAACTGCAAGACAGCCTTGGCTGCAGGAAGTGCAGCGGTGAGGACATAGTGCTCCTCGGGAAGATGAATTCGGACGGCTGCCAGCAGCGCCAAAAAGTCATAGCCTTGTTGCGCATCACAAGGGTATTCCCATGCAACTATTCAGAAAGTCAGGTTCCTGTGTAGATTTGGACAGACTGAGACAATGTTCCAGACAACTTACTGTCGATTCCATCCAGGCCAGAAGCTTCAACAAGGCCCTTGGCTGATCGAGCAAAGTTGTCTCGCAGAAGGGTGCTCGAAGCCACGGTGGGAAAGATTTCTGAAGAGTTTCCACCACCAATTGACAAGACAACTCGAAGATGAGGATGCTTTTGCTTGAGGTGCATCAGAGATCCCAAGCCACCTTGAACACCATCAACAGGCGCACCAGCATCCGCCCACTCATCACTCAACTAAACGAGTCAGTAACCT
Source organism: Fusarium coffeatum (assembly GCF_003316985.1). Lineage (NCBI taxonomy): Eukaryota > Fungi > Ascomycota > Sordariomycetes > Hypocreales > Nectriaceae > Fusarium > Fusarium coffeatum. The sequence continues at coordinate 294,171 of NW_022157846.1, forward strand.
CCACTACGAAGAGTTGAGAGAAAAACTTACGAAAACACCACCATCTGCTGAAACACTGGCGTAGGCGTAATAGACATGGTTGATGCAACTGTAGTTGAGCATTCCTGGCGTATCTCCCTGGTATATCCGGTAGTTGGGGAAGTATACAGCATTTGTGAACATGACATCGGACAAGTTCGAGGCCATCTTGGACTTCCTTGAGGAGCTCATGATGAGTGATGTGAAATATTAAGGAAAGATGAAGAGAATTCTAACGCAAGCGTCGAAAGAATATATGAGAAAAGGAATATTGACCGAATATATGACTTCAATGTGTGTGTCCTGCAAGAACCTGCATAAACCCGTGGTCAAGATCTTCGAGGTGGTCTTAAACTGGTGTGTCGGTCAACAACGTTAGGCACCAAAGACTTGCTGATGAGACTCATGATTGCGAAAGAGAAGGATCCAGACTATATAACTCTCAACACCACACCAACGCAGCCAGCTAATAGAGCGAGGGTCATCTAGTTGATGCCAGGTGAGCAGGGACTAGCCTCCAAATTACGGAGGGTCCTGGATTCGGTCGGTATTACCATGATACATGACATAATTGCGGGGAGGTATGAGAAGAAACACAAACGCGCTTGCGTTTGTTAGAGCTGAGAAGCAGAGGCTTCTTGGGAGACCGTGAAAGGCACTTGTCCTGTCGGATCGCGTCGCTACTTAGTATTAGCCTGCCTTTTTTGATGCTTGGACCACGCCTATTCGGGCCTTGTCGAGAAGGTCAAATATGTAGCCCATGAAATGACGGTTGGTGTCCTTGGCGGCCCAGCCTTGAAATGGAGTCGGAGATCCGGGGCGAGAACGCTATTTCCCCTTCTAATAGAGTCCGTGTAAGAGGACCCTGAGTTGTTGGGAGATGGTTCTTAGTAGAATGAACTGACCGTCGCTACTGAGGCAAAGCGGTGATGTTGAAGCATTGACGGGGCGGCCTTCCCGAATCATCCAACAACCCTGCTATGATGCGCAAAGATGAAACACTTTGACATACAGGCCTGCAAATGAGGTGCATTTTCAATACCTAAAAACAGTAAAGACCGTTGTCACGTTCCGAGCATGAACCATGAGCCTCGGTGCAAACCGAAGCGGCATATGTCTTCGGCCCATCGCATGCCAATTTCTGTTTTCACCGGCATTGTTTACCAGTATTGTATGAACAGGGCTCGGATTCAATTCGGCACCTCAGAATCAGGGCGAGTCATCCGCGTAAGAAGCTGTATGGTTCAAGGGATGAAACAGTCTCAGCCAGATGGGACAAGCTTAGCAGCATTGTTCTTGATGTCACAACGTCTGGATTTAGTATCAGGATGATCCAGGTACAGTTCAGAGGGCAGTACAGCACAGCACGGCATCCCCATCTTTGGATGAGGGTGGTACCAGAAACGCCGAGTCAGAGCACAGCTTCTCGATAAGCAGTCAAACAACCGTGCGGCTCCATGGATTCGTCCTGCCATCAAACTTCTGGAAGGTTTGGAACGCGCTACGGCGAATGGTGAGATTAGTTCCATAATTAAACACCGCCAGGGATGATGAAATTTGGGCGCAATCTTCAGTGGACCAAGTGCTATGTTTGATGTTCGGCATGAGCCGGGACCATGTAAACAAATAGCCACTCATTTGTTTCCCAAAGCTCTAGAACTTTTCTGTATGATTTATTGTATAGAGCCTGGTTTGAAATCGGAGGCCCGTGGTAAGGAGCAGTTCTTTGCTGCAAGCTAATGATTGATCCTTTGGAGACCGAGACTAGCAAGTCGCTCCGCCTTAACGGGTGAGAGTTGGGCTGCTTTCAATCAGACTCATAAGTTACTGAACACTTGAATATAGCAACAGGTTGAACTCGGCACCATGTCAGAGCTCAAGTACCTGGTTGTAGCTGATTGCTTGTCCTAGTTCCCGGCATAGATCCCGTCAAACTTTCATACTCCTTCGCCTCAGCTTCGCCTCAGATAAATCTGTACCTGCAATGGCCAGGTTTGTCAACATTGTGTGTAAAGTATTGCGACATCATGCAAATATGCAATATCTTGAAACCGTGGTCAGATAACTTTGCGCAAAGCCACAGAGCTACAGCAAGACATGTATCTGACTGTATGAGTCGGAAATAAAGCCAAGAACCGGAAGAGGGTTTATTTATCCCCGCTTAGCTGCATCGACGTGTCTCGCATACCTTCTGGTTAGTATGTTGGATGATACCCGAAAGACAATACCCGGTAACCGTGTAGGTTAGTGACGCGGAGGCGGAAATGTTTGTTGGTTCTGCGTGTGAGACGCAGTGGTCAGCAAATTGGCGGCAGACGGCTGGAAATCCTGCAGGGCTCCTTGTTGCATAGGCAAGGCTACCTCGATCAGAAGGAAGCGGAAAGAGACGTACCACCATGCAGAATCCTTGTTGATCCAGCCTGTACTAGGTTTGACATCTGTCAAACAATCGTGTTCATGTTTACTTCTCTCGTGAAGCTGAAATGGCAGGGCGACAACCAACAGTTTCCACCAACACCTTCCAAGCTTGGTTGGTGGCATACCTGTCGTGTTAAGGTGAATTCACGTCTGTCTCAGCTTCGACTCTATTGAGGGGGGTTTTTGGTCTTGTTCGGCAGGGCTAGGCGGATCAGATCCATGGGAAGCAAACAAACATCCAGTACACAGTACCCCCCAACTCGGAGACTGGACCAACAGTCGAATCGCAGACTGCCTTTATGCGCCATCCGCATATCTTATCACCAACGACTCGCACAGCTATGTAGGCAGCTGAGAGACATACCGCAGTATGAGTTGATCTCACCAATACCAAGAGGTCAAAGCCTTTGTCAGAGGAGGGGGTTTTCATCGTGGTAGCAAACGTGCAGTATCCCCATGACCTCTTGCATTATGTCCTCGAGTAAGAAATGTCCATGCCTTGTGTACTTTATCGGTTTCACAGGGACGATCATTGTGGCGCACCAAAGCCAAGCATCCCAACACAATGATAAAGTGTATTGAATCCGTCTTCTGCGTACCTCGAGTAATTCTGTTCTCGACTTGTAACCCACTGAACAACGAGCAAGATGCAAGACAGTGATAGCCACTCCTTCTCTCTGATCTCCGAGCCAGGGATCGAGACGATATGCACACCGACGGAGCAAGATACCGACGAGTATGACTTCGTTTTTGAAGACGGCAGATCTGTGTGCTTACAACAAGAGGATGATTCGAGTTGTTGCACTTCGTTGGCGCCCAGCATGTTGGATTATGAACATTCCCATGGGAGACGTTACCACGCTTATCTGAGTGGGAGATATCCATTACCGAATGACAAAGGCGAGCAGTATCGCGAGCTAAACGACCATCTTTTGATGCAACAACTTTTCGTGCGTTCGAGTTGTGAACGAAGTGCGACTTGTACTAAGTGCTCATTTGTAGGATGGCGAACTCTTCTTGTCCGATATTGGTGATAGACCGAAAAGGATAATCGACATCGGCACAGGAACCGGTAAGTGCGCCGACAGTTGGCAAATGCTGTACTAACAACTTGTAGGAATTTGGGCCGTGGATGGTAAATATTTGACTGTGAACAATTAGGAGGTCTTTGCTAATGACTGCCCAGTGGCCGACTTATACCCAGACGCGGAGGTAATTGGCACGGATCTATCGCCAACTCAACCCAAATCGATGCCGCCAAATGCAAGCATGTTTGTTGAAGACTGCGAAGACCCGTATTGGGCGAATGGCGACAACTTCGATCTGGTCCACTTCAGGGGAATGGCCGGGTTCCTTCTTGACCTGAATGCTATGGTAGCTAATGCTCATGAGTAAGTGACCATGTTCAAGGGAGGGATTCCTCTAACAAGCGAAGACACATGAGAGACGGCGGTTGGATCGAGTTCCAAGACTTCGATTACACAATTTGTTGTGACGACGGCACCATGAAGAAGGACGACCCGTTGAGAGTATTTTTCGATACCTGCGCCAGAGGAATGCGAAAGTACGGGTGTACCAACTATGGCAAGAGTAACGTTCGAAAGGCTTTCATATTTGCTGGCTTCACCAAAGTTCACGTGGTAAATACGAAAGTGCCCATCTCCCGCTGGGCCAAGGATGAAGGATTAAAGGACATTGGTACACTGATGGCAGCCAATCTCATCGATCTTATCGGGGCCATGGCTGTCAAGCCGTTGATTGCCTTGGGTATACCGGCCGATGAGAGGAAAGAGATGGTTGCCCAGGCTTGTCAGAGCCTCAAGAACGGGAAAGCTCATCGATACATCAACTGCCGCTTCGTATTTGCCAAGAAGATTGGAGGCGAAGCTTGTGAGGTCGACTCTGATGCAGAGTCTTGTGTATGAAGTCTTGGGCAGGAATCGTTTGAGGAGATCAAATTGTTCTTCATTGCGGAGGTGTTTGTTTTCATACGGAAGGCACAGAGTGAAAGAGGCGCATACGATAATGGCAAGAGCATCTGACCTATCGTAGGGTAGGAGCTGGCTTTCGCGGGAAGGAGCTAGAGCAGCAGATTGAGCGACACTTTCTCATATCCATATTTTCAAGTTCAGAAATGATAACGAATATCAAAAATAAATATTCATAAACAAACAAAAAGAAGCTCTTAAATAATCCTGAAACCAAGCTCATGTGGAGTGACGTTGGTGGTTTAGTGGTTGATCCTAGTCGCTGACAAACCTTAGCTGCGCTGCACTAAGATGTCGCCTGCAGCTTGAATTTGTTAGCTCACCTAGCTTTGACGTTGATCTTAACCTCAACATAACAATTACACCACGCGCCAAGCAGCATCAACAGCAACTCCACGACATACTATCGAAATCGCATCAGTCGCCTTAAAACGCCTGCATATTTTCATCTTTGACAACAGGCGTCGGCCTGCGCCAGTTCATCATGCCTGCCGCCGTCGAATCTCCCGCCTCTGCCATCCTCAATCACTCCGCGACACCCTACAACTTCCGCTTCTCACCCTTCCTCCGACAAACATACCAAGTCGGCCTTTCTCCCGATCGCCCAGTATGCAAAGCTTTCCAGTCCGGCCACTGCCCAAACGGCACGCGATGTCCTGAGCGACACGTCTCCGACTCCAAAACGTCGCAACCGACCGGCGGTCTCAATTCACTCGTCTGCAAGCATTGGCTACGTGGATTGTGCAAGAAGGGCGAGCACTGCGAATTTCTCCACGAGTACAACCTACGAAAGATGCCCGAGTGTAATTTCTTCATGCGTAACGGATATTGCTCTAATGGTGATGAATGTCTGTACCTCCACATCGATCCTCAAAGTCGATTGCCGCCTTGTCCTCACTACGATATGGGCTTCTGTCCGCTTGGACCCAACTGTTCGAAAAAGCACGTGCGTAAGAAGCTCTGTGTCTTTTATCTGGCTGGTTTCTGCCCTGATGGACCGGACTGCAAAGAGGGCGCACATCCCAAGTGGTCAAAGGATCTGGAGAAGCCAACCCTCAAGTCGGAAGAAAAGAAGGAAGAGGAGATGCGAATGGACTTTGCGCAGGATGATATGGATAGATCGCGCGACCAGCCAAGAGATAGAGATCGGGATGATGGAGGAAGACATCGGGGAGGCCATGGTGGCCACGGAGGCAGAGGCAAATGGAGAGGAAGAGGCCGATTCCGTGGAAGAGGTCATTAAGTTATGTTGCACGCGTGTTATAGATTCATTCGGACGATGATACCCACATAGCTATTTGGGCATCCCAGGCGCATTCATCAAATGTCAAAAGAAGGACTAATCAAAACAATTGGATCTGTATTTTTCCAAACAGCCATAACATAAATCATCAAGAGTTGGAGTCGTGACGGCGTCTATATGTAACAATATCGAACCTTTTTACGTATCCCATCATAAATGCGTATCATGCGGACCCAATGTACATGGCACGGTCAGCATGAATTCTGGAGTCATCTAGGGTTGTTCAGGTGCCTTTTGACCCCAAACAGCCCCGGTGTCTGCGTGCCAAACGTTGTCGTCTGAAACAGCGATGAACTCGCTGGATGCACCCTCATCACCCTTCTCACTCTCATCGTCCTCGTCCTCGCTGCTTTCTGAGCCCTCGAAGGCGTTTGTCTTCCATGTGGAAAGCTCGTCAACTCGACGGATGCCCATCATCCAGGAAACAAGACCGCGAGGAGCCCATCGGCCAACGAAGCCATACACACTAGCTCCGAGACCGACTCGGACAGTGTCAGCAGTGATATCACCATCGATAACATCAAAGACAGAGTTGTGCAGACGGCGAAGCGAGCTTCCCTTGAGTCCGCGAATACGGCCTCCAGAAATAGCAGAGCTGGTCTGAGCAACAAAGTTTCGAGCATAGACATGTCGAGCACCCTCAGGCCAGACGAGAGGCGATTCAGGGTTTCCTGCGGGCATAACAAGACCTTGGTTAGGTCCGCCTCGGGTAGGGACGAAGCTAGAGAAGTCGAAGGTGCCAAGTTGCATGTGGGTCACCGGGATGTCGAGGGGTCTAAGTTCGGCGGTGAGGACTTCGGTAAAAGCGGACAAGGCCGAACACACGGTCGCCTCAGGTGCGTGGAACGGCGGGTTGATTGACGAGATGATGGAAGGGGTAAAGACCAGGACCTTGGGGGGAATCCATTTTTCTCCAATGGGGTTCAAGCGGGATGTGAGTAGTGGGAGGAACGCTTGGATCGTGAGGATAGGCTGGAGAAGGTGGGTATTGAAGAGGTCGGCAAAGTTTGAAGGAGGGATTGTCGCGATGGGAGATGTTTGGTAGTGAAGGCTCGGGATCAGGATAACGGATTTAAGAGTGAGCTGATTGGGCTTCATTCCAGGTCCTGGAGCTTGAGGTGATTGAAGATAATGAGCAAAGTGCTCAATGGCAGAGCCAGCATGGGGAGGCTGGGAAAGTCAGTATAATCCAGATATGACTTTTGAGACAAACTTACGTCAGTGGTATCAATGCTCAGAGGTCGGATATCAGGTCGCTTCATAGCCTGAACCATACCTTCGTCTTCAGCAGCATTGCAGACGATGAAGACGATAAATCCTCGTCTCTCCATATCCAAAGACAAGGATCTCGTCAAGGGAAGAGTGGGAGAACCAGCAATAACGACGACATCAGTACGGCCGCCATTTCTCGCTCTTCTCGCACGTCTTGTCTTTCGCATGGAACGGCCCTCATAGTATCCCTTGTAAACGACGGTACCGCAGGTAAGGATGATAGCGCCGGTCAAAATTTTGTGCTCCGCAATCCAGTTCTGCAGTCTCTCAAAACGAGACAGAGATACTATAGCTACCACTTCCTGCACAGGAGGCTTGGGCCTCACAGACTCTGGGACCCATTCCGACGTGGATAGGGTTTCTCTGACGACTACAGCGGCGCGGTCGACATTCTTATCGATGAACTCGGAGGCAATGTCGGTATACCGGCGGGCCTGGGTCGAGAGCTATAGGATAGAATAGTAAGCATAGTGCCCTGGGGAAGATAGAGCTGTGGTACCTACCTGATCCAACAGCTGCTGAGGATCTATCGACATGATGGTGGTTTGGTGAGAGAGAGAAGATTGCTACTCGAGGCTCTGCTCATATGACGGCGACCTTCATGCGGTGGAGAACTCCAAAAGCTTCTGATACCCAACCTCGTTAATGTGAATGTGAATCTTTGACGCACGGACCATCCGATCTCCGCGCCGGAACTCGGGTTTTGGTACTCCGATGGTCTACCCGAGGTCGGGTATCTAGACGAGCAGACGAGCAAGGAAGTATTACTTACAGTTGCAGACTCCAGGGGTTGAGTTTTAGAAGTGAACAATTGATTTATTAATTTATCTTGCTGAGATTAAGGAGTTGGTTATCTGAAGCTTGACAAGGTTCATTGGTCTAAGCAGGTAGTGAAGCATGGCTGTTAAAGCACTAGGCTTTATACTGCATATCAGACAATCTAGGTACTGCCTTTAAAGTCCTATTATAGAAAAGAGAACGTAGCTAATGCTTGAGCCAAGATGAGATCTTCGATCAGGTTTTGCGGTGAAAGTGGATAATACCTAACAAAAAACTCCATTCGTTGGACCATAAGTGACTCCATTGTCTTGTTGTCCAGTATGAGTTGTTGATTCCTCCAAGGAAAATCGTGCCAGAATGCTACCCTCTTTAAAAACGTGGTCCAATATGAGCCCTTCATATATTGGTGGATTTAATCGACAGCTCACCATTACCTTTACATAGACACATGTGAAGGAGTTGGTCCCTACCAACAGACGCACATAAACTGAACACAACTCAGCAGTGATGCATTGACAATTAGTTCTTCTTTTCAACATAGATCTCAGTTGGTCAACTATCCGTGCTTGGGCATCAAGCACGAGCTTCATATCCGGATGCAAAGAGTTGCAGTAGTTGGCTCCACACTCCACAATGGAAGTCTCGGAAGTATATTTCCTATCAACTCATGCAAGACGGATTAACCCTACCGGCTTGATGATTATGGAGTTGATAGAGCCAGAAAATTCAGCTTCTATGGCGTGCTCCAAAGTGCTGCGCCGTTCTCAGATTCAGCTTGTCAAGAGGTACAGCTAGCTATCTATCTTTGGAGGTAACAGACAGAAACTGAGGACCCAAGATCAGGATCTAGGTACATAATGCTAGCCTAAGATCTAGGCTAAGTTAGCATCAACGGCATAAAGATTTCGTTACTTATGCTAATAATATCAACTCCTCTGCTATTTCTAGCAAGACTGGAGTGACTGCCCTTTGTGTTTCTATCTTAATGGATGGCTATCATCGCCCACTAATTCCCCAGGCTAGGAAACGGCGGGAGCGGAGCATGCGGGGTCTAACCGGCTATCAGAAGACCCACCTCCCCGAGTCTCATTCAACTGTACTACCATTATCGTGAGAGACATATTGTGAACGTCTTCCATAATTCTTTATTAAGTAACGATGCTGTATGCTGAAGATCCTTTTCCCGAACCCTCTACTCCTCCGGAACCCTCTCGGATCGGCCCCAACTCGTACAAGGTAAAACCCATACCAGACAAATCAACCATGGTGCTCTGGGATGATCGACCGCACCTTGGAGCTTGGCAAGTCCCCATTAACTGAGTTATCTAGACGAAGATTATGTCTCAGTTATTCGAGTCCCAGTAATACATCTTACTAACATAGAAAAGTAATTTCAAGCAAAAACAACGTGCAGCCCGTATTCAACAACTTGAATCCTACCATGCCCCCTTCAGCGATCTAGACAGAGAGATCGTCAACAAGCCTATTAAAGAACTTGTTCAAGAGGCCCAAAATGATTCAAGCAAAGCTAAAGAAAATCTTGACACTTATGGGAAGGTGGCCCTCAACGCACATGAGAAGACCAACTGTCTGACAGAAGTCATGGTCTTTGCTGCTAAACTTGGCTTGCAAATGGATCAATCAACTTGAAGGGACCCCTAGCGGGAATTCCTGTGAGCTTGAAAGATACTGTTGAAGTGGAAGGGTATGATAGTACTGTTGGTATGAGTACACACATTTCCAAGCCGCTCAGACAGGATGGAAATATGGTTAGGATCTTGAAAGACGCGGGCGCTGTGCCGTATGTCAAAACGAACGTCCCTATCACGCTCCTAAGCTTTGAGTCATCGAACCATGTCTGGGGAGAGACGGCCAACCCATATAATAAGGAATATACCGCTGGCGGTTCAACAGGTGGTGAAGGTGCATTATTGGCACTAGGTGGTCGAATCGGCATCGGAAGTGATGTCGCCGGTAGTGTCCGATGCCCGGCTCACTTTTCCGGTTGCTACGCTCTCAAATGTTCGACGGGTAGATGGCTCAAGACAGGTGTTGTGACGAGTATGCCAGGTCAAGATGGTGTTCCGGCAGTCTACAGCCCCATGGCACGTACACTCAACGACTTGACTTACTTCACTCGATCGATTATTCAGATGAAGCCCTGGACTTATGACTATTCTTGTCACCCATTGCCCTGGAGGTCCGATATTGAACAGGAGTACACAGAGAAAAAGAGTCTGCGAGTGGGCATTCTTCGTTCAGATGGTGTCGTTGATCCAAGTCCTGCCTGCCAAAGAGCCTTGGAGATGACTGAAGCTGCGCTTAGAGAAGCAGGACACGAAATTATTGAGATCGATCCTCCTTCTCCTTACGAAGCCCTACGCCTAGCTTCCATCCTTCTATGCAGTGATGGTCTCCAAACTGTCAAGTCCTTCTTCAGCACAGGCGAATCGAACGACCGAGGTGCTGCCCAAATGACCTTTTATTTTAATCTTCCTCGACCCATTAAGTACTTACACTACCTCTGGGTGAAGTACGTCCGCAAGGATGATATCTGGGCTGGACTTCTGCGCAACTGGCACCCTCAATCTGGGTACGAGATTTGGCAGCTCAATGCCCAACGGGAGCTTTACAAAAGACGCTGGTATGATTGGTGGTCCAACGCAGGAATTGATTGCATGATTGCGCCTCCAAATGCTACCCCGGCCGTTCCTCACAAAGGCATGCATGATGCCTGCAGCAGCTGCGGCTATACGTTCATGTTTAACTTGGTATGTCTCAACGTTCCATCGCTCATCAGGGAAGCTAACATCTGCAGCTTGATTATACCGCCGGCGTTCTACCGGTCACTCATGTTGATAAAAGTCAAGACCAATTACCAAAAGACTTCAATTTCAAGAGCCTTAATGGCGTGGCGCAGGGTGCGTATAAACTATACGACGCCACCGCCATGCATGGGTTACCGGTGGGTGTTCAAGTAATTGGACGTCGATTGGAAGAAGAGAAAGTGTTGGCAATCATGAAGAGAGTTGAGGATGCTTTAGGTGATGAAAGATTCCCTTTGCTCGAACTAGACTAGAACTGAATGTTAATGTACAATACGCCCCCTTGGATTTCACTCTTGTCTCTAAATTGTTAGCCTAAATGACACGCCAGTTCAAAATAACGTGGTATCATGTAATATCAAGAACTCTGAACTCAATCACCATTTTGGTCCCATCTCTTAATTTTCCTTCTGTCAACCTAGTATCCTCCCACTTTAACAAAATCAATTCTACCATACTTGTCCTGTACAGGTCTCTCGCCGGCAAAGCAAGTGTATTGTTGGTTGGCTCCGTGTTCAAGATCGAAGCCCTTGGGCCCCCAAGCCTTCTCCATCTCTTCGCGGAATTTAGACTTTGGCTTTCCAGCTTGGATGCGCTTCTTCTCGAAGAAGACATAGGCCGCGTAGAAAGTCACGTTGGTATTACCATCACGAGCTCCGCTGCGGCCCATGAAGTATCGCAGGTTGGCCTGGGACACACTCTTTCCTTCCGGGAGATTCTTGTTAAGGGCACGAATGAAAGCTGCTTGAGTCATGCCCTCCTTGGCCAATATGGGACGGATCTTCTTGCGAATTTCGTTGCAAGTGTCATAAACGGGAACTGTGCCCTGTGCCTCACCGGGTAGGGGATCAACGTTGCTCACATCAAGGGTCTCGTCGATAGCTTTGGAAGCAGCAGCAGTCTTTGGCTTCTTGGGTTTGTTAGCCTTGAGAGGCAGGCCCTGAAGTTCACGCTTCTTGAAGAAGTGGTGAGCTTTGGCGAATGTGTCAGTTCCATCACCATCCCAGGTACCAGTACGGTTCATGAAGCTGTTATAAGCCTTGCCGCTGACACCAATAGTCCTCTGGAACTCGCCAACCTTCTGGGCACCTGAATCGATCCAATTACGGATCTTGCGACGAACGGTGTTGCAAGTGTCCGAGTCTAGACGCTCAAGACGTTCATCATCACTGTCGATCTCTGGTGCGTCCTCTGGGAAGAGATCCTCTTGGGTGTTGTCGGCAACATCAGACTTGCGTTTCCTGGAGTTGGTGGATGGCGCAGGTGGTGCTGGAGCAGGGGCTTGAACGGGTGCGGGAGTGGCCTGGGCTGGAGATGACGTTTGGCTTCCTCCAGTGGGCATTGCCCTTGGCGTAGCAGAGGTAGCCATTGGAACAGGAGGAGGAGGTCCGCCTGATACTTGGTACCTGGGCGAGTGTGGTACAAAAGGTGGCGCTGGGTTGTAATACGCGGGTGGAGGAGCTGGAGCAGCAACAGGAGGAGGTGCTACCATGTTATTATAAACGGGTGGCGGAATAGAGTTCCCATAGCTGGCAGTGGGAGCATAGCTAGGGGTTGCTGGAGCTTGAGCTTGAACGGGAGGATGAGGTAGATTGAGAGCCGGCATACTCGGCAGACCTTGGGGTGGAATATTAGGACGCGGTTGATAGTTCATATTGGACTGATTCATTTGAAGCATTGCCTGTCTAGGCGACCAAGACCAGCCTGACATTTCTGCAGGAAATAAAGCAATCGCAGCAGAGTTCGAAGGTTCGACGGATGTTAGTCAATGCTAGAGTAAGAGTGACGACTGCCGAACTATGACGTTTGTCTTGGTCCACGCTCGCTACCTTTTTTTTATTTTTACGCGTCGTCTGGGCTTGAGCTTGAGCTTGGGCGGATGAGAGGTGGGCGCGTTAGTTTTGAGCGGGGGAGCACCTGCGTTTTCAGGTACCGGCACTGTTTTTTAGCGTCTGCTCTGCGACAGAAGCCCCACTATGCTTCTCAGCCATTACCTTATTCCCGGGCTTGGAGTGTGCAGCAAATGGCATGGGAGGTACCTGCCTCCGATCGTGGAGTATCTCACATCGGACATGCATTAGCGTCAGGAACACCGACAACATCATGCTCCGCTTTCTTTTGCTTTCCTGCTCACATCTGCACTACCTCTTCCCTTAGTACCTTTTATCGTAACTTTTCAAAGGAGTGCTTCCGGAACCACATCCTTCCTCTCGTACCCTACCTCGCAAACATACATAACACAGGTACCTGTTTCATGAGAAGGTTGAGTTCCATGGTGCCACGAAGCACGCCCACGTACTAAACACAAAGCGGCACGAAATTTAAGTAAAGTCATTCTGGGGACGCTCAACCTAAGAGACGTAATAATTTAGATAATCTTATCTATCCAACTTAGACAAGCATTTAGGCTACTTTATTTTGTATGGAGTGGAGGCTTAGATTATAGATTTGCGATCCTGACTCAACATTGTCCTGCTTCAGCTATTACGGCCACTTCTCCGACTTGTTCGATGGATTTATATCCGACAAGGAGTAGACCTTTGACAAGAGGCAAAGCTTCCGTCCGAAGTTCCAGAGCCATTTAATGTCGGACTTTGCAGTTACGCTTGGAGAGATGGTGTTCGAGATATACCTCGTTTCTGGTCCTGCTTGCGACAATTTTGACTTGTCCCTGAGCACCGATGTGGATATGCCATGAACGTAGGAGCAATAGAAGTCACCAGTGCCAGCATGAGAGGGAACTAGGTAGGTACATAGCTTTAGACCAAAGTTCGCAAAGATGTTCTCTAAAGCTTAGGCTACTAAAATAAAGTAGTCTAAGATCTACTATAATCTAGCATAAAGTAATCCGCTTATTTCGTCTCTTATGATTTTAGCAATCAATTCTTCTGGCACCCTGACGCCAGGGCCATCTCGCAGTTGTACCAGTAACCCTGACCATAAAACTCTCCAATACGTTGACTGTCTTGGATCATCAAGTGGGGGTCCAAAGTGCAGACACTCATTTCTCTGGCAGCGCATCTTTGTAGTCGATGTTGTACTTGTCGAAGAACCGCAGCCTCTCTGCGACCTGCTGCTTGTATATATTGCGGATGAGAACCGGGCGATGGACTGCAATTGGGCGCAGACTGGGATCGAGGAAGTCTTCGCGCTCTTCCGACGGGTCAAGAGAGAGCAAATGGTTGACTCTTTTTTGCCCAATGAATATCATGTACTCGCGATTGTACGCCTTTGAGCGTGCCTCAACAAAATTCTCGCGAGCTATCACAGCTTCTTCTCTGATGTGTTCAATGGAGTTATATCCAATAAGGATTAAACCTCTTGGAGAGGTATAACTTCCATCGGATGTCTTCCAAAGCCATTTGATCTCAGAGTTTGCTGTCGCACTTAGGACGAGTCAAACTGAGTTATCAGCTTGACTTCCTGTATCATCCGTCTTCGGTGCCTTTTTTTTTAACCTTAGAGAGGCTGTTGTCTTTCGCTTTCTTCTTCTTTGCTCTTGCAGTCGTGGCCAAGGGATCAAGCACCTCAGCGTTGAAATTGATAAAAGCCGTCAGTTTTGACAATTCGACGAATTTGAGCATATGCGGGAAACAGACGACGAATTCTGGGAGCGAAAGGTTCGGATACTCATGACTTGTCTTTATTTTGCAGATCAAAGAAGATCACAGTAGCAGCCAATGCCAGGTTAAGAGATATCACATAGTTCTTGAGTTGAGACAAGAAATCTTTCATGGCTGTAATCATAGCCTTGGGGAATTTGAACCAAGCCAAACGTGGCCACTTCAGTTCAAAGTGAATATCTTGATATGTGATATTACTGAAGAGATTCCTCATCCGTGATTTCGTCGTCTGGGCCTTGTTGTTTGGGAAAACACGAGCTATCGTGGAAGATATGCTCGGCAGTTCGGGCTCACGCTGCTTATGTTCATGCTGGAGCTTGCGGTTGAACTGAACTTGCTCTTCGCCTTCGAGTCGACCCCGCAACCCGTCCTTGGCATATTCGAAGTTTCCTGGAACTATTAGGTTCTCATGCCAGATAATGTCAATTCCGCAACGTATCCCGTGTGGGTAAGTTTGGAAGACTGTCGAGACTAGAGGGTGTTCGGGTTCTTCGATCTTTTCGAGTTGACACTCCTCGATCTGCATCACAACAGGATGCACCCACTTGTTGGAGAAGCCAACCATGACTCCCCCGACTTCCAAACTTTCCATGCCAGGTTCATTCTGATCCAGATTCGTCTCATTTGGTCTGTATTCCAGTGGTAGACAGCATCTTCTCAAGACTTGGTAGCCTACAACGGGACTGTTGGGTTCTCTCGAACCTTCATGGAAGCTGATGTTATCGTGTCGTTGATGGGCTGGTTGAGGGGACCACAGCTCTTCTCTGCTCTGTGTGAGGACATGGGCAAGATGTGGGGAGCCATAGATATCAGATTAGCCCCAAATATGAACACAACGGTATGCTCTTTCTGGTAATTGATATTGATCCGAATCTTCATGATGGACAAACTTGTCGCTGGGAGACTCGGGGTTTAACATCCACTTGTCATCGATGAGTATCTCATCAGAAGTGCCCCAACGAGCCGAGAATACATCGTGCGCCTCCTGGCCAATGTAATGACCTTCCTCGTCCTGAAGCCTTACAGGCGGAGGCAATAGGGAGCGAGACCACGCTCTTTGTGATGCCACTTTTCTTGAAGACAAAACGGAAGTCATGTGCTTTGATGATCTCCAACAACGGAAGTGAAAAAGTCTCGCAGTTCGCTGTAAGCATCATCACTCTTCAAGTCATCACGAAGTTGAAAAGCGCTGGGTGATCAAGCTCATTCAAATTCCAGTCAACGAATTGAACGGCCTTCGGGAGCTATCCGACTCGTGACAGTGAGATACTCCAACGGACAGCGCCGGTCTGTCGCTGCTTGCATGTGACCTGAGTTGAAGTCTCATCATTGCTGGTGATATATATGCGTGAGGCACGCGGCCTCGCCTTAGTATAATCTATATGTTCGCGGACGACGAGTGGCACAGTTGGCCTAGATTCAGTGTTGGCCTGGATGCTAAAGATGTATTAGTAAAATTTAGCTAAAGATGGCCTAAATCTACTCACAGACTTTATGATGAAGGAGGAATTCATGATGGATGATGGACAGGGAAAGAGATGGAAGGAGAAGGAAGACAGATGGAAATTGCAGTCAGAGACTGCTGTCAGGTAGCGCAACAGAAGAGAAAGAAATCCATAGAAAGAATTGCTGCCTGCCCGGGTAGTACCAGGTATGTTAACCTGAGGCAGAAATCGCACTTCGCTTGTCCTTCATTTACCAGCAAGAAAACCGCCTGGTATTGGAAAATCAATCACCAAAAGGTCCATCTATACGCAAATAGCACCACAAAATCCTCGTGCAATAACCAAACATGGGTTTTTACAAGTCAACTTTCAAGCTCCACCAGGGAGCCAAAACAAACGTCAACAAAGACAAAACTCGCTGAAAAATCATACACAGGATAATAACACCCACAAACATGACATAAACAACATACGCAAACCCGCGGGTCACTCATCGACAAAAGCGTAAAGGGCGCCTCGAAACCGTCGAAGATCGATCACAAACACAGGGTCTAGGCGTCCATCTTTCTAGGTGCTGACCCAGGTTGCATGGTAGGGCTGAGACTCCACTTTGGACGCCACCGGTAGTTGAAGGGGGCGTGCAGATAACCTAAGCCCCATTTTTACGAATTGTTCCTCTGCTGGACACTCCATCAACCTTTCCTTCACATCACCTCCATCCCATGATTGCCGTCCCCTTTCGCAGAGGGCATCTTCTCCTCATCGCCGTATCCTGTTTGCAAGGTCGGCAGTCTTTTCGTCACCGCCCTTGTTATATCCCTTCGCAAGCCTCAGGGTGTGACAAGAACCGGCCGCTCAGGCATAAGAGACGAAATGATTAGATCACTTTACGCAAGTTTAGACCAGCACCTAGACTACTTTATTTTCCTGGTCTAAGTCTTAGGAGATATTTGTTCTGTCACCCACCTGGAAGGACAGCTCTTCCCTGCCGATGCATATCCAAATCCTACCAAACTGCGTTACAGTCCCTGCACCATACAGTACGTGCCTTCAATCCTTATCGCGTTGTATATCCTCTGACAGTTTATAGACATGCCCCCCAAAAAGGCTG
Organism: Fusarium coffeatum; assembly: GCF_003316985.1. NCBI lineage: Eukaryota > Fungi > Ascomycota > Sordariomycetes > Hypocreales > Nectriaceae > Fusarium > Fusarium coffeatum. The sequence goes on from NW_022157846.1 coordinate 310,954, forward strand.
ACTCTCGTGCTTGCGCACTATGGTTGCTCAAGAGCAAAGCCATTATCGGAGGTGAAGCTTTAGGTCTTCCCAGGCTCATTCCGAATCTTAGCATCCGTTTCCATGCTCCTTACTGTGGGAAGCTGTATGTGGCTATGGTCATGAGTCTTCCCCTCGGAGAATACCTCAAAACCACTGTTTTCAACAATCACGCGGAAGTAGCCAAAGATCTTACCGTGACCCTCTGTTTCTACAAGAGGAAGTTCCAGATCAAATCGGCAGATAAGCTTAGCGATGAGCTTTGTGTCCTCATTATGGGCCAGCAGGATACCAGCAACAACGAGTTGTTCAATCTCCCTGCATTCTGCTTCCGTTCCGGTTCACTTGTATCATATCAAGCGGCGCAGAACTTAACCCGCACGAAAAGCATCACCAGACATGATCATTGCAGGTGATGAACGACAACTCCCTCAACCATCACGCTCACCACTCAGAAGCAGGGTGACGATCTCCTCAATGCGTTTTCTCTTTTCGGTCGCGTCTCCGTGCTTGAGTACTTCAAGCGGACTGGCATGGGATGTTTCGTGCTCAATGAGCAACCCCGGATTGCGGATGAATGGGAGAGAGGGGCGTGCGGGTGGGTGACTTAGATGAAGTTGGATAACAAGATCTCAATTGTCAGTGGCAACAGATAATCGTTGCAGTACGAGGCACACATGTATAACAGATGCTGGTCTCTGGCAGCAAATGAAACATCTAAAGATGACATAAAAGTTAGACGAACAAGCAGTCTAGTTAGTCTAAGTTATCCTAAATTGCCTAAGCTTTGTCGTTTCTTAGGCCAAATGTACGATGTTTGTGGGAATACTTGGTGTTTTGGGTGCAAACACCCATTATTTGTGGGCGGGGGAGTGTAGAACGACATGGAAAGTGGAGGATGGCCTCCTCTGTCTTGCATGCCTCCCCTGCCTATAACTTCAACTCCCCTCCCCTCCCAAAAACCGTACACTGGCACTTCATTTTTCTCCGCCTGTGCAAAGAGTGCTACTATAGTAAGTATTGTTCTCCTACAAGATCATCCTTTGGATACAGATCAGCTTCTGACTGGCCAGATATATACCTACTATACGAGGCCATTCGCAGATCCAATCCTGATGCCGGTTCTGATAACGCATCTGACCACGCGTTCCGAGGCCGCTGGGTCGATTGTATCGACCTAGGAATCCCTCGCGGATATCGGACCATGCTCATCACCCATCCAGAGATTGAGGGCGCGTCTGCTACAAAAATGACTCTGCCCGCCTCCACCAACAAGAGCCATCTACCTTAAAGATTATATTATATACCTGTTGAACACCAATCTACTGGACTAAAAGCTTTCTACGATCGCTTGCACGGTGCCCTTGAGCGTATCGGAATTGACGCTGCTTCTCACTTCCCCGTCATGAGACTGTACTCTATGGAAGGTGAAGTCAGCTCATCTTCAATGTTTAAAGGGGTATAACGATTATGGCCACTTCATGCCCCATTCCACCAACAGTTAGGTAATTTATTTTCTTTGTCAAAACTTAGAAGATAACGTTTCTAACATCAAGGCAGAGTCACTGGCAATCAACGTTTGCCATATAAGCATGACGATACATATATATATATATATACAGCCTATCGAGGCAGAGTCGACGGATTTTGACTTCTGGGTCACTTCTGACTTCGTAAGCCATACTTGCTACTAAATACCCATTTCATTCACTAATTCCCGTCCAGAAATCCGGCTACCAGAACATCGTTTCTCGGAAAACCAAGCCAGAGGCCGAGACATGGGCAATTGACAAGCACATTGGTCTCGCCGCCTCTCCTTGGTGGGTACCTATATTACTATACAACCAGGGACAATGTGATAAGGCCTTCGAAGGTGCTATCGCCTTGATCAGCGACACGGAGATAACTCCCAACGACATTGTCATGATCACACCCTATCGTGGCAACCTAGAGTGCCTTGAGTCTATTCGCAACGCTAAGGCCAAGGGTATACCCGACATTGCGAATATCCCTATCAATACAACAGACTCCTTTCAGGGGCGCTCAGGGTATGTTGTAATTCTGGTACTTGGCGTCAATCAGTCCAGTGGTCCGCGGTTCGTTGCCAACAAGAACCGCCTTTGCGTTGGAACCACTCGCCATGTTGGAGCTTTATTTGTGTTCGGTGAAGTCGATACTGTCCCTGAGGCTATGGCAGTGGCTGAAAAGAACAAGACCTCCCTCTAGAAGAGTGATGACCTCGAGTCTGAAAGTGTTAGATCTGATGCCTTCTGGAAGATGCTCAATTGGTTCGGCCAGGCCAAGCGTGTCGCAAGCCTGGAGTGGTTTGATCCAAGCGGTCCTGGTATGGAGTCTCAGCTAGAGGATCTCAATCGCAGAGGCGATCTCGAACCACGAAAATCATAAGGAAAGGAAATAGGAGATAGGAGATAAAAGAATTTGGATACTTTATGTTAGCTTAGACCAGTGTTTAGGCTATTATTCTTTTAAATATTGTAAGGCTTAGATAACAATTTCTTTAAACTTTACTTAAGCTACTTGGGCAAATCTTCCAAGCCACCCCTAGGCCAGATGGACTTCACCGAATCTCTGTTTGATATCCTTCAATAGCCAATGGATCGGAGTAACATAAGTCATCGCATCTATCACGACTACCCTTCAAGCCACCCGTAATCATGCCTCCAACCTGACCGTTAAGATTCTCAATACACTTTTCGCGTTCAGAAATAATCTAATCGTAAACTTCGTCTGTGGGCTGCATAACCATAACTGCATTTTCGTAAATGCTGTGCCGATAGTCTCTATAGTTGTTGAACTTTCCACTTCTTTTGCCTGGAAGGAGCACTACATGTCGACGAGTAAGTGCGTATGTCTTTTGGCTCCCATCCCGTAGATATAAACCCTTAGTGACTATAACACCTTGGTAATCTGTGGGCGAGAGTGCCTCTTTCGTTCCCCGGTTCATACTTGCGTAGATGTCTAAGAGAAATCGAGGGGCGGTTTGAGCTAGGATGCCTTGAACACCAGGCAACTCAGCGGCAAGATTTACAAACTGCAGCGTAACGGGAGCGAAGTCCACGATGTGCTGGTACGCTTCAATTGCCCTGTCGCATGGTGGCGGATTGGCACTCGCCGTATTCTTCAGACTATTGACTGCCAATGACTCTGCTTTGATAGGTTTCATAGAAACGTCCATCTTCATGCGGATACTCTGAGCGTTGTCGCATTGGGTAAGACGATCAAAGAATGCTTGAGTGTCTTCTTGACCGCCAGGTGTAATGTCTTCGACACTGATATCAACAGGAATTGCAATTCGTCATTGTTACCTGTTACATCATTTTTGACAAGGACTCTCACTGCAGAGACGTAGTACCTTGAGTGAATGTGCGGAATCTGAAGACCAATGTGTTTCGCACTACACCAGAGGGGCTCATTGTCAACATTGCCCTGAGCTACTTCTCCGTTTGGCAGACGCAGGAGAGTATTCGTCGCTTCCATGTTGAGTAGTTGATCCCTGATCCGATCATACTTCTCTCCATCGTTGATATCATCATCGTGTAGCAGGTTCGTCAATAGCGCTTGCTCGTCGTCAGTGAATTGACGTTGAAGATATGGCTCCGCGGCAAAGTTGAGGGTATCAACATTCTCGTCACCCTGCACTTCCACAATCGCTTAGTGGATTGGGTGGTAAGCTGCTCGTTGTTCACTAAGATCAAGGCAGCAGGGTGATTGGTGTTTGTGTGGCAACATCATCTGCGTTGGCAACGGAAGATACCTTGCAAGCCTCGCCTACTCAGTTCCAGTTGATGGTGACACCGGTTCCGTCTTGGGTTGTGCTCAAGGCTCAGGGACTTGCTCCCAATTTGGTTTGCGGAACTAGGAAGTCCTGCCACAGTGTGTTGCCAGCGGACCACATTAACAGTGGAAAAGAAGTGGGCGAATAGCCTTGGTTCAGCATCGATGATACTGTCTGTGACAGTTAAATTGTCACTAGCCGCATTAGCAACGTGAGAAGTCTTAAGACTGGTGGATGATGTGCCGGATGCTGAACCATTGCCTGATTCAAGAGGCAGGCGGGTTTCCAAATAAGCTGCCTCTCGCACACGCCACGCCTCAATTCATTTGGAGCAAGCTTCAATATTGTTGAACTCGTCATGGGACTGAGGGCTGGGGAATTGGCAGAGTGTGTGACAGTAGATTGTATAAAAGACTTGACATGCTCATCTGCTCACACCCCATGGACGTCCTTAAGATGAGCGGCAAATTTGCAACGCGTGCCGAAAGTCTCATTGCTAGCACAATCATGATAGGTGCATTTCTGAGGTTTGTAAAACTTGGCCCTGGTTCTCGGAGGTGTTGTAGGTTCAAGCGGCTCTGGATTGTCTTGAACGTATAGATCGATATTAGCCTGAGCCTGGTGCGATGATCTTAAATGTTCACCATATTGCTTTCGACTGCCGAAAACTTGCTGTGAGTTGCAACCCGGGTATGAGCAACGTTAGGGAAGAAAACTGTCCTTTTTTTGGGCTTCCCGTTTCTGCTTAGGCACCATGCGCTCGATTTCTTCTTTCGAAATTTCAGGGCGGACGTTTCGAGCATGGCTGTTGAGCGTAGCGAAAGACTGAACAACCAAATCGCAGACCCAGCATTGATTCGGGAGCTCACGGTGGGCTTGATCAGTATGCAATCAAAGGTCTTGTCTTGTCGGGAAAATCGTTCCGTCATCACAGCCTGGCCATGGGCAACGCCGCGGCTGCCAGGTGCAGTCATTCTTGTGTACATCGAGTTTTGCCTGGGTCTCGTACAGTACTTATTACCGCTTGGAGCGACGAAGTTCGCCTGCTCTGGCAGCGGTGAGGATTGCATAAGGAGATACAACGCCTTCCCCATACTGATATCGAGTTCCAAAGCGTCAGGATAAAGTAGCCTAAATCCTGATCTAAGCTAGCATAAAGTGATCAAAT